>NC_056729.1:1282286835-1282576835 GCF_019279795.1 Protopterus annectens
AAGTGGTAGTATTGTGGACTTGTACTGCTGATGTACTGTAATGCTGCACCCACCCTGTAGCAAAGCCGCAGGTGTGGCCACTGACTTCACATCTCTCACACTCTTATGTAGGTCCCTCTGGTATACCACCAAGGCAGCAGCCTGTAGCTGGTGAGTATGGTTTATGTTGATGCTTGCCAACACACCAGGCATGTAATCGCTATGGTATATTCCATGCACACATCTAGCACATCTACCCAGAATGCATGCTGTACACATTCACGTACTGTTGCTGTTAAATGCACTGCATCACAGTGGTGATCATGATGGGGTATTGGAAGGGTATGTCAGACACCTGCAAGATAACTAGCATCCTGTCATTGTGAAATGTGTCTACTGGGATTAATATAATGGTGGGACACATGACCTACAGTAGGGACATGTGTGAAACATCACCCTTATACAGTGCAACAACAGTGTATATACCAGTATTACAATGGCAACTGTTACAGATCTACATTATGGCATAATGTATTACTGCAGTCCACATTATTAGCTGGGACTAGGCTGTAACACATGGTTTTTAGTTTATGGGACACTGCAAACTGACACACATGTGTAGGCCATACTTGTCAAGCATTTGCAAAAAGGCTGAAGGTGGGGAAGGGGTGTCAGCATGACACACCAGTGCACTGCAGCAGGTATCTTAAGGATGCTAAGAATGGCTGTATCTGCACGCAGTCAGGTTCAGGAACTGTGGCATATGTAACCCTACCTCCACAGCAACAGTGGCGGCAGTGTGTGAACACCAAGGGATGTGCACATGGGTAGACCTTGCAGTCATGCAGATTTGGGGGGCATGAGAAGGGCAGACTGACCATATACTGGCAAATGTAGATGACCCATGCTAGTATACCCCTGCCAGGAATAGTGACTGCTGTAGTACACATAACAATAGGTGCAACAAACTGTCATGATAAGGGTGTGCACACATATGCACACACGTAGTGTATGCATCGCGGTCAGCATCAGCACACCTAACACATGTCGTAGACACTGAATGTGAATGTACAGGACATATGCCACATATCTGGCTCATGTACTGTTAATATATGCGGTGATGTGGTCCCATGGAAGATCAAGGAAGGGTGCGTCATATCAATAAGGGTGTGTACACTCTCCATAGCCATGTGGTCTGACGGTTGTCAGTGTAATAGTAATGGGTTGATCAAACATGGTCTTCTGATGTTGAGATCTATAAATCAGACATCAGGCACTCACAAATGACATCTGTCTACATATCATCCCAGGTGTGTTGCTGAAAAACATAGGGGCTGTGAGCCTAAGAGCTGACATAACTGACAAAGTACTACACATTCAGCAATGGGTTTTAAACCAGTGAGGTTTGGTGCACAGTACATGCCAGGGTGCAGAACAGGTGCACAGCAATATTGTGTACATGGATGCAGTGGTATCCAGGGGAAGGGGCATCACCTACTAACACAGCCCATGCATCACACACATGTATGCTGTTGCTAGCATGGATTGACTATAGCTGTACTGCATGCTGTTGTGTATCATATGTTATGCATGTTGACAGATGGGTAATAGGAGGACTGTATGTACTATCTTTGTGCAACATCACCTGTGTGTGTGTGTGTGTATGTGTGTGTGTGTGTGTGTGTGTGTGTGTGTGTGTGTGTGTGTGTGTGTGTGTGTGTGTGGTTATTTAGTCTGGAGGGTGACTCTGGTGAAGTGGAGGGAGGTTGATGCATGCAGGATATATGTGTGCATGTGTGTGTGTTTGTGTGGAAGTCCATGTGGGGTTGTTCATGCGGCAGTAGTTCCCTTTGGAATCATGCAGTACATGGACATGGACTGACACATCACACACCAGGGATACTTGTCTGATATGTAATCACAGGACAGCTGATAGTACAATAAGGTCTATAGCATGGAACATGCATTGGGATGGAAAGTAGTCACCAGGTATACCCTTAATATTGCATTCAGCAGAGATGTGACCAATAACCCACATATGCAGCACTACAGATGCATTGGGAAATTACTAGACAACACCAAGGAGTGTATCCATATATTACAGTTGTCACATGATAACTTGAATGAGCAGCATATCTGGCATGTACTGAGCAATACTTACACATGACACACCAGTGCATGACATTATGGAGTGAACATAGTAGCCCCTCACATATAGTGGCCATGCTCATGATGTCAGGGCATACACAGGGTGAACACTGACTGACAGCAGTGAGGCCATGTAAAACCACTCCACTCAGGTCAAGGAGGTAATGGAGTAACAGGTCTTGTGTTATGATCACTTGTCTAGGCATTTAGAGGAATGATATGTTAATGAGTGGTATTAATGAGTGTATGTTACCAAGTGTGATGCAGGATGGGGAATGTATTGGGAATAAATGTGGGACTGTCTGTAAATTAATGGACAGGTAGGTATTAAGGTGGAATGTGTGTGTGTGTGTGTGTGTGTGTGTGTGTGTGTGTGTGTGTGTGTGTGTGTGTGTGTGTGTGTGTGTGTGTGTGTACTGTTATGCAATGCTGTAGAGGTCTTAAAGTGTGTTTCTTGTTTTCCGCCACAGGTGGCGAGGTGCATTAGGGTCCCTCCTGCATACAATCTGATATTGTTGTCCATACAAACACCAAAGATGATGATACTACTGTTGAGGCACATATAGGGTTGTCAGGGGTCAAAACAGCGCCATCATTTGACATCCCCCTCTTAGCCACCCCAAGCCCACACACAGTTGCAGTGCCTATACATACCCCATCACCAGTGGCCATAGCAGAGGGACAGCTAGCTCTTAGTGGCAGTGCACAGGAGAGTGTGATATCCATGCCTACTGTGTCTGGTCATAGCAGGCATAGCCAGATGTCCAGCAGGGCACCAAATAGGCAGATGTCCTAGGGTGCTCATGGTAGGGATGCTGGTCATCATGGCCCTGGCAGATGTGCCACAACTGGTGCCATCAGGTGCATGTTTCAAGCTGTCATGGGGCGCAGACACATATGGAACTGTACACCAGACAGGGCCTGAGGCTGCAGAAGCTGCTCTCACATCTGCAAATGACAACTTCCATGAACTGTCTGGTGCCTTCCATGCTCATGCTGATTTCATGGATAGATGGTTTGGTGAGATGACAGGCCTCATCGTCCGTGGTTTGTCCATGCTTGAACATGTGGTGAAAGTGCGGCGGCAGCCTCATGGACATAGGCCAGCAACACCAACAGCTGGCAGTCTATGTGGGCATGCTAGGACACCAAGGCACTCTCATAGTGGCAGTACCAGCCTCAGCACTGCAGGGGGACACTGTACACACCACACCACAGCAGGCCATGAGCACATGGTCCTGGACAGTCCCAGCAGGGACCTTGTTCCAGCAGACATCTTTCATCATCAGGGGAGAGTAGCACATCAAGGCCTGTACATGAATATTCCCATGGAATCCCTGGCAGGCACAGTCCATGTGTCCGTGGCCGGAGGTGGTGAACTGTACACCCTGTCATGTATGGTCTGCAGCTGTCCATAAACACCTGTATAGGGCAGCCACATGGCAGAACTGTGTGCATGCATACACACACACTATAAGAACACACTTAGGGCAACCCCATACCTACACACACCACATCACTACGCCCATTTCAACTCATTATACCCCTCACCCACACACATGGTGTCAAATATATGGCCCATCCTCGGCCTCTGGCAAACCAACAACACACCCTGTGCATATGATGATACCTGTGCCACATCCCTATCATCCATAACATCAAAGTAGGGACAGGCTAATATGGTTATGATACACACAGTGACTGTACTACAGTGTACCAAAGTACTGCAGTGTAACATGTTGTCAGGAGTAATGTTTAATGCATACATGTCAGCTAGTGTAGCCATCCAGCAATGATGCATTATAGCTGTTAGTAACACTGGTTGATTATGGTCTCCATAATGTTATCCATTTGTGTTGTAGGTGTACATGTGTCAGCAGGAGGATGGTCTGCAGTCATATTCCACAAGGTGTATGGCACTGTGGTGACACCATGGCTGTGACATATCCAGGATAGAGTTGAACACATGTCACAGGTTTGTATAGCAGTTATTGCCTGTGCCACATGGACAGGTTACCAGCTGGGACGTGTATAATTTTCAACCTGATGTAGACCCATCCACATACAAGCACACTCTTACTTGGCAACACTGGGACTAGACCCCTACCTAGGTATGTAGTGCTAATGAACTGTGTGGCTTTCATTGCACACACCACACACTGTTTAGAGTGAGGTGTGTTCCACGTTATATTTTATATGCAGAACATCCACAGACATGTACAGTATGCAAATGGGGGATGTAATGGTTGTATGTGGCTAATATATAGTGAGACATACCATCATATACACATTAACAGACACATAACAGGCAGACACACATCTGAAAGACCTGGGCCTATCAGTGCTAACTAACTTGTCAGTTTGTCTAATGTGTTACAGGGAGGCTGCACACAGCACATGCATAACTGGGCTGGATTGTGGTATCAGTTACCTGTATAGTTGATGGTGACAGTGGTCACCATAAAGTGGTACATGGGACATATACCAGGTGTACCATGGTGTAATGACAGTGTACACAGCACCCACATTCCCCAGTGGATATAGTACTCCCTGGAACCTATGATGACACTCTGACATACCCACCATCACACATTGCCCATGACTGCGATGCAACCCACAGTGATACTACAGGAATATGCATCTAATGCACATGCCACAGGCATAGTAGTGTGTTGCATTGTCATGCCTCACCTATGGGCAGCAACAACAATATCTGTACTACTGTGTGGCAATGCGTATTGTAATAGGAGTATGTGGCCTTGGAATGCTGTACCTACAGATATACAGACATGCACACATACACACACTTGACAGAACTCAATGGGTATCCCATGCCTATCGACCTATTTGTACAACACTGTTTTGCATGTACTGCAAGGCTCGTGCAGCCAGTAGGGAGACGAGTGCAACAGGGTACATGTAATGTCCGATACAGCAGCAGCCACAACTGACTAAGGCAATGGGTGTTGCGGTGGTTGTGAAGGCCCTCATGGAATTCTCAACTACAGGTGTACTAACACACAGACACTGCTATCCTCAGTAATGCACACGTACACATGTGTCAGTACTGGGGTGCATCACTGCAGGTGGTCATATTGATGTACCTGGCTATTGTCCATGGAGAGATGGGTTGTGAAGGGGAAGTGTGTACAGTGGTATCATGCCACCTGCCATGTGCCAGCAGGCAATCTATCGACAGACACCACCATGGTGATCCTCTTGGTGAGAGTGACATGCATCAGCCAATCCTCTGGGTGCCTCCTGCACATGGCCGCTAAGTTGATCCAGTTGACATGTATGCAACATGTATTACAACACATGGTTAGTGTCTGTGATGGAGACCTGTACCCAAGCATTTTTTGTTAACTGAGGTAGTGTAGTAGAGGTACCAGTGGCATGTGGTGCATACAGGGTATTGTCTCCTATATGTGCCACTTAATATACAGCTGAGCAGACATGTCAGTGTCAATCAAGCATAGGTTGCCTGTACATATCCCAGATGGATACCTGCCATCTGCACATATGTACAGGGACTGACAGTCATCACCTTGGCAAATAGCGATGCAATAGGATATGTGTCGACAGTTAGACATTTGACAACAATATGTATGCCATAACGACATGTTGGAAGCCCTCACTAACATGTGCTGTACAGACGGTAGTCTACAGTTACATTCTACATGTCAGATCATTATCCAGTAGGGGATATATACTGTGACACAACTCACAGACAAGGAACATAACAGGGAGGCCTCAGAGTCTAGCTATGTCTGCAGGTGTGCTTGTTGTCAGTACTACATTAAGCACTCTACTCTTGACTGGTAAAGCACTGCCAACAGTAGTACTGCCATGATACACTACATGCCAGTGTGACAGCACATACCCTGGGTTACTACCCCTGTAAGTAGCACATTCACATATATAACAGTGTTGTACAGGTCTCATATACTTGTGTGTCCCAGACATGACACTCACACCCCTTGCTACTGTAATGACAACTCATAGGCACATATATTGTACAGGGCATTAAATACACCTATTACAGATGTCATTACCCTGCTATGTTATCAGACTGAGTGGTGATAACTGGTTACCAGGGCTAAGCCATGCTTAGCAGGTGTCAACATTGCTCCAATATAACAGCTAAGCAGATTTGCGTACTGTTAAGAGTAGCCCACACAGTGTAAGTGCCCATACATTTAACCGTACATTAGCACCGCTTAGCTTCATGCAAACCTATGCGAACCCACTTAATGCTGATCAAAACTGCCTTAACCACTCTGTATCCGACAGACCTTGTTCTGCACAGCAACAAAATAAACAGCCCTTACAAGTCTTGAACCCAGGACCTTGTACACTATAGTCACATCAGTTAACCACTACTCCATGACCACTGTGAAGACAGCTGCTGTTTTTCCAATATATCTGTCAATACACATATTGATTAGTATTGAACAATTGCTTTTACTTCCACAATTGTGTAGCACTTGATATTAATATTACTGTTGCATCACATATGTTGTTATATCATAATGTACACATATCAGATACATACAGTGAGATACGTCTGGGAAGGTATACACAACCCTGATGTTTACACATGACAAGAATATGGATATATACATATGTTGATATATGTCTACATATACATACACATGTATATTCATACATATGTTTGTCTACACATCTGTATAGTGCATCATATATATGGTCATGTGTAGATTTCTTTGTATATACATATATGTGTGTGTGTGTATATATATATATATATATATATATATATATATACATTTATATATAGATATATGTATATACAGATATATATGTATGCACATCCTGTGTGTATAGATATAGCTAATTATGTTGATATATATGTAGATATCTATAGCTATATGTGCATATATATCTATTCAGATATACCTATTACTGTCGATATATATGTAGATATCCATAAGTATATGTGCATATGTATCTATATCTGTATATGTGTAGACTATATTGCTGTGTATATGTATGTATTTGAGTGTTTATATGTATGTATATATATATATATATATATATATATATATATATATATATATATATATATATATATATATATATATATATATATATATAAATATATATATATATGTATATGTACATATATATATATATCCATTTATGTATGTCGATATGTATATGTGTATATATCTATATAGATATATGGATAAATATATATACATATATGTTCACCATATGTCCAGAACATGGAGTGGAGTCCTACCTCAGCCCCAATAGTCCCAACCTCTTAGTGCAGGGGGATGTCACGTATGTATTGCAGGTATATATGTAAACTTTTGCTACTGTAATAGGGGTTGTCTTAACAGACATGTGGTGTGTGGGAGGTCACATCTGCTTTTAACATGTGCACCACTGGCTACTGACAGACATCCTAAGGACATCATAGTACAGTACCACTGCTAGCACAGTAATGATCCTGTGGACTACAGCAGAGATATGACCAATATATGTGGACAGTCTGGCACTCTGTGGTCAGTCCAGAGGTGTACACATATCCCCTTACTGCGAGACATGTTGACCGCGCCTCCCAATGTGGATGTTAATAGCCATGTACATGGGTATATCAAGTAAATAATGGACTACATATGCCCACACAGTTTATGCATGCACACACGCCAGTCTGTCCTGACACATAATACCTGGTGGTGCAGGGGTCACATGACCACATACTATTCAGTAGTTAATGACAGACATCTGTACAGAATCCCACTGCTTTGTCAGAAATACACAACAGTTATGGTGGCCTGGCAGCAGTATGTATTGCAAATAACTGGACATATCAGCACACTGGGTAATTACACTAGGCTGCTAGGCATGTCACACAGCACTGTGCAAAGTACAGGCAGACTGCCACAACTCTGGACTACATTTTGTATCAGGGAATACACATGTACCTGTGATTATAGCCGGCTCTACATTCATGTCACAGCACAGAGTAACAGACACCTGTGTGAAAGTGCATACACACAACCAATGTAAATACAGCCACAGCCACATATGGTACACAAGCTTAATATGACAATATATGGACTGTTTGATAAACACCATTCTCATATGTGCCACTCACACACTGACCCTACATACACTGGGTCTTGGCATTGTTTGGTCCGATGGATGTCTGCGGTATGGGACACATATGTGTCTGGCCCTACCGACATGTAAGCCAATAGGGTACCATACACTGGAGCAGCACGTAACATCAGACAGAACAGGATGGACAACAATGGCATCTACCACACTCTGTGCACAGCCCAAGGTACGTATGTGCAATACACATACTGTCAGCAATCACCCTAATTACACAAACCCCAGTACTGTACACACAACTGCAGAATGGTCAAGCTATGTCCTCAGAAACAACCCCTACTATACATAAACTGTCTAGCAGTCTGATATCTGACTGGCTTGTTATCAGGTATGATGTCAATAAATAATGGTGTACAGGAGATATGCACCACTTACTGCATGACATATGTACAAAGGTTGACAGGCTTGTGGCTGCAGCTATGAACACTGCACCAATATTGGCATGTTGCTGTGATAACCTCATACATTTACTGTTGTACCAGGGTTTGTTGTGACATATGTCTTATGAGGGATTTGAAGTCAGTAGCTCTCATGGCTGTCACCATGTACTGACAGCAATCCTCACACCATGATTCTACAGTTCTCAGATAGGTGTTCTGTGAGTAATATGAGAAACAAAAGGTTCCGCACACTGCCCAGTCTGCAGATGACCCTACAAATGGGTGTTTCTTCAAAACATAGCACTGTCATGACAGGTAATAAAACATGTAGACCGGCCATGTCGACACACACCCTGTTAAACCAACATTACTCCAAATGCAGAATAGCAACACTTACATTCTGTAGTCATGTCAGGCACATCTCCCTCCTGTGTGTTGACATGTTTTAACAGTGTACGTTGTTAGAGGGAAATCCCAAATCCATCTGTGATGCTGTTTGCCAAACAGCATATCTAGTTTTTGCTCACAGTGAATGAAAAAGGCCAACGCCAACATGATGTTCTTAGATATTTGAGTGTGTTTCCATGCAATTGGCTATGGGAATGTTACCACAGATGTTCCACATGCAATCAGCAAGAGGAGGGCTGCAATTCATGAGAGGCCATCAGCTGATCATGAGCATTACTTACAAAACACAAGCTGCTGCCTAAGCAAAGCAGGTGTAGTTCTCCACATCCACCAGAGAGGGAGTGAGAGAGACAGACAGAGACAAAGTAGGTCAGGAAGAGGGTGGGAGAGTAAAACCTAGGCATGTTTGTGTCACACACCTACCAGTACAGGGTTTCAAACCCCTGACTGACTATGCATTGTTATCACATGTCTGCGCAGTTATTGCATGCACCACATAGCTTACATTTTGAGGAGCTGTCCAAACATATATGTGATGGTGAGTGACATCTGCAACAGTGATATGATAGCGATACATTAGGTGTAGTACACGTGCCTGTCCACATGGACAGTTGTCAGTGTCAACACAGCCACACTCTCTCAGGGACTCACACATATTGACACACTTGGCAGGGTCAGGAATACACTTCCTAACTAGTTAGTTTGCCACAATACAGTAATGAGCAGATATCACATGCACCACAGGGGTTATCCAGAGGTTAAATAGGCAAATGGTATGCAAAGGTGTCTTACATCAGACAGCATGCTTCAGTATGCCAATGAGCATTGTAGTGAGTGTGAATGTGGTCAAAAGCATCATACACCACACACACAGACACAGGGTGCAAGTACTGACTTGTATGCATGCATTGCTTCACAGGTGTGTAGTGCTTGACTGTGCCAGACAGCTTTACAAGACTAGGAGAAGGGTATAACTTGGCATTAGGCCACATGACAATGGTCTGCAGTTTGGCTCAGGAGTGTAGTGTCTGGATTGCCCCACACAGGTGGGTATTGTATTCACCATCCAGTCACCTGGGTAACTATTGTGTGTGGCCATTGCTGTGCAATGTATGTGTTCTTTAGTCCATGACATGGCAGTGTCTGGGATGTGCACACATCCCACGTGCATGCACAATGACATGTGAGAATGTACCTGAGGTGTCTGGCCCATGTTGTGTACACAGATTGTTATCATCAGATGTGCCAGTCCTGGCCTCATGTGGGGGGAACTGGTAATGGACAGCAAGTTGACCCTGCACCTACATTGATAGCATGATACAGGTATTCCCTGCTGTCAGTGGCATCTGTCCATACAGGGCATGTGTTTAAGGCATGGCATGTCCTTTGTGGGTCACATTTGATGGCATAATAGTTGTTGCAGGCATCCAATGGGGAACATAGTGAAGGCACACTGTCTACATGTACATGTCTATTGTACTGATGGACAGGGTGCCATGCCTTCTGTTGTCCACTGCAATCACACCATGGTTACTATCTGTGGGCAATATTCAGGGTACTACCAACATAGTGGTTGTTGCCTAGGCAAGTGTGCTTGTGTATGAGACATGGGTTGAGAGTGTTTTCTGGGTAATACAAGGGTTGTTAACTTTGTTTGCAAGGCCTTGATGTCACATGTAGGGTATGGATTGACACCCCAGCCTCTTGGCTATTTCACATCTGTTATCCTTGTAAGGTGGACATTGTGACATATAATAGTGCCACCACATAAGAAATTTGCAAAACTCACTCCACATTGAGTCCAGTTGTTACACACTCACAGTCACCTCCACACAGGATATGAATGACAAACACAGACACACACACACAAACACCATACACAGCTGCCATGTCTGGGTTTAGAACTCCTACCTAACTTGTTTATCAGACTACCGCATTACGCAGTTATAGGACACATCATAGAAATTACTAGGCTACTTCTTTCCTAAAGGTATATTTCAAAGTGAATGACATCAGTAAGCTTGCCAAAGTAGGGCATTCGAATTGTAGTGAGTGTAACTAGCTTAAAAAGCATTGCTCCCTACACAGACAGAGACACACACACACAAACACCCCACACTTGCCATGTCTGAGATTATAACTCCTGCCTAACTAATTTATTACACTACAGCATTACACAGTTTTAGGATGTGCCACAGAGATGACTGGGCTACTCTTTTCGCAAAGGTGTATTACAAAGTGAATGACATCAACAGCCTTGCCCAAGTAGGGCATTTGAATTGTCATGAGTGTGACTAGCCTAAAAAGCATTGCTCCTTACACAGATAGAGACACAGTTGCCATGTATGGGATTAGAACTCCTACCTAACTAATTTATCACACTACAGCATTACATAGTTACAGGATGCACCATATAGATTACTAGGCTACTTCTTTCTCAAAGGTGTATTGCAAAGTGAATGACATCAGCAGCCTTGCCAAAGGAGGACATTTGAATTGTATTAAGTCTGTCTAGCCTAAAAAAGCATTACTCTCTACACAGACAGTGACACACACACACACACACACACACACACACACACACACACACACACACACACACACACACACACACACACACACACACACATACACTCTTGCCATGTCTGGGAATAGAACTCCTACCTAACTAGTTTATCATACTACAGCATTATGCAGTTATAGGATGCACCATGGAGATTACTGGGCTACTTCTTTCCCAAAGGTGTATTTCAAAGTGAATGACGTCAGCAGCCTTGCCAAAGTAGGGCATTTGAATTGCAGTGAGTGTGACTAGCCTAAAAAGCATTGCTCCCTGCACAGACATTGACACACACACACACACACACGCACGCACACACACACACACACACACACACACACACACACACACACACACACACACACACACACACACACTCTTGCCATGTCTGGGATTAGAACTCCTACCTAACTAGTTTAACACACTGCAGCTTTACACAGTTATAGGATGCTCCAGAGAGATTACTGGGCTACTCCTTTCCCAAAGGTGTATTTCAAACTGAATGACATCAGCAGGCTTGTCATAGTAGGGCTATGGGGAGGGCAGTGTGTGTGCATGGGCCATAACCCATTTATCTAGAGGTAGACACACCACACTCAGGCACACGCAGGTTTATATTCTGCAGGTGCGTGTATACAACTGCTAGATGACTACTGCCTTGTACAATCATGTTGCACAGATAACACTTGCACTATAGAGTCTTTAATGCTGAGGGATACCAGTGGCTAATTTCTACAGTGAGTGACATTTACACATCATGTGGTTATAGCCATTTGGCTGTGTTCTGGGTGGGACAGGCCTCATGATGTAAGGCTCTTTGTCACTATCACTCTCTTCCACACATCTATGTATGTGTACTTTGGGCATATTATAGCATGTTGTCCTTGGATATATGTGTGTATTCCTATCCAATGTGTGTGCAAAGCATGACTGGTGCATACTGAGGACTGTATCCGCTAACATCTGCAACTGTCAGATATGTATGATCCACTGTTGTTGGCAGAAATGGGCTTCATTTGTTTGTGTGTGAGCATGCCCAGTATGACCTTTCAGTATGTTGTTGTCTGACATTGCCTTAATTTCTTTAAATGTGTGAGCATGCCCAGTATACCCTTCTGTACTGAAATTGTGGCTCCATTCCAGGTAGTTTGCACTCCGGTGCAGACCTTTGTGTTCTACACCTACAGCTAGCAAACTGTGTCTGCAGAATATCTGTAGATCAGTTGGCAATATGGGGTCAAACTGTGCAAGGGATAGTGTGTATTGTAGATGATTGTGTCTGTGCTGCTTCTGGTACTTAGTACTGGTTTCAGCAGAGACATTCAGATATGTGTACTGTTATACACTGTGATGTTATATGTTCTCAAGTACTGTTAATTGGCATTCTTGTTCATGCGTGTGTGCATTTCTGATGGGTGTCATCAGCCACGGCTCCAGTGCGTAACCAGCATCCCCCACTAGGTGACCGTAAGGGATGTCCCCATTGGCAAATCTCTGGTACAGCTGTGTCAGATGCCAGATGTGGGAATTGTGATAGCTTCCAGGGCAGCCAGCACACACATTCATTATAATGCCCTGGGCATCATACATAACCTGGCAGTTGATGGAGGGGAAGCACTTGCAATTGATGTAGACCCTACCCCACTCACTGGGTGGTGCTTTGATGCATATATGCGTGCAGTCTATAGCACCCACTACCTCAGGGTATTCTGCTATTTAGTGGAAGAGATGCATATCGCTGACCAACATCTCACTGGTGTTGAGGAAATATATGTGCTCACCAGCATGTGCTGACATGGGATCCAGGAACTGGTACCCTGGATACTGATTCCTGTGAGATCCCCATGATATCCCCAGTTGGCCTTTGGGAGTTACCTGCGGCTAGTATTCCTAGGCTTACACATACCTTGGTATCCACTGGGATGGGTTCCCATCTGTTGGTTCTGTGTGTCAGGCATGGCCAGCACAGCTCAACAATTTTCTGTAGGCGGTCCCTGTCCACTATCTCCAGTTCATGTAGCCCCTGGTAGGTTACCTGGGTCTGTACACCCTTCTCCATCTCCTCTCTGTGGGTTGGTTGACAGCACTCTCATCCTCACCACCCTCAGCCTCTTCCACATGTTGATGTCCGATAGCTGCTACAGCCCCTATCATTTTGTTGTTTTTGTTTGTTAAAATTTCCTCACTTGTATACACTGGTGGTGTTGAGTATGTGGGAAAAAACAGAGAGAAAGGTTTTTGCATAGTTTACAGTAGTGTTCTTGGATGGGCTGGTCTACTGTCTGTGTAATTGGCTGATTCTGATACATTTCACCTGCCAGCTATGCTAGTTCTCCTAGATTACCTTCCTACTACTGTTTTCCCTTCCCATTGCCTTCTTGTTTAAGCCCAAGGGTGTGCCATGCAAAAACAGTGCTCAAGTGTGCTCAAATATGCACAGAGCTGCTATTTCCTGATTTACTTTTTTTTCCTTTAAAACCCGGTGCGAGGTGTGCACACCCACTTAGGCAATGTAAAGAGTGTTAGGCAGCCTCAGACACACCCCCTTGCTTAGCTCTGCTAAGCTAAGGACAAACCCAAGCCACAGGGCTCCAATCCTCTTACAGTATGCCTGACACACCCACTATGATGTCAGCTAACTCCAAGCTAACACCAATCTATTCCTGCTCTTACACTGTTGGGTGCTGACTAGCATTGAGGGGAAATCTGGGATTCAGTATCATTCCCCTCATTTGCATAGGATTGCCTGCTGATGCATAGTTACAGGTCCCACACTGAGCCTTCCCCCTTAGCAACCACTATTCCCTGGCCATGTTGTCTTCTGCCTGCCATTAATGGCAAAATAGTGATTTTGGTTAGAATGCTTATTATAGGGGTTTTTTTTGTATTTTTTGCCCGATCCCATTTGTGAGCCA
Source organism: Protopterus annectens (assembly GCF_019279795.1). Classification (NCBI taxonomy): domain Eukaryota; kingdom Metazoa; phylum Chordata; order Ceratodontiformes; family Protopteridae; genus Protopterus; species Protopterus annectens. Next base: position 1,282,301,376 of record NC_056729.1, read on the forward strand.
CTGCCCTACGCTTAAACAGTGGAAATCGGCTAAAAAAAAAAAAAAGTAAATTTTTTTTTGCAACTGTTTTCTATGCCAATGGCCATATATTTTGCCATTGGCATACTTTCAACACTATACCCACCCTTTATTTGGAGCTGTCATGACTCCGTTTTGTAGTTTGCAGAAGTGTACTCGGTTGCTAACAGAGTAAATTTCTACAGATTACACTAGTCCTGCACAGCCAGCTTTCAGCTTCCTGGATCACAAATTCATCTCATTTGCATGGATTTCACCTGCAAATGGGGTAATTTGCATACAGGAGCTGAGTCCATGCAGGACTAGAGCAGAAATGCTTGTGCATGTCCCTACAGCTTATTCCTGGATCGCATGTCAGGCATATTGCCTGCTGGAGCTCCTGCATGGTGTGCAGTACTTGCTGAATCCGGGGGTATATATTACTCTTTGCCCCCTGATAAAATCATCCAGACTGAAATTAAGAAACTCTTGTATAGTGTGTATATATATATATATATATATATATATATATATATATTTGGGTTTCATACACTAGATCGAATTTTCACTAATTCAAAATAGTGCATGGAATGCTCACTGCAGCGAAAGTGCACTTAATCAAAAACTGCACTTAAGCGAAATTCAGTACAATGAACGGGTGTTGTACTGAACTTCCGTGCAGTACTCACGGACCTTAGGGTTAGGGCACGGGTCATAGTAAGGGGATAGCCCTATGGGCTATCCCCTTACCATGACCTGTGCCCTAACCCTAAGGTCCGTGATGACTGCAACGCAGTGAAGGACATAGCAATGTCCTCCACTATGTTGTGATATTCACGGACCCTAAGGTTAGGGCATGGGTTAGGGTAAGGGGTAGCTTTACTAACAATGCCCTTACCCTAACCCGTGCCCTAACCCTAAGGTCCATGACTATCGCACCATAGTGGAGGACATAGCTTGTTTTTTATGTCCTCCACTGTGCTGCGGTGTTTTCGGTGAAGTGCACTTACGCAAAAGTTCCCTTTCGTTAAAGTGAACTTTTGCAGAAGTGAGGCTTCCTATTACTAGTTCAAAGCAGTGAACTTTCATTCATGTAATAGGAATCCATATATATATATATATATATATATATATATATATATATATATATATATATATACTTATATACAATGCCACATTCTAAGATGTGTTATTGTGTTAGTGAGAGTTTTTAGGGAAGGGTTTTTGTTGTTGTATTCCCTATTATTGACTACATTACTACTATGTTACTCCATTGATAACTACTATGAAATAAATCCAATAAAAGACAGACAGAATCATGTCCGCAGTATCCATTACTGAAAGATTTTACTTCAAATGCACAGAACACAAGCGCTTTCACTATAATAGCTTCATCAGGTGTTGTAAATGCACAGTAAAACACATCTCATATAAAGCACCAAGGTAACAATCACATGATACATTCCAATCACAATTTGAAAGCATATCACATACAAAATACCAGCATATAATTTAATAGCACATAAAAACATAAATAAAACATAAATACGTTAGTGAAAGTTACACTATCTCCTCAAGGAGATATTAAGGAGACATTACGTATGCTGTTTTTTGCTTATTTCTGAGTTATTTATAGCACTTTTATTTTACTCACTGTGTGTGAGGTACTAACTAGAATTTTCTACAATTGTTAAGCATCTGGTTGGGTTTGTTTGTTCTGATTTCCTGCTAGGAGTGTATCATATAACTTGTTTGCATTTAAAAGCATTCTCTAGAGTTTCCTTGATCCTTTATCTGTTTAAACATTTCTGCATTTCTTTTCTACCTTAGTAGTGTTGGTAGTGTAGCATTGTCCATATTCAGGCTTGTGTTTTGGGCCTAGTTGTTTATTAGTAGAGGCTGTGGGTCTGAGCACATGTTCCAGGCCATCATAGCTTAGCCAAAGCCAGTACAACATTTCAGTGAGAGTGAATTGTTTGTGGTCATTGGCTGACTGGGGTTGCCTGGACTACGCCTTGGAGTAAACACCTCAGTGGTCCTTTCAAACTTTTTTAAAGTTGTTTCAGGTTTCAACTTTGTTACTTAAGAAGTTAACTTGTGAGTGTTTCTGCTATTTCACACTGAGCTAATTGGAGGAAGTCGGAGGAAGGGCTCTGAAGCTAAATAATCTGTGATATATAAAATTAAGTATCCTGATTTTAGTTATTTCTGAGTTATTTATAGCACTTTTATTTTACTCACTGTGTGTGAGGTATTAACTAGAATTTTCTACAATTGTTAAGCATCTGGTTGGGTTTGTTTGTTCTGATTTTTGTTTCCCACCCTCCCTATTGGTATCCTGTTTTTATACTTGGTGGCTTTGCAGTTGCCCGCCCCATCTGTAAATTTAATCTGGGACACTCCTCTCAGTCTAGTGTCATTACCTCATTCTACTTAATTCAGGGAGAACATTTGAGAAGGCCAACCCAGTTAGCTTCTGCTCCTCCTTTCCCCTTTCCACTTTACAAAAAAAAAAATGTTTTCTAAGCTTGTTTCCTGCCTTTCCTGTAAGTCGTCTAGTCCAGATACAGATTTGCTGTATCCAGGACTGTTTGTAAGCTTCGGAGCCCCTAGTCATTTCTGCGTTGGAGGGAAGCCTTCTAGCTTAATTTTGTTTCTTAGAACTAGCCAGTTTTTTAGTTTCAGCACTCAAATCTGTTGCTTTGAGCTCAGCACTTGTTCAGAACTCATTGTGAGCACTAAATAAGCTACAAATTACTACAGCACTCAACTTTCCTCACTTGTCTAGAGGAAAACAGTTTTTAGTACTTAATAAATAAGCACCTATCCAGGCATGTCTAAGTGTCAGCTTTCTGTATTTTCTCCTGCCTACCTGATGAATCTGGGAATCTTGGGGCAATGCAGCAATTGCCTCATGTACACAGACAACCCTCTCCTCCTACCACCCAACACTACAACCTGTGAGAGATGCACTTATATAGCCAAATTGGACACAAAGCTCTCTTCACCCAAGACTGGACTAGACAGTCAAGAGGAGAAGGTAAACACTTGCACCACACCACACTCATCACATAGTCCCTCAAAACCTACACCACCAAAACACACACATAGAAACAGAAAACACACACCTACATTCATGGAGGCTCTCAAAAAAATCTACCCAAGCAAAAGTGACCTCCAAAGCAGAAACGCAAGAAACCTCCACCCCCCCCAACACAACCCAAATGACACATAGCCCACAAACTCAGTGGGCCACTCAACCACAGCCCATAAGGCATAACAACGTACCCAACACTCTAGTCATAGGTGACTCTATAGTCAGGCACACTGATGTTCCACTTACCAGGCTAAACAAGGAGAAAGTTACTGTCAGCTGCCTGTCAGGTGCCAGGATCCACCACATAATGCATGCACTCAGGTCACTCCACAAGTACAAATATTACTCTGTCATTGTCTATGTTGCTATGAATGACCTGAGACATACCTCCCTGGACTACATGAAGAGAGACATGGAGGAGCTGTCCGATCTTGTAGCCCAGGCAGGTATGACCCTAGCCCTGAGTAGCATCCTGCCATCACCCAGAATGATACCACAGTACAAGGACAAAATGATTGACTTCAGCAATTGGCTAAACTTCTGGTGTCATTCTAAGGGAATCCAATATCTGCCTGCCTGGGATGACATGATCGACAAACCACAATGCTTTGCCAGAGATGGCCTGCACCTGTCACCCTTAGGACTCTGGATACTGGCTAAGGCTCTTGCCACCCCTATAGTGCATTTTTTAGGCAAGATTCAAATGACAAATTCACCACTGTAACAGGTACAAGCAAGCAAAATCTGAGGGTAATGCTACTTAATGCTAGAAGTCTAAACCTCAAAATGCACTCACTTGAGGCACTCCTTAAAATGGAGAACATCGACATTTGTGCAGTAACAGAGACTTGGTTCAAGGCTCCGGAGAGCACCCCTGCATTACCAGGCTATAATTCATACCACACCTTTCGGCCACCTAAACTGGACCGAAGCACTAAAGGCAGAGGTGTGTCCATATACATTAAGGATATCCACACTTCCAGGCTAGTTGCTCAGCATAATGCATCTAAGATTATCCAAGTGCAACTAACTCTGGGCAAGACCGCAATCCAAATTGTAACTTGCTACAGATCCCCCACCATGCCCCAGGATTCCCACTCCTCATTTCTTCATACACTGGAAAATATTAGGGTACAACCTAACACCCTAATAATGGGTGATTTCAACTACCCCACCATTAACTGGGAAAACTACTCATGTACCAACTCTTGTGCTAAATGTTTTCTGCAATTCATAAATTCCAATGCCTAGGATCAACTTATCCACACCCCCACCAGGAGCAGCAATAACCTAGACCTAGTCATTACCAGCATGGGCAACCGGTGTTCCACGCTAGAGGTCAGTTCCTCGTTGGTCAGATCTGACCACAAGCAAATCACCCTAGACATCCACATCTCACCCCCACCTTGCATTAGGGAAACCACCGTAAAAAAATTTCTCCAAAGCCAACTTCATGCTTCTTAAGACAGAAGTGGCAAACTTCACGACACCCATGCTGACGGACAATAGAGGTACAACTGCTGAATCCTATTCAAGTGCACTTTATAACCACTTACAAGAGTGCATGGGTCGTGCAATCCCTAACAGAACCAACATGCTATCCTCCAAAAAAATGAAGCCAATCTGGTGGTCCCCTGCTATAAACAAACTCTACAACAGAAGAAAGAAACTGTTGCAAAAAAGAGTAAAATCCCATGACTGGATGAACTCCGTGGTGAGCCTCAGTAAGAAGCTAAGATCCCTCATAAAATTCTTCAAAGCTAGTTATGAAAACAAAATCATCACTGATTCTAAAGACAACTGCAAAGCATTCTATTGCTATGTCAAGAATCTCAATGGTAACGCTCAGATCTGCTCTGAGTTACAGCACAATGGCACTAAATATATAGAACCAACTGATATAGCCAACATCTTGGTAAAAAGGTTCATTGCTAACTTTACCCCTCTCCCATCCCCTAATGGCCCATCTCTATACTAGAAGAATGCAAAGTTCCTTTAATCACGGTTGCTCAGGTAAAAAACACACTCTCCAAAGCCAAGAACACAGCATTCATGGGACCTGACAACATCCCATGCTGCATTTTGCATGAACTACAGAATGAACTGGCACCCCACCTAAGTACCATGTTCAATCATAGCCTCACTTCAGGCTTTGTGCCCACTGAATGGCGCACAGCAACGGTTATCCCACTCCACAAAGGGGGAGCCACCACAGACCCCGAGAACTACCGCCCCATTAGCCTGATGATCCTGTTCTGCAAGGCCATGGAACGTATTATCATGGAACTTATAAACAATGACACTGGTAATCTCCAAACTCTGGACCCTACCCAGTTCAGGTTTGTAAAAGGCAGATCATGTCTCCTAAACCTGATAGACTTCTTTGAAGTGGTCAACAAAGCCGTAGATGAGGATAAGGTGGTTTACACAGCCTATCTAGATCTTGCCAAGGATTTCAACACCATCTCCCACTCTGGAATTATAGATAAACTCACTGAACTAGGTATAAATTCCTATGTCACAAGATGGGTTGCCAACTGGCTCACTGACAGAACCCACACTGTGAAAGTAGTAGGCTCTAAATCCAACTTCAGACCAGTGACAAGTGGAGTACCACAGGGTTCAGACCTAGAACCTTACCTTTTTGGTATCTACTTCTCTGAAGTACAGGCTAACACAGAAGGTCTTTGGCTAACAAAGTCCACAGATGACTGCAAACTAGGAGCCATAATCAAAACTCCTAACAACGTGGACATCCTACAAAAGGGCCTCACTGAGACAGATGCCTGGTGTTAAAGCCATGGCCTCAAGCTCAATGCCAAAAAGTGCATTGTCATCCCTTTAGGTAAAAACATTGTACCCATGAACTACCACGTAGGAGGTAGTCTACTTAACACCGAAAGGTTGATAAGAGACCTTGGGACACAGGTGGACAGTAGTCTATCCTATGATAAGCACATCGCCACAGTAGTCAGGAAATCCTTCTATGTGGCATACCTCATCACAAAAGGTTTCTCATCCAGGAAAAAAAGATGTCATTGTTCCCCTCTACTCATCACTCATTAGACCCATTAAAGAGTACAATGCCCCTTTTGGAATGTACCTCACAAGACATCTACAACAACTGGAAAGGCCACCAAAATACCTCAGAAAGAGGATTACCATCCTCAAACAGATGCCCTATGCAGACGTCTCAAAAAACTCCAGCTTTACTCTGTCGCATATCGCCTACTCAGAGGTGATCTCTGCCTAACATACAAAGCTATGTCAAACCCAGAGATGTTGGACATGCTCCACATAAAGAAATCCCAATCCCTCTGAGCGACACGTTCTAGGGACCTAAACTTTGTCACCACAATAAACAGAACATGCTGGAGGGATAGATTCCTGTCCCAGAGACTTCCCATACTCTGGATCAAACTACCTATCTATATCAAACAACGGTTCTCATTAGCACTCTTCAAGAAAAATCTTGATGATTATATGGGAGATAGGAAATTCGCCCCAGGGATTACTTCTGTGGCTCTGCTTGACAGGGGCACAGGAAAATAATTTTCTTGGGTGGCAAAAGCCAGGGTACCATTTGGCTAGGCTTATATAGGCCCTAGGGCCAATAACCTAGTACGTACCTATGAACCTATGAACCTATAAGGGACTATTTTTAAGTCAGGGTCTCAGGGGTACAGATTCATTAAGACCATGCCCCGAGTCCCCACTCAACCTACCAATCCATGTAGATTCTAAGTATTCAGTCTTATTAGCCATATCACCTAACCTGGAACTCTCTGATATGCTACCAATGACCAAGAACTTGAACATATGGGTGTCGTCTGTGTTCATGACATGTTTAGCCAGTGCATTAACCTTGTTGTGTTTATTTATATTTTAAACATGTTCTCTTATGCATTCTTTAAATATTCTATTGGTCTTCCCTATATAGAATCCCATACATTTAACACAATAAGCAAGATAAACCAGATGTTTAGTCAAACATGTGGCATGTACTTTAAAAGTGTACATTTTCCTCTGGTCAGGATGATAAAATTCAGCACTGGTGTCAATATATGAACAAAAATTGCACCGCCCACATGGCCTAGTGCCATATTCACAATCTTCAGCAGAGGTTCCCTTGGGATAACATAGTCTCCTTTTTAAGGACTTGCTATTCCTAAACTGAAACCTAGGTTCATCATTTATAAGTCTGGCTACATCAGGATCAGTAACTAAAACTTTCCAATGCTTCCTAATGATGTCTATATACTGAGAGGCATCAGTAGTATAGCTCAAAGGAACCCTAAGTTTCATACCATCAACCTGTCTATTTTCAACCCTACAAGCTTTCCTTCTCCCATTCGAAAAGTAGGGTTTGGCCTGACTATGCCTCATTCCCACTACATCATTGACATTCATAAGGATGTGTTGCTCATTACACCCTCTATCTCTGAGATTATCCACAGCAACGTTTACCCGTGTCTGAAAATCCAGCTCCTTCACATTTAACCTGGATGCTCTATATATTTGATTACGTATAACATTCCTAAAAATGTAAGGAGGATATAAACTATCCTTATGTAGCAAATTATTCACATGGAATTCTTTCCTATAGAGCTAAGTAAAAAGTTCTCCCTTATTGTCCCTTACAACCAACACATTCAAGAACTCAGTCTCATGAAGTGCAGATTTGAAGGTGAACTTTAAAAATTTTGCACTCATGTTAACAAACTCATGAAATTCCAGAAATGTGTTGAGGTCACCCTTCCACAAAATAAAAAGGCCATCTACAAACCTTCTGAATAATGAAATATGACTGCTATATGGTCCATGCAATACATATTCAGTCTCCCAAATAGCCATAACTGTATTGGCGTAGCTATTGGCACAGGACGTGACCATAGCTACGCCATTGCATTGCTGGTATGCCTGCCCCTCAAACACAAAAACATTGTGTTCAAGCACAATTTCAAGTAATTTGGCCAACAGGCTAACAGTTTCCTCCCCATAGTTGGCATGACATTCTAAGAACAGAACAGTTCTGGCAATACCCTCTACATTGGGTATGACAGTAAATAGGGAGACTACATCCATGGTAACAAGTAAATAGTCCTTGCAAGTACTGATGGAAGCAAAACAATACAAGTCATTCAAAAAATGCTCACTGCCCTTCAAAACATGCTTGAGATTATCCAAAGCAGGTCTCAGATGTTTTTCTATATAAATCGACATTGATTCCGTACACCAGTTCTTGCCCGAGACAATTGGTCTCGTTGGTGGATCTACATTGCTCTTATGCAGTTTTGGTAAGCCTTGTATGAGCAGAACTGTAGGTTTGCTCAGAAAAAAATACTCAAATAACTTATCATCTATCAGATTTAACTCTAACAGATATTTCACCAAAATATGTACATCAAAAATAACATTGTTGACTTGCACATATGATATTTTCTCATAGAACTGCCCATCATCCAACATATCTCTCATTTTTGTAATATACCATTCCTTATCCAATACCACAATTGGCCCACCCTTATCAGCAGGTCTAATAATGATATCTCTGTTGTGCTCAAGACATTTCAATGCATCATTCTCATTTTTGGTTAAGTTATACCATTTTCTATTCCTATGAGATACAGCATTACCAAACTCCAAGTCATAAATGTCCTGTACACAGTTTCTCAAAGGCTGTCACTAGGAATTAGGCTTAGGGATGAACCCACTGTGTTTAAAGAAAACATTATTAGCATTGTTAATATTATTAGACAGAGCTGCATCACCACTGGTACTACTATACAACAGTTTTAGTGTTAACTTCATAACAAACATTTTCACATCAAAAATGACTTCTGTGTAGTTAGACTTACTGGCAGGTATAAAGGACAAGCCTTTCTGTAACACACTTTGTTCATATTCAGATAACGTGTGGCTAGACAAATTTGACACTAGTCCTTTTTTGCATTCAAAAATGCTTTCTTGATGGTGTTCTGACTGTTTATATTCCTTTCCAGTTTCCTTTTGTTGTGACTCTGACTTCTCCCTCTCTGTCATTCTTTTATAAACTTGAAGTTCTGCTCTTTCATGAACAATGGAAAATGGAGGTCATATTGCCCAAAAGAGCTCACAAGTTCAGAGCCCATACCAACTAGCTCAGTTGCTGTATTAACGCTTTCAACCATTGTGAAATCCCTATGATCTTGAGTCGTGGTGACAATAACTTTTTTGAAAACTGACAAGTCCCTGCATGGAGCTGCAGCGTTATCTAATAGTTGAGGAACTTAATTTCCACACATTATTGCAAATTACAGGAGTATAGTATTACAAACACCAAGGAACACCACATCAAGTAGAAACCACACAAATATCACTAAAATAACCGAAATACCATGCACTCAGGAAGTAAAAATAAAAATCCAGTATTTTATTAATATTTAACTATTAGAATTTCTAACTTCTTCCACATAAGGAACATAATGTTTGTTGTTAATTAATTGTTTAATAGGATAGACCTGTTTGTTTTCTGGCCCCTATCCAGCTTGAGTTTTTTTCTTTTGAAAAATATTATAACATCTCCTTTCCACCTTGTCAAGCACTTTGAAATACTTTGCATTGTACTGAAAAAATAACAAATCTGTTTTAATTTTGTTTTCCAAAACATCTACCTCTTTTGCTATCACATCTTTTTGCTTTTCATAGTAGAACACTATTTTCTAAGCAAATTCAACCCTATTTCATCAAAAAAACTGCACAAAATCATCAACAATTTCTTCATTGTATGTTATACCAAAGGGGAATTTAAACAGTCTTAACCCTGGCAGTATCATTTTTTAAACTAATACATTGATTCAAATATGCAATGTCCATCTGTAAAGTTTTGAGTTTGAACAGTCTCTTTTCAAGCCGATAAATCAAGTCCTTAACGGAGCATGCTTCAGTCCCTTCACTTTCACCAATGTGCTCTATTGGAACTGCACCATTCCCTGAAAAGTTGAACTGTTTACACAATATAGTGGAAAATTTTGCATTAACATCCCCAGGACCTGATACCTCATCTCCCCACCTTTGTGAGGTACCAGAACCACCATTAACAGTATTATTATTATAACCAGTAACGTTTTTGTTGTAATGAACAGTACTTTGCAACAGATGACTGCCGCCAGCTGAATTAGTGCCATTAATCACTCCTTGTTTATTTAAATGAATGTCCTGAGGTGAAGAAGTAGAAAAAAATAGAAGAATTCACCAAGAATTCACCAAATTATTATTATACCTCAGAAGCCACAGTCGCTTCCTGTTGCAGTCCCGGATCAACTCCCATGTGACCCACACAGCCAATAACTTTGTTGTTTCCTCTGAAATCACCAGGAGGGTGATTTAAAATGGAACATGCCTGAGTACTCGTAAAACCATGGATATTAGGATGTACATGGGACTGTGTACCCATAAAAGACTGCCCAGTGGCTAGGCATGAACAGTTTTCCTTCTGAGTAAAAAGCTCAATTAATTTGGTAAGCTCTCCTTTCAACTGAGAGACTTCCTACCTTAGCTGCTTTACCTCCACTTTGGCCTCTTCGGTAAAATCAGTCCCAGAAAGATTGAAGGCATCTAAAGTATCCATTTAGCCTCTGAAAAGGATGGTATACTTGGTCATCAAATGGAAACAAAATAAAATAAATACAGATACATTCAGATGCACAAAATACCTTTGCTGGGGAAGGATGCATGAGGTATAGATCTACTTATTGGTGAATGGTTTGCTGCTATGGCAACTTTGCTGATAGTTAATTTTGTGCAAAATCTTTTATTTCTTTTTTATGAAAACATATACAGTGAGCATAACAATGATAATTGACAGGTAGAGGTATGACCAGTGGATACATTGCTGATTAATAAAACATAAAAGCAAAATAGTGAAAATTATTTACACATATGCCAAAGCTGACAAGAGTTTGCTAGTAATGCTGTGCCAGTTAAAAAAAAAAAAATTTTCAAGTGTTCCATATAAACTGAATTATTGCAATTATTGTTGATTTTTTATTGTGTGTAGTTTGTACTGTCATCATTTATATGATTTTGGAATACTATTTAATCAATAGGCCAACCTACAAAAATAAAGGATAAATGAACAATATATAATTCAAAAGACTCTGTGAAATGGAAATATCTTTTGTTAGTCTTACAAGGTTGTAATTTTCAAGTAATGTTACGCATCTTACACATTTTCTTTAAGACAATTGTCTTGCAAATGTTAAAATAGGTACATTTACTTCAAATTTAATAAAAAATATTAAAGGGAACTAAACAAGGATGTCCTCTTTCACCCCTGCTTTTCACTCGAATTATAGAAACTTTTGCTAATTTTGTTAGGTGAAATTTAGACGTAAAAGGCATTAGCATAATTGCGAATTTGGTTTCTATAATACAGTTATTTGCTGATGACATTCTTCTGACACTGAGTTGCAGTGGTAGTTCCCTTTCTGCTGTTTCTAAGGCAAAGGATGAGTTCCAAAATCTCTGGTCTTTCCTTTAATGATAACAAAACAAAAATACTACCCATAAATACCAATATTAATAGGATAATTGATAGATTTACTAAATGCACTGTCAAAGAGAGAAAATGTAATACTTAGGGATACTTATAATAGATAATATTAATAATATAATACATTACAATTATACTAACAACATAATCTGTATAATGAATCTAATAAATAAATGGAGCAAATTTTTCTACACAATGGAAGAGAGACTATCTATAATCAGAATTACTATATTACCAAAAATCTTATATGTTATTCAATCATTGGAGGAATTTAATAAAGCCTACATGTTTTTTTCCATGTAGGCATCTCCCTATGCAGCCAACATGGGAGTGAACATTATTAGACTCATTTAACACTGCTGAGTGGTGCGCATGAGCATGCCAACATGGAAACTTCCATGGCATGCATATCATCTCATAAGCAGGTGAATCTCATGCAAATAAGGCAAGTACAGTGATCCAGCAAGCAAATAGCAGCTCTGCAGACCCCAAGTCAGTGTCCATCCTTTACATTGACAAATTCTGTGTACGAGACTGTAGACAGACAAAAGAGACTGTGAAACTGTAGGTAGATAGACAGAAATAGCATAGCACACACAGACATGAGCAAAACTATCCTCTGCATATTCCAAAAGTTACAGCAAATATATTAAAATAATTTTTTTTAATAATCTTAGCATATTTGTGTGGCCTTCTACAATGCGCAAACGTGTAATAAAAAAATGGAATAATCAAATATTAATATCATGAGACAGAAATGTATTACAGGACCCTGCGTGCAGTATCTACAATGATGCACTGGTGCTGTTGCTAATGTGGAAGGGCATAAAAGCATGTAGTATCCATCTTGTGAGCACAGATCCCTATGCAAATGAGGTGGAGATACCAATAGCATAATGTGGTAATCCAGTCTGCATATCCCCCCCATATAGGCAGAGAAACATGTTGCTGTCCACAGGGGAGGTAGCTGACATCAAGACAGGTTGTGTCCAATAACGTCTAATCTGATTGGAGCTTAGATGCACCTGTTTCAGCAGCACTCAGCCATACTGCCTAGGGGTGCGTGCACTGACATCTAAGCTTTGTTTACTACAAAGCACATGTTTCCATGTGTTTCTGCGGTATGCCACTGGGCTGAGCATGGAAGTTTGGGGGATTGCACTGATGGCTAAGCAGAGTTTACCTACAGGGTGCTCATTTCAGGGATGTGCCATGGTGCTCAGAGTATCCAAAATGCCAGTGATGAATTAATTAGTGCTGATCCTTGCTTAACTTCAACTAGGGCCTTTAAATGATGTCACTGATATATTAGGCATGTACGCTGCATCATAGACTGCCAATCACGCAGGCAGCACCTATAGTAGAGCACTATAAACTATGTATAGACCATACAATCTGATTTTTCCCCATACTCTGCACCATTGGAGTATGGACGTGGGGAATTTTAACTGATAGAATGCTAGAAGTTGATGCAGGTCTGCTACATCTGTATGTGCTTGATGCTAAAGTCAATGCTATTGCTGTTGGTGCTTCTGACAATAGGCCAAGGTAGAGAAGCAGGAGAGTGTTCAGGTCCAGGGTAACCATCCAGGAGCTACATGAGTTGGAGATTGTAAAGCACTACAGGGTGGACAGGGACATACTCCAAGAGCTCACTGAGCTCTGCTGCCCTCAACACAGGCCCAGAGACAACAGAGGGGCACCCGGCCCAGTGGAAACAAAGGTACATGTAGCCCTTAGGATAATAGCCACAGGTACCTTCCAATGACCAATTGGGGACATGATGGGGGTCTCACAGGCATCAGCCTCCATGCTACTCCACCAGTTCCTAGATGGCATGCTATCACATGCCAGTGACCACATTTCTTTTCCCCTCACCCCTGAGGCAAGGAGCAGCAACATGAAACTCTTCTACCATGTAGTACACTACCCTGAGGTACTAGGTGCCATACATTGCAGTCATGTACACATCAAGCCACCACCAGTTGAGTAGGGTAGACTCTACGTCAACCGCAAGGGGTACCACCTCCATTAACTGCCAGGTCGTGTGCAATGCCCAGGGCATTCTCATGAATGTGTGTGATGGCAGCCCTGGCAGATATCATGACTTCCATATCTGACAAACATCTCACTGTACCAGATGTCTGCTAGGGGGGACAACCAACAAGACCATTTAGAGAGGGATATTGGCTATGCTCTGGAACCATTGATTCTGACACCCACCAGACATGCACACACAAACACGGAAGAATGCCATAATGAGGCACAAGCACAAACTAGGAAGATCATAAAGAGTGCGTTTGAGTTGTTGAAGTCACGGTTCCAGTGCCTTGATATATCTGGCGGAGCTCTGCAGTACTCTCCAGCCACATGTGCACATATGTTCACAGTATGTGCCATGCTACACAATATGATCCTGCGGAAGCAGCTTTAGCAGGATCAGCATAGGAAAGGCATATACCCCCCCCCCCACCAGTGCCTAGGTCACCACAGCCACACTCCCAGGAGGACTTGAAAGACGAGCCCCCTAATGATGTCCCTGTAGGCAGACATAGTTGTGCTCAGTACGCCCTGGCATTGGCTAAGAGACAATGCTTAGCATGCACACTGACAACCTAGAGCCCCAGGAACTGACACCTTACTCCCACTCATATACATATAATAAAATAGCTGATGGCAGGCAACCACACAACCTGTACCTATCCATGTATTGGATGTATACTACTTGCATCACACAGAATCAGCCCTGAGCTATAGTTCTGTCAACTGCTACATTCTCAAGGTAAGTCTCTAACCTACACACTAATTGTAAGGATTACTATAATATGGTATTATATGTATGGATCTGCTGCTGTTATGCAAGAAAATATAGTGGGCTATTTGTTCAGAGGTAACATCCACATGGGACAATGGATACCGAGTCCAAAAGTATGTGTTCCTTAATTTTCACTAGGTCTCATGGTTGGAATATTCATGACATCAGGCAAGGGAGGTGTTAAACAGTGGGCACACATGACATTTGGACTACTGTCTACCCAAGATGATCATGTGCTGTTCTTCTCCCACCCCAACACAGCAATCTCTGGGCTGTAACATAGATAGTGCTCACACATTGCATGTTTTTCCTTGTGCATGATAACAATGTACATATGTATGCTGTTGACTGTGGGATGATGACCCCTCTGTCTAGTGAACTGTGTGCCTGAGTGGCATTGGTGATGGTGTTGAAGGTTGTAATCTGGAAATATTCACTTTTGCATGTGAGGTAGTAGTATGTAGGTGTTTTCATACAATGTCATACCTCCCAACCAATTAGTGCAAGAAATCTTGACAAAGCCAGAAAGATTGTGGGGACAAAGGCTCAAACATAGGGACAGAGTTTAAATATTGGTTACATAAACAACAGCTGGAAATAAAGGTGTTGCAGTAGTACACATATTCCAATGGATACAAAGTCTGACACACAATTGTTTGCGTGTAGCTAGTAGAATGTATTGAAGACAACATTCAATAAAGCACTAGAAGACCACAAATGTGTGAAGAACAGACCAAACATATGAAGCAAAACTTTGGACATTCTGTGAAAACCAGGGCAGTTGAGAGGTATGCAGGCTGTCAGTCTGTTGGTGCTGTAACCTGACCAACCCCAGTCGCATATTTAGTACAGCAGACAGCTGGGGAATGCTGCGGACATTTTAAGTGAAGTGCAGTACTGCAGAAACAGGGACAGATGTTAATATCTGTAACATACAAAATCCCAGACTGGAATACAGATAGATGTGGCCTGAAGTCACATTATAATTACTGACAGTCCCACTAGGCATTAATGCAAAAAACACTCCCATGCAAGTATGGCAGTGCATGGCTAAACATCTCCAAAGTCCATCAAAAAGAAAAAAAAACAATACAATAGTTGTGTGAGAGTAATTATTTAATAAATATGGCAAAAAACAGACCGGTTTCGGCAATCCAAACTATGCCTTACTCAGTGTGAAAAATAATTACAAACAGCCATATTATATGGGAATGATAAAGACAACATCACAAACTGATTGGCTCGTCAAAATCTCTCAATGAGTCCTGGTGGAAATAATCCACCTAATCTAATTATCCATCTTTTTTTTTTTTGAATAAGAATAGTATGCCAATCAATCTGGTTACCTCTATTACCCCTAATAATATCAATAACAGTGAACTGACACCTCCTCAGAACCAGCTTCAAAGGAAGTACTTCATTCAAGCCAGGTTCTTGGTCCGCTTTTAAATCAGCTATTCATCTAGCTTCTTTTAATTCAGCAAATCCTTTTAAATTACACTTTCTATGGTTAGTATAGACTATTTTTAAGGCCATAAAATAGAAACTGTGGGTGTCATGTTGCAATATATGTTTGGACATGGCATTGATTGTGATTTTATTCCTAATGTCTCTCAAGTGTGGTTACATCCTGATTCTGAATTGGAAATTAATTTTTCCAATATACAAACTGGGACACTTCTTGCAAGTCGCAACAATATTAACATTCTTGGTCCCACAATTAGCAAATGCCCTCAAACTGTATATTCTATGTGTTAAAAATACCCAGAATGAGTGATACAGGGACAAGCTATACTATGGCCACATTTGAATGTTCCATATTTCTTAGCTGCCACATTGTGATGTGAACAGCACACTCCCCTCTGTAGCACTGGATGTACTGTCACTATAGGAGCATAACTGTGTATTGCCATGTGGACTCTCAGCAAACGGTGTTGCTGACCTACGTCCACAGTCCCAATGCCCAACACCAACCACACATTCCAGCACAAACAATGTCCAATCCAAGACAGATACTGTCTCAGTCCACCATCTGCTCACTGCATCAGTGAACCAATCCAGGGTGCCCCCAGTGTGGTGTAGGCAGTCATAGATGTCAGACTGGGATGCATCCATAACCCTTCTGAATGAGACTGTGCCTTCATGATGGCCCAAAACATGCATGGATTGGCCTGTGATGTGACACCTGCAACAGGTGGTAGATGGACAGAGTCCTCCTCTGAGCACCTCTGTCAATCATCCAGTGTGGGACTTTGCCAGTTCTCTGGCTATGGCCATTGTTTACACTCACTGATGCCACAGTTGCCACACTGGCCTGTTCAATGTTTCCATCTTCTGACTGTCCTATATATGAGGCCTGTGGGGACTGGGTATGTGTGGGCATACTGATTGTGTGTGGTGACAATGGGGCAGAAAAGGAATGTCAACCTCTGGGACAGATTCAGCCCCCAACAACCCCACCTGTGCCTTACTGTGGCCACTATCATCATCACCAGAGTCTGAAGAATCAATGACATTATGTGGTGTGGGGGAGAGGTCCCAACCCTGCCGGTCACCTTTGGAAACCAAGACAAATGTATTACATTACTACTTGCACTATTATGTATGGAAAATCTACAAACAGTCATAATAGTGAGGATCCACAACTGCATTACCAGTCTCACATCCTCTCATCTCTTCTTTCATGCACAACAGACTTCCTCACAACAACATACACATTTGACTCAAGGCCTTTATAACAAGCATGTCAGGTAAATCATGTAACACTTGCCCAGTACAATGTACCTTTTAGGTATGCAATATGACACTATACCTGATAACACAGCAAATAAAATCCATTTCACCTATCTTAACAACTGTATACGAATACAAGTTTCATTGCCTCAGATATGTACTATCGGCCTTTCAGTATGTAAAATGCATGTTGGATTAATTGCCTCATGTACACCAGGAGGCTTATTTGCTCTGAACTATAACTACAAAAGTGCTTCTGCCTGCTCAGCTATACTCCTTTGATTACTCACTCTAGGAACTTAGGTAACTGTTCCAGACTGGAACATACAAACATTCTACTCTGGTTATACACAACATTAGCTGTTCATAGGGTATTATCCTGGCCCTCACCCTTAATAGCATACGCTTGTTCCATAGCAAAAGAGTATCAAGCTTAGCAGAAGCAGGTCCATGACCTTGGACAATTCCTGATGGACCTGTAAAAAGGTGAGGGTAGAGTAATTTCAGTCCCCCCGCATGTTGCAGCATAAGGTAATACCTGCATATATCTCATATGTACAGTAGCTACTGTGTTACTTAATATATTGCTGACATTCTGAGTATGAGTGTACAACTGAGCTAAACACCCACTCACAACACATAGACCTGACTCCCACATGAAGGGATGTACAACCTGACAGAATGACTGCTACAGTATTGCAATGGTGATCACAGTAAGCTCACCTGCACACTCTTCTGCTGTGGACACTGTGACACCCACATTCATGTTCTATGCTGTTATGGATGCCTGGGATCTGTCAAATGTCCCTAGGTTTGCCAGGAATTCCTCAGTGGCTAGGAGTGGTTGTTCCAATGCAGGCCATCTACCAGTGATGGCACAATCCATGGCTACCTCAGCTGCCCTTTGTCATGCAGCATTCACCATGTCCATAGTACAGTGTTGAACCTTCTCATATATCCTGTCCTGTTAACCAGTCTCATTCACATTCTGGACATGGTCTGCCCTCATTGCAGCCTACTGTTCTCTGTTTTGCCTCCCCTGGATAGGAGGATGTGATGATGCTGCTGTAGTCCTAGAAATATAAGTTTATTCTCTGCATCTGAGAAGGGGGCATGCCTTCTGCAATGCATTAGTCCTGAAACACACCAAAAGTGAAAGACATTACTGGATCAAATACATGGATGTCCACTATGTACAGATACAGCAACAACAAAACGTCTGCACTATACACTGCTTGCTCATACATGTCACATCCCACAGTGCGACAACATACTACATGTGTGGATACAACTAAGATAGTACCATTACTGAGGTAGTTCCCTGTGTGACATGAGAGTATCTGCTGTATGATCATACATCCAACACTCTGTTCCACTGTGGTGTGTCCCCTAATGCCAGCCATCTAATAATATGTCATAAGACCAGTGCCAGACAAATAGCAGTGTGCTATTATGACCACTATATTGGGATGTCCAGCAACACCAGTGTGCCATAATGACAAAAGACAAGTAACCCTGATATATTATACACCCCCTGCATGTGCAAAACAGCAGGGTATTGATGATATGTCATTACCACAGGTCTAAGACAGGCTTACTGTTTTGCTCCCTATTCCCCATACCTCTATCCTCCCATCTGCATCCTGTTATACACAAAAAAGTTACATACCTCGTGGAGTGCAGTGTTTCCCTGTTGAAATGTGCTACTACAACTGTATTGCAAAGATGTACTCTGTGTGAGGGAAGTCTCATACAGAATGTTTGCCCAATAGTCAGGTGCTTGCATTTTAACATGCTGCTCATTAGCAGGTAATTGCCTCTAAACAAATCTGTGACTCTGATATGCTTATTAGAGCCACAACAGCTGAGTTGCAGTATCATTAGCCAATGCATTGCAACTACTGTGCAATATATAAGGCCTTAATGTAGAGCAGGGCCCCTTTCTTAGCTGTTGAAATATACATCACTGGGGTGAGGAGACTACATTGTCACAGAGGGTAGTTCTGTAGCTGAAACCTTTACATGGAGTTGTGTGTACCACAGGCTGCAGCTACTGCTGCAGGTAATTGACATAGGCAGTGAGTGTGAACACTTTGGAGGACAACAAGGTGTAGGTGTATCTGTGTCAGCTGTGTCAGCCTTATTGTAGAGGCAGAGCTATGGTGAGAGTACCCCTGATACTACAATCACAGCATATATTTAAGGTATGTATGTTAGGCAACTGTGTCAATAACAGAGTACTGGGTGACATATAGTAATACTATACAGATATGCAATGTTATTTAATTTGCTTTGCTTTGTGTGGATAATGAGTGCATGAGTCATTCATTAACTGCTGTCTTTACAATAGTGTAACTGAAATGCAACACAACACTGGATATGAACCCAGGACTGTATGTGGCTAAATGTACTGCATACAAGGTATTTAACAGACTGAGGTACTGAGTCAATGCTACAATGGGCTCTGTTGAAACAAGCCTAGTTACTGTAATTGGCATTTGCTATTTCCTGTTTAAACCACCTGTTTTAAGTAAGAGTTGTGTGGTGTGGTAGGTCAATGCAGTGTGCTGCAAGTGTGATGGGCTTGGGTTGAAAACATGACAGAGGTGTTCATTATGTAGATGTGTCTTACAATGTTGGAAACATATAGTCATTATAGCTCTATTTAGCTGAGGTTAGCAAAGCTGTGTGACACAGCACGTTGTGCAACTCCATGCTAAAAAAAAAATAAAGAAAAGAAAAAAGAGATAGGAAGGTGGGGAAATGGGTCAAGCAGAGGGAAACATCATAGTAAAAGGCAGGGATCGATGTACAGGATGTGTGTAGGAAAGAACCATAGCTATCCATTTTATGTACAGCAACAACTGTGTACTTTGACAGAATTTGTAGATGAATTTTGATTCTCAAACCCCATATAGAGGGGTGAGGACCACATAACTGCATTGTCAAGCCAATTGGATCAAATTATGTGTGTCTAGTGGACATGTGTGAAATGGAGAGTTATGCATGGGACATTTTTTTTTGGGACAGGTGCCCATTTTTTTAAGGTGAAAGTTGATTGTTGGGGAAGGGACATAGGCAGGTATGGGGGAGGTAAGTTGGGTAGGTGAGGATGCATTTGCAAACAGACAAGACAGCAGACAGGGGCAGTGTGTGACACATGAGGGGGATAAATGCCTTGGATAGGAAGAAGTGTCATGGAATCTGAGTCTGACATGCCTCCAGATGGCAGCAGTGTGAGTCACTTCCCCACCCATGGGACTGGCAACACTGTTCCATCACTGCCCTGAGGGGGGCTGTGCTGGTGGCTGGGCAAGAGGGTGAGGCTGCCACTCCAGGGTAGCCAGCATGCCCTCAGTCTGGTGCAGGTGGTGGTCATAGCCATGGTAGATGAACCAAGACCAGCAGCTCCACATGGGTGAATTCTCCCCCTCCACCACCACTCCCAGAAGGGAGCCAGGCCCTTTCTCCTGGGGCAGTACTACTTGACACCACAGGCAGTGCAGTGTCTGCATAGAGGGCACTGCCAGTCTTATCCCAGATGTTCTGGGACCTGGTGCCACGGCCAGTTGAGACAAGGTTGGGGGATCAGCTAGAACCAGCCTATCTTGACATGCTGTGGGAAATGAGGTATAGTGATACATTACTGCTAGTAATAACCAAACCATTGTTAGTATTAACAGAATAAAACATAATATTTATTTATCCAAATACATATTAATGCATAACATGTGCAGCACAACATTAAGTAACATAACATTTAGTATGGTAACAGCCTGCCAGTAAAAAGTAAACCATAGGGCCAACAAAACAGTTAGTTTAACAAATCTGTTAATATTGCATCATAGTAAAAGATGACAATAAATCAACCACATTTTCTAATATATAGTTAATTTAACAAAATATATTATTAAATCATAATAAAACATATCAACAATGAAACACAGTTTTCCAAAATATAGGTAGTGTAACAAAACATGTTAACATTAAAGTATAATAATAAATAACAGTAATGAATAAAGATAAGAAATAACGATAAAGTTTGAGAGGTATGGAATGCTACATCAGTTATAGGAGAATTGTAGTCACTGTACTCAAACCTGACACTACACACCTGCAGAGTTTATATTTCAGTGTATTGAGGGATGTAATCTGCATTATTGATATTAATGGTAACATTTTGTGAAATCTAAACACATATCTACTAATAATATGGGCCACCTCACCCATATATTTGTTGTGTTCCTGATGAGAGAGAAAATGTGAGCATCACAATACTGATACTGAAAATTTAATGCTACATACCACCGGATTCAAGCCCAGGACTGTCTGTGGCAAAATGTACTGCATACAAATCACTTAACTGATTGAGCTACCAAGTGAATATTGACTACTGAGTGACTGATAATTGCCTGGAGATCACCTGGAACTATACTACGACTTGAGCAATACAAGTTGCAAGACATTTCTCTGGCATTTTAGCACTATTACAGTGTTATAGTAGGCTGCAGTGACAGTAGAACACACATGCATAGAATACAACCATACTGCATATGTGAAAAAAGCTGTATTTTAAAATCAATATTCTAGTGAGCACATTTTATTGTTATTGGTTTGAAATATCTGTGAAGTCCACATACAATATCTGGCCATGGACTGGGCTGCCTCACCCATATACGTTTATTACCTGATGTCTGAGGAAGAGAACATTATGTGACCAATATTGGCCAGGAGGCAGCTTTGGACAATAGTATGAGCTGAGTAATACTGTTTGCAGACCATTAGATTTGCTGGCTATAGCTATTAGAGTGCTACATTTGACTGCAGAAAACTTACCATAGACAAAATCCCTGTATCGCCTCAAGGCTCTCTTCCTGTATTTTGTCTCCTGCGGGCTTTTGAGAGGAGATTGATGCCTGGTATATAGGGCATTGTCAGAACACACTCTCTTGAAGCTTGTGCATATCCACAAAACAAACAGCACCAGAATTACCCATTCTAAAGACTTAAACCTTGCCTGTGACATACACTGATTCTGCTGGAGAGAGTGGCATGTATCCCAGAGAGTACTGCATCTATGGAACAGGCTCCCCAGCCATGTGAAGCAGAGTGCATATCTAATCCAATTCAAGTGCAACTTTGACAATTGGATGGGACACCAGAAATTCATCCCTGGTTTGGCACCTAAGTCTCTAATGGACACAGGTAACATGTAAATGATTCATCTCCCAAACCCCTACTTACACTTATCAAGGATATCAGAACTTGTCTGAGATTTGGCATGTATGGCTAGGCTTAAAAAGGGCCTTCTGGTCATTAGCCTAGTAAACACCTATGAACCTATGAACAATCAATGCATACAGATCAACTGCAATGGTTTTGACAAAACACAATCCTACTGAATAACATTTTGCTTACTGTTATTGATATTGCTTATGCTTTATTGAAATACAGTTCTTATTGTTCATTTATTGCACTACAGCTCAACAGCTCTAATTGCCCATTTATTTCACTACAGTTCTACATGCCCATTTATTGCACTACAGTTTTTCTTGTGTATACTTTATTCAGTAAATGCTTTACCCTTTCTGCTTATTGCACTACAGTTGTCATACTAAATCCATACCACGGTGCAACTTGGCCAGGTGCCCGGCACAAGACTCGACATTGTGAGCCATCTCAGCTGTAGCTGTTTGGAGAGAAGCACACCATTATGCATACCTGTTTTGCAGACCTTCAGCTGGCATTTTCATTTGACACAGGAAGACATACATACATACATACTTGTGGAGCATTCCCAGCTCAAGCTTCTTGAACCCAGCTACCCAGGCTTCTCCTCTTCCTTCTTTTTCAGGTCATCAAAATGGTGATGACACTGATCACCTATGTGG
Organism: Protopterus annectens; assembly: GCF_019279795.1. Lineage (NCBI taxonomy): Eukaryota > Metazoa > Chordata > Ceratodontiformes > Protopteridae > Protopterus > Protopterus annectens. The sequence goes on from NC_056729.1 coordinate 1,282,324,442, forward strand.
GGGATATCAGTAACACTGGCAAGTTCGCTGGTGAAACAGTCCCAGGCCACTGCCTTATACTCTAAGCCCTGGAATCCACCCTGCATCAGCCAGGGTTCATGGTTTTTAATAAGGTGCCTAACCACTATGCCCAAAAGAGCAAACCTTCACCAACACCTCCAGCCATACCTACAATTATTGAACTCCAATGACTGCTGCAGAATTCCCACATATTGGGCTTAATATAGGCTGTTATCCTGCTCTTAAACTTCTTTCAGCAACATTCAAAAAAGCACCACATCTCTAAGCAGAGTGCAAACCAGCTAAGTGAAGCTAAGCAGCATGAAAACTCAAAGAACCATGGTTTTAGTGAGGCTTAGCACTGTGCAAACATTGGTAGCTGTTAGCATGTTTATGCACTGCTTACCACAAATGAGCAGTGCATAGCAGAGAGCAGCAGTGCCAAAATGCACAATACTGCAATGAAATTAAAGAAATATAGCACATTCATTTACAGCCATATTTTGCATGTTATAGACTTGAACCCAGGACCTTCTACACATAAGATCTTAACTCTACCGATGTAGCTAGTTGAAAGTTATAAAAACTAGCATTCCTTCACATATACTACTAGCCTACCTTTAAACGTCACTGAGCACCATACCAGACCACACAAATATGCTTAAACATACCTATAAATAATTAATTCCATCCTGTTTCTATTTTTAAATATCTGGCAGGTGTCTGCCATGTATGTATGAGCTCCGCACAACTCTTCTGTGCTGCACTCCACACAAATGTAACTGAAAAAAATAAATAAATGAAAATAAAAGTAATTATTTTAATTAATTACATCTGGTTTCTATGTTCAGATGTATGCTAGATGTCAGCTATATATATGTGAGCACATCTTGGCATTGCTTCTCTCCATGCCTTGCAAACATAACAGTTAAAAAAAATTATAAAAACATTTGAAAAGCATAACACATCATACAAATGACTTATTAGACAGTTGGCATTCTTCACAAGATTACGACAGTGGCTGGGAGCATTACAGGGACCCTCACACTCATCTGCAGCTACAGGTAGCTGCTACACCTCTCCCTACACTGATTCAATATCCATTTTCCTCGGCTCTCCCTTGGCAGTGCATCATCATTAATATGCATGGCACCTTGCAGAGGGGTAAGTGTAGATGTGTACACAGATACATTCCATGCAGGATCTACACTGTGACTACATAGAATTTATTAAATCCTGGGGTTTATCTTTACCTCCATCTAAAACATGTATTAAACAATTTAATACATTGATTTTAAAATTTCTTTAGTTCCCCAACAAACCAAGAATTGCCTTAAATCATCATATATGGCACTGGACAGCAGGAGGGATAGGAATACCAGATCTAGAAATTCATTCCTTATCATCAATTATAAAAACAATATCTCTTTGGATAAATAATGCTTACATAGCCAGGTGATAACAGTTTCTAGGATCCCTTTACATAAAAGTTAAATATTACATAAGCTATAATCATAATCTTATACTACAAAATAGTTTACATTGGTTGCTAAAATATTACTTTTCAGAAATGAGTCACCAGACATCTCACTTTTAATTTATTTGTACTATATTAAATACCTTTAGAAATTTAATTTATAGATATCAGACATATAAGGCATGGATTTGTTTATTTTCCCTATATCATACACTCTAAGATTTTTAATTCAAAGTTAGACACAATAATTACATTTAAAGAAAAAATCTGATATATTGGTTTCAGTCAATGAATAATGAAAAACTGCATTATGTTGATTATATCCTAAGTAAATATGATTTAAGCAAATATATGTGGTTGGATGTACAATCTTGCAGACAATATGTAGAAGGTAAAACTAACAATGCAACCAAGAGTAAGAGATCTCATCTCAAAATTATCTGAAATTGTAATACTATTAATACAACAAAAAACACTGAGAGAAGGTCTCTTATCTAAATGTTATAGAGTGATGAGAAAAGAAACCAAAAAAATTGCAATGACAATTATTGAAAATATTTTACTCACATTATAACATACCTCCAGATAAACAGGATAAAAAAACATTTTTCATATCTTCCAAACAGGCAGTTTCTTCTCTTAGATGGAAACTTTTTACTTGGAAATTCTTACACAGATCTTTCTTCAAACTTCAGAAAATCGAATTAATGTTTAAAAAGAAGCAAGATAGTTGGAGATGTAAACAAGAGCTTAAAGCAGATTGGCAACACATGTTCTTTGATTGTGTTGTACTTACACCTTAATGATAACCTTAATGTTTTTACAGGCTTTATTTGGGGACAGTTTTGCTTTATCTAAGTCACTAATTCTTTTTAATACCCCCTATTCCTGTTTGCATTAAAAAGAATGAAATACCCTCTTTTAAGGTCAATTTTATCAATTGCAAGTAAAGTTATCACCAAGAATTGGAAGACTGAAGCTACATCCTTTTTCAAAGAGTTCACAAATATTGCAACTGAAAGATGTCATCTGGAAATTAAAACCATTAAATCAAGACCTACTATAACCACCTCCTACTATAATATCTGGACAAATTTCAAGGAACTGCTTGATAAACAAAATAGCTGTAATCATATCAATTGTAATGTATAGGAATTTTTTGAGAATCTTCATTGTTAGTAGACACTCTTGTAAATAGTTGTTCTTGTTTGTTCTTGTTCATATTGTTCTTTTTTATGCTCACACATTTCTAAATGTAATTATTGTCATGATCAACTTGTTTAGTTAAAATCTAATAAAAACTTTTTTTAAAAAAGTCCATATTTCCCCACCTTCAAGCTGTGTGGTGCCTCTGAATGCATCATTTAGAAAATAAGAAAAGTTCTGCAAATCTCCTAAACATAATCAACTGCATTTTACATGTCTTATAACATGGGCCTTTTTAGTGCAACATATTGTTAATAAGTATATTTGTGACAAAAAAAATGTTACCAGACAAACTAAGTTATGCATAGGTAATACAAATTATGCAACACAAGCAAAAACATTAACAGCAGGCAAGAGTAGCATTAAGTATTTTTAATCACAACTGCAATTAATATCGTAGCATAGACAAACTGCCTTAATCATAATAAAAGTGTAATAGCAAATAGTTCCTCTTAGTATGTGATACACAAACCTTTGCAAACTTTTCCATTAATCATGTCCATAGCACAGTCTGTTATCATTGTATATACAAGTATACTGCTGTTAGATCTGCAAAATTGCTTACTGAAAATTCCAAATGCACGTGTGTGCATGTGTGAGTGCACATGTGTACACGAATATGTGTGTGTGTGTGTTTGTGTGTGTGTGTATGTGTGTGTGTGTGTTTGGATATTCATATGTCAATAAAGCAAAATATATATATATATATATATATATATATATATATATATATATATATATATATGTATATCATTATCTATCTATCCATATACATGTATAACTATATATCTATATATATCTATATACATATAGATAGATAGATAGATAGATAGATAGATATGGAAGGCACTGATTTTGTAGAACAGCACATTCGTCAGCATCTGTTCCGTCGACTAAGCAGATGGTTGATACTTGTCAACAAAAGGCTCAGATCAGATGATTCTCAGGTTTGGAGAATGTGCCCTTTCCTTGAGAGCTGTGTGATCTTGGAGTGAGAATATATAATTAGCATGGGGTCTGGGGCACAGCCCTCCATAAGGGATGTGTAGGGGGCTTGCCCCCTGCAATTTTTTTTTTTTTATTTTTAATTTTCTTTTATGGTTTTTGCATTAGCCAAGAGTGATGCTTGTTACATGCTTAGTAGTGCATCAACATGCATAATGTCAATAATTTGGTGTCAGCATTATTCATCGCTATATTAGTGTCATTCAGTAAAGGTAAATAAATCCATACATACACACACACACACACATACACACGCACACACACACACACACACACACACACACACACACACACACACACACACACACACACACACACATATTTATATATATATATATATTGAGAGAGAGATATATGTGTGTGTGTGTGTGTGTGTGTGTGTGTGTGTGTGTGTGTGTGTGTGTGTGTGTGGCTTTGTAGCAGTTAAAAGCTAGAGTGAGTGGAATGTCGACAGCTGTCTAGTCCACTGGGATTGTATGGTCTTGGAGTTCATACATATAATTAAAAGGAGTTGCAGATTTTTTTGTTTTGTTTTTTAAAAGTTTGAATTTTCATGTACCAGGGCTGTTTCTTGACACATGAGTAGTATGGTGTTGAATTCCTTGTTTTCAACCACATGTGATCGATATTTAATCAGATGAATGGGTGTTTTCGCTGACGTACAGTACACCCATTTAAATAGACAGACAGATATATAGCTATACATGCATAACTTTATAGACTTTTTATATAGTAGTGAAATATAAATATAAATGCAACACTTATAGAACTCTGTCCTTCATACGTGGATCTCTGCCACTTACAGAGCTATCTGGTTTCTCCTCTGCTTCTGTAGGTCATCATAACTCTGCCTGTATTGCTCTCCAGAGCAGTGTATGAAAGCCATGGAGGTGTTTGTCCCCCAGTTGCATGCATGTATCTATTTTTATGGTCCTTTTCATGACTAGTTAAGAGTGTGACTTTGAGTCTTCACAAAGTTCACATTGCCTCTGACATGTTCAGATAAGAATCAGGAGGTAAGTATGAAACAGTAACTATTAGGGTATGAACAACACTTACTGGACAGTGAAATTACTCTGCCTTGCATTTTTCAGCTGGCACAGCCCTCCATTGGGCAAAAAAAAATCAGGTATATTCCCACATTACCTGTGTATGCACACCTTGTGCTATTCAGTTGAGGCTGGAAAAACTTACATGCATGTGCATAAACACTTTGTGGCATATCCGCAACAGATAAACCTGATTACACTAATACCTGCACTTACATGTGTTACAGTGAGATTCATAAAAGTGAGTACCAAAATGTCGAGTTTGCATACAAACTTTTTTAATTGGACAAAATGTTCATCAAACTTTTTGTGGTTAGTCAGTTTTGACCAAGAAAGTTCATCAGAAAGTGTGAGTTAAGTAAACAAATTTAAAAACAGGCATAGTTAGGGTAAAATTATTTGGAAATAGGCACTTATCACTGCATTTTATGATGACGTGTTCTGGATTAGCCTCTTACTGGTAAAGTGTGAAGTCTTGTAATAGTACTGTAGCTTTATATGCAATTAGTTTCTCACCTTAACATGTATGAAGTTGTTTATAACAGATTGTGCAGGAATCATTTGAGGTGGTGGTATACTACTACTTTTAGACACCTCCAACATTCACGTAGAGGCAGTGTAAAAGATCAGTGTTTTGCTGGCTTTGATAACTGTGTACATGTAACTGTTAAATGTTTCCTCAATGGGTATGCCATCAACATCAGCTGCAGCATCACCTCTGTAGATGGTACATGATATTTATGAACATCGTACCTTTAGTGCAAAGTCACATACCTGTCACCCGTCACATTAACCACATCATTACATATTTCTTAACAGGATCACCAGTAAAAACAATCACATGCTGTGCTGCAGCAGAACAGAATGATGTGGACAACAGAATGGCTATCAGCAATAATGGCATAACTCTCATTCTAATCCCGTAGCCTCAGGACAGTGGCACACAGTCACAAAAGGTGCTGCCAGGGTCCACTACAACACAGCAAGTGGATAGCTCCATAGACAGGAGTGCAGGCTCCTAGACTCAGCATAATGAGAAAATGATATTACAGTAAAGGGTAGAAACACAACATAGATCAGTCCATGTTTCTCGTACACAGCCTGAACTCCTTGATGAAGAAACCACTCTTTTGAGGTAGCAGCACCCACCACTGTGCCTGTACACAGGGGGCTGGAGCAGGTGAAGACGTCTCCTACAGCTACCTCTAGAGAAACACACATCCTTGTCTACTGGTCAGCAGGCATTCTGTGACATAGCATGCCTGCTGCCCAGACAGGCATGCTATGATATAGTTCATGTTTAGGTTACTGCCTCTAGGTACCAGGTAGAAAGGGTTAGAGTGCTGCAGGTAAACATGAGATAATGCTAAAGTACATGGGAATGATAGGGCCAAAGACAATGCCATGATAATACTCATGCACAGTACAGTTGCACACTTGGCATACTTGTCCGCCTTGATCCACACACAAGTAAGAACTTACCAGGCACACACTGGGGACACAGTTAGATATGGAAGAGGGTGAGTTTACGTGCATGCTAGGCAATTGGCTGGACACCACATACATCCTAAAAATGTGCTGCAGGCATTCATGCTGATTCCTTTAAGAAGATGGCAGTTTGTTTTAGTTATTTATTTATTCATTCATATGCTTTTGTTGACTGGATACTCTAACTGGGCTTTGGTAGCCCCTTTTCAGTGGAGGCCGTGCGAGAAAAGCTTCAATCACAAAATAGGTAGTTTATATAACAGAGAAAACATAAAGTTTAAAGTTACAGTATGGACATAAAATTACTGAAAGGCAGCTTGACTAGAAAAATATACAGTCAGTAAAATACAGAGTTATTGCATATTGCACATGTGAAATTAGCATACATAGTGAAGATAACAATGTAATTTACATATTTAGATTTATGAGTATGAGGACTTTGATAGAGGATGTGTTGGAAATATGACTAGATGCAGAGAAGAAGTGAGGACTATTTGAGTAGTATGTTTATTTACTAGTTAATACACAGATAAAGAAAGTTATATACTAGTTCAGGTAGATGTAGAAGGTAGTGATTATGATCTGGAATTTTACTGGAGGGGAAAAAATTCTCACAGAGCTGAGCAGCGGCAATAGAAGTGCCAATAAGGGCAAAGGGGTAGAAGACTGTAGGAGACTTGTTTCAAGAATTTGTATTCTTGAGGTATACACGGGTATTATAAGCATATAAGGGCTGAGTAGTCTAGTCTGGCGAGATTATAGATCTGTGCTTTTAGTGTTGTTTTAATAAGTTTTTGAATCTGGATAGGTCAGCTTGCTATCTGTAGTGGGTAAGGATAGAATTCCAGATTTTGGAGACATAATTTGAGTAAAGGAATAGACTGGCAGAGTTGTGTTTTTTTGTTATGGTCAGTAGGTGTTTGTCCATGTAGACTAGTGATCATGCAGGGATATCAGGTTCAACTGTGGTTTGTGGTGCAGGATAGTTTTGTGGTTTGTGGATTGTATTATGAATAGCTACTAAATGGGTGACAAAGAGATAGTGTGGAAATGTTAGTCAGCCTCATTGTTTTAAGGCTAGTCATTGATGGGATTTTGCAGACTGGTTAGGGGTGAATTTAGTTATCTTGTTATAGCATTATTCAGTTTTTCTTAGTAGGGATTGCTGAAGGTGGTGTATATGGAGGCAGTTGTTGTTGTGTCTTTCGGCTTTTCCCGGTTAGGGGTCGCCACAGTGGAACTCCGGTCCGCTAATGATTGGCAGTAGATTTTTACATGCCGAGTTGCCAGCCCTGACGCACAACCTTCAACGAAGGTATGCCCATTCACGCATGTCTCCACACAGAAGACGCTCTAGCTGAGAATCGAACAGGATATGTATATGGAGGCAGGGTGTAGTACTAACGGTAGGAGATATACAGAGGCTTGCATTGCTAGTTAAAAAGTGTTTGGTACAATATGGGAGTCCCATTTTTTTTCGGTTGGGTTTCTGGACATATTGTTGTATTTGAATATTAAACTTTAGGAAGTTATCTGTAATAACACACAGTAGCTTTGTATCAGACTCACATTGGGTAAGAGTGTTGCTTGATGAGTTGATGGAGAAGTTATTTTTGTATAGGATGTAGATTTTGGTGTGAAAAGCAATAACTTTATTTTCTGAACATTCAGCATAAGGTATGAATTGTTGAGTCAAGATTCTATAGAAGATAAAGCTTTTTGTTCTTTTCCTGAAGTGGAATAGACTTAGCTGTGGTTATCGGAGTAACACTAACCATAAGCATAGCTAGCTCAACCAACTCTCTGTGCTGTGCCAGTCCCATAAACTAGCAACCCATCCCCTCAGCTCTTCAAGTGAAGAGCAAAAAAAGTACATCTGCAAAAGTTTCAGGATGCTTCCTGCAGATAGAACCACACTACCAAATGCCCCCATACAGAAAGCTGCAGCATTCTGGTTTTAGGTTAAAAAAATATATTTCTTCTTTTAAACTGTAGCAAACTGCTTGCTACAAATGTAGTGAGCAGTTGCTACAGTTTATAATCTGCAAAAAGTGCTAAGTGCTGCAGCGCTCAGGTTTTAGTAAAAAAAATGTAAACAAGCTACAGCTTAGACTGCATACGGGGTGCTACAGCACTCGGACTAATCACAGATGCAATACTAGGTTTTAAAATCCAGTATTGCACTAAAGACCAATCAGGATTGAACCTGGGATAGTTGCCCCTCTCAGTCTGCCCTAGCTACACTACTACCATCATCAGCATACTGAAAAACAGTTGTGTCATTGTTAGTATGGGGCCTAAGAATGAGTCTTGTGGCACTCTAACTTTTTTGGGCAAGAATTATGATTGTTCTTTCTGGCATTTTACTGCCTGTAGCCTGTTAAAAGGGTAGCTATGGAGCCCAGAGAGGGAATGGATGTCAAGGCCTAGTAAATAATCGAATGGTATACAGTGTCAAATGCCTTACATAATTCAAGAAAAAGAAATAGAGATGAAACAAAGTTTGCAGTGTCCCTGTGGAGGTTGATATGATGATAAAAATTAAGGAAAGCTGTGGTAGTGTTGTTGTGTGACCAGAAGCCATGCTGGGCATTGGAGAGGAAATTGTTATCTATTAAATGTCTGGGAAGCTGACAGTGCATGCACTTTTTGTGAATGAGTTAATATTTATCAGACTTACACACGATGTGATAGAACTGCACAGGTGAGGATAATGTCCCGTATCACTGTGAAGTCAGTGTCAAGAAGTTCCTTTGCATCCAGTAGAGCAACTCAAGCATCAAGCTCATGATCTCTGAAACTATCAGCAGCACTATCTTTGGTAGACATCGTGCATGACACCTTTCAAATGCAAGTGAAATTTGTCACATCTGTTAACACTTGCTCAATGGCAAGCTATGTATTTTACAAAGTGGTGTTAAAGTGCTCTTCAACAGCTCCCTATAGGTTATGGACTGATGTCATTAGCCAAAGTTCAAGTTGGTAGCCTGTGTCATCTAGAAAATAAAATAGGGAGTGGACACATAACAAACAGTGGGCATTACTCAATACTACCTTATGCCACTAGATAAAGAAATAACTATGGTTAACAATGTTATTATAATTTGCATTTACCATCTAGGTGAATATGAGGAATTGTAACATGCAAGAATTGACAAAATAGTGAATTTGTATGCCATATGTGAGAATCATGGGCACTACTAGGATACTGGACCAATATGCTTGTGATGCTCCTCACTGAATCAAAACTACCTGGAAACTGATAGACTGGTCACCCTTCTTACTGTGGTACCTCTCTCACTATGATCCATATGGGGCCCTTATAGCACCATGACTGCAATCTGCTACTCTAATGACCTGAGGAAAGCATGTTATTCTGTAGAAGAAATTAATGGTACTGTCTCAGTCTTGTGCTGATAATGGGAAGTAGATATGTTCATCCATGTATGCCAAGAGTATACTGAGGAATTGCTACCTTGATATCCACAGATATAGGAAGGCCATGCATTCATCCAGTTCCTGTTTGAGGGCCATACAAGTTCACCAAAGCCCTTATATTTTTGCTCACATTGGATGTATTCAGTTATCTCCCGTTCAGCTAAGTTCAAGTGAGTTATTCTTTTTCCATATGTTCTTCTTCTGGGTCGGTGATCACTGCTCAATAAACTGAGTTTCAGTGGGACAGAGATAAGTAACTGAAACTAGGAAATAGTCAGGCTTGCAACAGCACTGAGAGTCAATCATTGCTTGCAAAGTGAACATAACAGACACAAATTCACTTTTCATAAACCATCTGCTCATGGCTCTATTGCACTTCAAAAAGTGACTATGAATTGCATAAGGATGGAAAAGAGCATATTTTATATTAGTAAGTCACAAATTTTAAACCCATTCCTTATTTCAATGTCATTATTCCCTCATTTCTGCAAGACTTTCTTCAATAATCACAATGTTCCACTTAAACACAGTTTACGTCACTGACTCACATCTTTTTTTGTTTTTGTGTGTGAGCAGTGCAAATACCTCATGTAATTAGGTGTAATAATTATGAATACCATGCCGTTCGCTGCACTGGCTGTTGTAGCCTGTGTATATGTGCAACTTGAATGTTTTTATCACTCTGTGTACAGCATGAAAGAGGTAGCTGGAATCAATATCTAAGCATATAATACAGTGACTAGCTTACAGAACTGCTTCTTGCCCAGAAGAAAATGAACTAACAGACAGTAAGGGTAATCCTGTCACTGGAAGAAATTTAAGTGCAATTAAAGGAAAAAATATTCTAAAATTATTTGGCATTTAGGAGAAATGCAAAATGCATCTTTAATTGCTTTATCTCAGGCAATTCCATTTTCTCTGAGGTACAGCAATCTCAAAGTTAGTGTATGTAAGTATGAGGCTATGGGGTGCATAAGATTTGTCCTCTTTGTAAAAGATGATTAAAATGTGTACCAGCAGATTTCACATTTCATTGTCATTTACAACTTATCAAACTAATTTAATTAAGTTTCAGGAATCAAAATGTGCGATAATGAATTTCCAAAATCAGTGTAACAATCACAATGGGCCACTCAGGGAAGTATAACACTTAAGACAGATGTGAAGAGTTTGAAATTATGAACTTTACAGTTGTTGAAAATTTGATTTAGGTGACACTGCCATGTGGTCCTATTAATTTAACTATTTTACTTATTTTTGGAATGGCCATGCAGTTGCTGAGACATAGCTTTAGCTCTTTTATTACAAGAAAAACACAAAGTATATAGCTTTGTAGTGCGACCAAAGCCTCCATCAACATATTACTCTATACTCTTACTTCTTGTTCTGTGGTTATCAGTGCCACTGAAATCAATTCAGGACCTTAGCCTCTGTATTTCATCCTCAGTGAGTGTGTTGGAAATGCAGTGTATTTTTTATATCTCTCTTTGGAAAATTACTATCCAAACACTCATCATGATATCCATAAGGATGCATGAATTCAGCTATGCCCCCCCAACATACACTAGTTAACATGTTTTCACTTTGAAGGAAAAATAGTAAGAAGTAAACAATATTATGGAACTTAGTAAACAAGTTACATTATGAGTGGTAAACAACTAAAGCAAGAAATCAGCAATGCTGAATAATGGGGTACAAATGTGCATTGCATGTGAAATCATGAACAGGGTATAAATGTTTTATTTTGTGTAGACAGCTAGCGAGACATTTTGTCTGGAATATTTTATGAGGTTGCATTAAAGACACATTTGCAAACAGTAGATGTGACAAATACAATTTTAGTGCAAAATGTTGATGCTATAGTGCCTACAAAAATGTCATAGGAACAATATCAAAATATGAACACAACTCAACAAATTATGGAAAATGGCTAGCATGGCAGAAAGTTTTAAAAATCTCAAAGAAAAAATTAAATTTAAAAAAAATGCAATGTACTAATAAAGAATATAAGAAAATGAGTGGGCAAAATTTGAAGACAAGGGTAGTTATCTGTAGAGAAATGTGACAAGTTTATATTTCAGTATATGTGCTCTGCGGTTTGAATATCTTTTGTCTTGAGTTAGCAGGAGATTCAATAAACAATTGTAAAGGTATAATAATGTTTAAGGTGGAGGAGTGCATACTACTGATCATTTAGGAACAACACCTTATTCTGTATGCAGGGAACATGGCAGATTACTTGTACCGGGCAGCTTTTCACTTTTATTTTTACATCTACTATTCACTTTCATTAAAGCCCATTCAACAGCAAATGTCGATACAATAAGAGATATGCAAGCATTTGTATTCTTTAAGGACTTTAAAAGCCTGAATGTAGCTTTGATACATAAAAATTCCTGTCCTGGTAAGAAAACATAAAATTAATTACCATATATTTTCAAAAGCACCATTCTGCATCTTGTAACAAATGTACATTACTCAGGGCATTTTGCCTAGTAGAAGTGAAATCTGTTTTACTGTGTAATATATAATTGGCACTTCAATATGCATACGTCTCACTTGAGAATAGAAAGCTCAATTATTTTATTGCCCTGATCTCAAAATATCAGTTCTAATAGATTAGTTATTGCAGAAGTATAAAAGAAAAATATGAAATTCACATTCAAATTCAAAGTAAAACTACATCACAAAGTTTGTGAATCATATCCAGAAAATACCATCTTTTGTCTTTTTTGGTGCTATTGCCATAAGTAATACTGCACACTTATCAGTAATCTGTTATCTAATAAATGATACAAGAAGCCTTTTGGATATAATCATAATTCTGCAGTAAAAATGATCTTACATTTCACAGGCACTATTGCTCAAGGCATCTAATTAACTGTTAAGATTAAAAAATCTCAACAAACGTCTTCCTACATTTCCTGGCATAGTTATTCTCAATAGGATCATGTTTATTGTTATTATTTATATCAGCTCTGTAATTAAAAATTCTAACAGTTAATTGCAAACTTAACTGGATTTGTTTTTCAGAACAAAACCTTCCTGATAACTTTTCTTTTTTTTTTTTTTTTGCAGATAAAGTCGAGGTTTATGTGCATTTTGTCATCTGTGAGAAGTGGTGCATAAAAAAAGAGATTAAATATTTTAGCATCATCTCACTTAAACATTTTTTAAGATAGCACTCAGGACAGGATATTGTAGATCTGTTACATTCATTGTAATATTTTTCAGCACTTATGTGTGAGTACACACACATATATATATATATATATAATATATATATATATATATATATATATATATATATACATATATATCGCTATGGAACTAGGAAGTTTGCTCGAATGAGCAAACGTCCGAATCCATAATAACCGAACACACTTTAAGGAAAGTGCTTTTATCGAAAAAGGGCTTTTGTTTAAGCATGTTACAAAAAAAAAATAAAACACTACATTTACATTTTAGCAGGGGGCCTTCACCCTCCTGCTCCCCCCATGTGGGGAAAAGGGAAATTTCCCTTACCCGCATCATAGTACAGCCTCAGCAACAGGCATACTTACTTGAAAGTGCTTCTTCAGTGAAAAGCACTTTCGCGTAAGTATGCCCGGCGGTTTGGGTTTCGGTCATTTGCTCATTTGAGCAAATATCCTAGATCCATATATATATATATATATATATATATATATATATATATATATATATATATATATATATATATATTTATATATATATATATATATATATATATATATATATATATATATATATATATATATATATATGTACACATACACACAAATGAATAGATAGAAAATACATTGAAATCCAAAGAGTAAATAATGAAAAACATTAAGAGAAAGGGTTTCACTAGATACGAATTAGCTGTCATGAACATCATCTGCTAACATTATCAATAGCTTTGAATACATAATTTGCAATCAGGATTTCTGCCCAGGTTTCCAAATGTTAAAGTGCCAAACTCAAATATGAGATTTTTAATTGTGAATGAAATATAACATTTACCAAGGCATTGTGAAATACAGTAAACATCTGTATACAACACCTTGAAATCTCCACTAAACAGTTTTTTTTACCTTACATTGAACACACCATGTGTACTCCATATTAAAATATGTCTTTAAAGTAGGGTGCTGAGTTAATCACAGTGACTAAACTTTAACCCTTTTCAACGCTTTCTCTCATTTTTGTATAAACTTTAGATGTGGCCATATTTCTGTTTGTTACTTCTTTGATGTGTATGTTGAACTATAGCAGTGTATGTTTTTATGTGTCTCTTTACCAGATTATCTACATAATGACTTATTTGTTCTAATTCATTTAAGGAGCTCTCATTGACTTGTAGATCACTAGATCCATAGTGTGGATCACTGCAGCAAATTAAAACACAGTGCAGTAATGTAAAGCAACATCACTGTCATGTGGCAAGTGTTTATATATGTCGTCAGGGGCATACCTCAGAAATGTCCAGATTTTCACAGAATGTCCAGATTTTTGGCACATATATTTGGTCAGTTCCTGGCAAATCAATGGAATGATCATAGGACTGAAGTCACTAAATAATGACATACATCTGAGTTTTAAACTTCACATCCTTCAGAAAATGTATGTTAAAAAAACACTGTTACTCTAACCACTTTCTAAGTTTATAAGAACAGTGTTTAAAATGTGTCCTCTTTTATGGACCTTTGTCCATCCATTTTACTAGACTTTGTCCAGATTTCTTACACTAAGAGATTGAGAAGTATGGTCAGGGGAGGTAGCCTCCTGTACTACCCATCAAATCATATCATCATCAAAACAAACTTAGCTTTTCACTTAAATGGATATTATTTTCATGAAGGTTCTTCCACAGCTCTTTCTTTACAGCACACAGAATTGACTTGTTGCCCAAAATCATGGTAGTATGTTGAAGATGTAAACTAGACCTTAAAGCTGACTGGCAGCACATGCTTTTTGACTGTGTTATACTTAAACTATATTGGAATGAAATCAATGCTTTTTTAAAGACTCTATTTACTGACAACGTTTCTTTAACCAAATCATTAGTTTTTTTAACACCCCAATACCTGATTGTGTCAAGAGATTGAAATACCCATTTTTATGGAGTATTCTGACAATTGCAAGAAAGGTTAAAACCAATAATTGGAAAAACAAATCTACTCTCTCTTTTAATGAATTCTTGAACATTGCAATTGAATTTTGTCAACTGGAACTTACTACCGTCAAGTCAAGGACTTCCAGAATCACATATAATATGTGGAAAAATCTTAAAGAACTATTCATTAAATAATTGCTGATACTCATAAAACAAGAGGTAACTATTAGAATACTTGTTGTTTAGTAGACACACTTGTAAATATTTATTTATTTTTATTTATTTTATTTTATTTGCAGCTTGTTAACCGTGGATATTCATTCGGCCTAGATGAGCCCTTTTTCAATGGAGGCCCAGGGAGAAAAGCTCCACAATGAATATGCACCAAAATCAGGAAGAAATAGCAATAAAAAAATCAATACAGTAATAATTCAATTGTATATACAAAAAAGAGATATACAGATGATTAATGCAGGAAGCAAATAAGCAGATGAGCAGTAGTCAAATATATGATACAATACAGTTATTGTTACATCAGTAGTAGAAGACATATACAAGAGGTAATGCAAGAAGCAAATAAGCAGATAAGCAGAAGTCAAAAATATGATGCAAAAAAGTCATTGTTACATCAGAAGTATGGAACTCTGAAAAATACAGTAGTCAAAAAATATTATGACACAATAAAAATCATTGTTACATCAGTAGTATAGAAGCCTGATTAGGGGAATATACTTAGTATAAAATAGGAGAGGCAGCTTACATATTAGAAATAGGGAAGGCAGTAAGAGAAGGTGTAGTAGGAGGAAAGGTTAGGATGGGTGACAGTAGGAGCATTTCCATGTAGAGGAGAGATGAGAATTGAGCAATGCCTTAAAGGAGGACAGATTCTGTATAATATAGATGTGGGGAGGAAGTGAGTTCCATTTATGTGCAAGGGAGAAGGATAGAAGAAGTTGCCCACGGGTACATAATGGGGGTCTATATTAGAACACTGACAAAGCTGTTAATGGAATGGCTTTATACTCCAAAATGCCTGTAATAGAAGTGGGCTTTGTGAGATAATGGTACAGAGAAGATCGGAAAATTTGCCTTTTCCTCACTCTAGTATGATCTCAGAGTTAGTATATATAATTAGTGGGGGTGTGTGGGGGTACAGCCCCCACAAAAGTGAGTTCTATTACTGGCATTTTCGATTATAAAGCCATTTGATTAATTACTTTGTCGATGTTCTATGCACTACAAGGAGATTGTGGAAATAGTTGGGTTGTTGTGTTTCTGAAAACAATTTATTGTTTTGTTTTTATTTTCCATTGTTTTAGTCAAATATTTTTTTTTAAATTAAATGTTATCACTTGTTAACTTGTTTAAAATTCAATACAAATAATAAAAAAAGAAACATATTACAGAGGATACCCTCAATCACACATATCAACTGTCAAAACAGAGTAAGGATGTCTTATCCCTCACATATATGATTCATATCAGCTGCACTATTTATAATTATGTATAAAGTGTTATAAGTGAGACTGAATATAATGTGAAATAGAACAACAGTTAAAAACGTTTGGAATTTCCTGTATTAGCACCCAGGACCATGTGTATGGAAACCCTAAACATATACCTGTTGCCACAGGACTATTGAAATAATACTTGTATATTTTCTTATTCAGTACTATAAACTGGACTGTTACAACGGTAATAATATGTTCCACTTCCAGTATTAGAACCCAAAACCATCTGTATTACAGCCCTACACTTACACCTGCTGCCACAGGAGTAGTTAAATAACAGTTGCCTAATTCCCTATTCATTAAGTTTTGTGTGTTAACCTCCGTGCAATGCGGCTTAGCGTGTTTACATGGTGTCCAGAATTAAAAGAATGTATCCATTTTAAATTGCTGACTGTTTGCATCCTGCCAGCAGGTGTTCAATGGCTACAGTGGTTGAGAAAGCTTGCCACACAATGGTGTTATGTGAAGGAAAGCAAAAATTGCAACACTGTATCCTTTTTGACCTTTACACTCTCTAAGCCCTATTTGCAGGTGTTCTGTCTGCTCAATGTGTGGGCAACAAGCCCAGGTTTGCTTACTGCTAAGCATTGCACAAACAAAATAAGCACAGCTAAATATGATATTCATTGTATTTCTCCACTTGCCTTGTTCATGCTAAGGCAAGCAACAAACACACACTGCCATTTAAAAATGGAAAATTAGTTGAAATGAAGAAAATAAATCTATGAAATAAACACCACAAACTTTATGTTGGTACACATGGAATCTTTTTACACAGGTCTGGATTTCAACTCTCACTCCAATGAACCTTCAAAACACAATAAGGGTGTCTTATCCCCCTTTGCTACACAAACAGCTTTGCAGGAGAGCACTGAAATAATTGTGCACACAACCAACTGCAACATCATCTACAATACTAACAAAACATATTACATTTGTATGTATTAATTTCAGATATAGTATACTGAGTGATCACACAACCATTTATGACTATTTTTTGCATAAATGCAGCTCTGTCTTATCTCTCTGTGTTTGTTGCTCATTCTTGCCTTATCTGACCAGTAATTTGAGACATGTAGCCTGTAGGACATTCTGTATCATTGCCCTTAAAATGTGTGAGTATATTAAGTGGCAGTAATATACAGAAGTTGAAAAATGAAGGGAAGGTTGGATGTTACTGAACAGGGGCTGTGAAATGTGTGCTGCTTACTTACATTTAAAATCTTTTGTCATGAAAAGAGATACTGCCAGCCCAGCTAGCTGGAATCTTGTAAATAATTATGTCATTTGTGAATATTAATATGATTTATATAGAAGTGTAACAAAAGGAGATACTGTCAGACCAGCTATCTGGAATTTTGTAAATAATTATATGTAATTTGTAAGGTTTCCACCTTTCGTCGTGGCTGAAACCGGAGTAAAGCCACACACCCCGCGTCAGCAGTAACCCCACCCACCCCACCCCTCTCCCACCCACATCCCTCCCATTTTGTGACATCATGATGACATCACCCGACACGGAACGCCTTCTTTTTCCATTCCTGCTACCTGCTTTCAGCTGACTTACTATGCTTTTCTGTAGAAAAGCATAGTAAATCAGCTGATTTACAAACTCCGATAGTCTGTTTCCTTTTGGAAACAGAATACCGGAGTTTATACAGTGTTTTCTGGACTACCGGAAAATCATTTTGATTTTGCGATAGTTTGGAAAAAAAACAGAGGGGTGGCAACCCTAGTAATTTGTGAATATCAGCATGATTCATATGCTTGTGTTACAGATGTATTAGAACTGTATGACATAATGTACAGATGTGTGCTAAAGAGATATTTTGTAAACTACTGAGCATAAATATATATACACTATTGTAACTCTTTAAATGTATATATTTTAACAGAGGAAACTGGAACACAGGAGATTATCTTACAAAACTTCAGAAGAATAGTTGAAATTAAGTTACTTTATGGCTGGGCCATAAACAAAACATGTTATCACTCAGTTTCAGTGCAGTAACAGACACAATGTCTAGAATTAGAAGTCTTTTTGTATTGTCTTGGAAGTGTTTATTGTTTTATGACTTCTAGGATCTGCCTTAGCTCTAAGAGAAGTCCTTGTTTATGTATTTTTAGAGATAGATGCTAAATGCTACCAGCTGACATCAGTGGTTGTTTTGAGCCTGGGAACTGAACCAGACGACAAGAAATTATGTAATTTTGCAAGTATCCCAGCAGTAGTATTTGGGATATTAATTTGGTAAGACTCTGAGAGAGAGATTGGGCATTTTGTATTTTGTCTTTGACCTGACAAGAACAACCACTCACCACATCTGCCTGCTTGCTCGATAAGTAAGTTAACTAAGGTACAGTAATTTCTCTTAGATACAGTCAGGAATACACTGAAGTATAGTTTAGATGTTTTCTTTATTTATTTGAGACTGTCCTGCAATGTTGTTTTAAATATTTACTGTGATTTTGAACTCTGATGTAACTGTGATTATATACTGAGTATTTTCTGGTTCTTTTATTATTTATTACTAAATATATTTAAACCTTTCAATGTGGCTGGGATTTGTAAGACATATTTAAGTTCCGAGAACATATTCATATTTATTTGGTGACACTGTGGACCACTTTTAATAGCCAATAGCCTTGCTCTTGGTCAAACTATCATCTGGATTAATAGCAACATTGCCCAGTAAGATTGGATAGTCTTTGTTAAGGGCCTTAATGTAGTTGATAAGGAGTGGTGGTGGCAGTAAGAAATTACCTTATAGTCTGGGCAGAAGGCCTGTGCCAGACTTTCCCAGGTGTGTGTGTGTGTGTGTGTGTGTGTGTGTGTGTGTGTGTGTGTGTGTGTGTGTGTGTGTGTGTGTGTGTGTTTAGAACTCAAACCTCAAGGAGTGTGTGTGTCAGCTACTTGGGCAAGAACACAAAGCACTGGTTAGACAGAGAGGATGCTAGACATCTTGGCTTGGACACTCATCTGATATCTCAACTCTATAGCTGTGCCAGTGGCAAGTCTTATTAGGCATTTGGAGAGAAAGAGAGAAACCGGCCCCAAACTGACTGTAGCGTCTGTGTGCTCTTACTGGAAATTGGACTTAATGCAGTAAGTTATTTCTGGAAATACTGTGTGTGTACTTGTCATCCTCCCAATGTACTTTCATCACTGGTGCTAGTGGTGAGGATTGAGGCTCCTTGATTGCTAGGCCAGTGCTGGGGCATCACACCTTGATACAATTACTTCCACAGTTTGTAAGTCTAAACTGGCTTGCACAACCACTGGAGGCAGGGGAGTATGAATTGCTGTTGTGTTTTCCTTCTCCCTACCAGTAATCATTCACATTTGCAATCGATTAGCAACAAACACTGAGGGAGTGCCAATACTATGTTTACATCTGTTACAGAGAGCCAGGTGTTTGGGAATCAGCAATTTTAATGCATTCACACCACATTTGTATCTTCACTCTGCCCACAGCCCCAAATCTACATCATCAAAATAGAACCATGCACAGAAGATCACTGATCTTGATAAGGTATGCTTGCATTTTTCAGCTATATCCTGCATATGATGAAATGTCAGTAAGAAAAAAATCTGTTAATATATATACATATACATACATTAGCAAATGCAGCTTTTACCTATATGCATTCCTTAAAAGTGTACTGATGGCATCAGCATGTTTGTCAGGACATTTCACTTTCTCAGAAGCACAGCCTTATTAACTCATTCCCTCCAGTACAACTCTTTTGAGTGTGTACCTTTAACTCCCAGTGGGCATGGCTTGAGCCTTTAAAAACTAAAGCTATGACCTTACAGTTCTAAAAGATACTCATTGAAATAGGTTAGACATCAGTACAACTGTGTTTGCTATCATGTATGCTTCAAGATAAAATATTCGGAAACCTTGTATGTAGCATTGTTTTGGAAGTATTAATGCAAACATGAACAAACAATATTTGACGCCTAGAGGCACAGTAGCAGGTAACTGCAGATGCACCTGGAGGCATCACTCAGATGTAATGAGTTAACTGTCATCACAAGTGCTAAATTTGCAAATATTTTTCTCTGTACACTCTTCTTTTGTTACTTCTGTGAAATGTAAGTGTCCTATACTGTCAATGACACAGGGGTGTTAGCCTTCTAGGGTGGACCGTACACACCTCTAGTGGACTGCTGGCCACAGATAGACATGACTGGCAATAGGTTAAAATGGAATGTTCTGTGTTAAATCTGTACATGTTTCAGGAACAGTTTATTTAATAGCACTTTTAGCATTAAACTGATGGTTTGTTAGCAAAATCTGATATTTGCCTGCTGTTTTTGGGGTGGGGAGCAAAGTTGCATTTCTGTTTTGTTACAAACATGATTGTAGCTATTGCTACTCTCCTTGTTTTGGATCCAACCTTGCTTTGTGTGTGATTGTAATATGCTACAACCACACAATTCCTTTTTTATATTTGAATATCTTGACTGTTTTATGTTTTTTCCAGTGGGTAATAGTGAAATGATACCTTTTATGTGTTATATTGAAACAGGACTTTTATTAATGTGGTACATATGTGTATTATCCTTCTTTTGTGTTTTATGTAACCTAGGACTATGGCACCAGGTGCCCCAATTCTCAAAACTCCCCCTTTAGTGACCCTGAAAATGAAGTTGTTTTGGAACCATTTAGGTGTCATGCTGCCTTGCTGCTTGAGAAAGGAGATAGAGATATGTCTGGCATAATGCAAATTTGGAACCAGATAGTGAATGACATCAATGCTGTGGGGTGGGGGTGGGGGGCAAAGCAGGAGTTATGATCAGGTGTGTCATGGGGCCAATGAGATGATTTCATCAGTCTGGAGGAGAGCAGCTGCAGTGCCCTGCAGACAACTGGGTAATGGGATGGGAAGCTACTACAAAACCACCACTGGCACCAAATGAAGAGTTCCTGTCCACTGTCAGGGATCCAGACAGCTCAGTGTAAAGTGAAAAACAGCATGTCATTGATGTTGGTGCTGCTGTTTCAGGGAGGACAAATATGTCCCAGGACGATCTTCTAGGTAGACATATCTATCTCAACTGTAAAGTACTTCTTGTATAGTAAAATATTGACAGCAATACTTATGTTCTGTCTAACATTAAATTCATTGGGGGGTAGTTGTAGATTGGTACAGTTAATAACACATTCTGGTTGATTTCGCATGGGCTTACGGTGGACTTATCATCCAAGCTCTTCTTAAAAGTATTGTTAATGGATATATAAGGGACAAAAAGTTAACTTCCTGTGTTACTGTTAATTGTGATGATGGTGTCCTTACTTTTTGCTTAACAACTTCCAGGAACATCGTCCATAGGAAGCATAGCATCATCCGCACATGGTAAGCAAAATATTGTTACGTTAATACTGATGAGCAGTTCAAAGAAATACTTATATTATCCATATGTGTGATGTGGTTGTCAGGACTATTGTGTGTATTGCTCTGCTGTCTGTAGTAGTGGCACCGCTATTAGTTTGTTAACATATATTTGACTATAGTAGTGTAGGTATTAATGTCTTTCCTGTATTTGTTGCTTATTATCACAGGCGATCTTGACAGTGGAAGTGTCGGACTCCTACCACCTAATGTCAGAGTATCATCAGACTCTGATGATGATGATGGTGGCCAAACAGACGCAGAGTCAGGGAGTGCAGAAGCTGAATCTGACACTGAGGTTGACATTTCACTATCCCCTGAAATTCCATCGGACACAGCCAGTAGGCCTACATCAACTCCTTCTAGTGACCCCTCAGATATTGGACAGGTAGGGGTGAGACACTTGGTGATGAAATCTATCCCTCAGCATGTCCTATTAATATGTCGAGGGAGGTTTCTCTCTCGCCTTGTGGCTCTGAGGGATTGGGAGCATTATACTCGATGCATTTGGTCTGATGGTAATGAGTATAGGGAGACTATGACTTCCCTTGATCTTCTATCTAGTGAATCCCTTCATGATAAGTGGGCAAATAGAAGGTCTTCCTAACTACTTTAGCAATATGAGTGTCGAATGAAAGGCTACTGTCAACCTGATCAGGGAAATGTTACTGTGGCTTCAGTGCCTGTTGACACTGGCAGTAGCCAAAGTGTAGGCGAGGTGCCATGTTGGAGGGTTGTTAGGGTTGCTTGGAGGATGCCAGATGTCCATCCTCCACCTGATAAAGGTGTGCCTTCTTGTGCCGTTTGACTTCTGTTTAGGGCCATCATGGAGGTGAAGGCATGTTCCTATAGTTCTCCAAAATAATCCTTAGGGTTGCAGATGTGAGACAAGCTGATATGTGTGACTGCCTCCACTGTATTGCGGATTCTTTTGATTGGATGAATGACACATTGGAATGGGTGATGTCTGTGATAGAACATCTGCTGAGAGGGGGAAGGCATCCATGTGGGCATAGGTAAGCCACATCATCCAATGTTAGCCGATGTGTCCATGCCTGATCACACTCCTATAGTGGCACTACTACTACTGCTCTGTCAGTTGTTGTGGTGTACACTCTGTGACAGGCCATGGGGTCATGTTCCTGGGCATCCTTGGCATGATAGCTCATCCAGCAGATATCAGTCACATTCAGGTAGCAGTAGCACATCTGACCATGGGTGTGGATGTGCCAGTGCAACTCCTGGCAGAGCCAGTTCTCCTAATCAGGTATGACAACAATGAACTACCACCTCTACTATGCATGGCTCATACCTGTCTGACATACCAGGATGATGAGCTAGCACAGAGCTTGGCTGTGTTTCTGCAGATACTCAAACACCACCTGGAGGACACATACAGACACACACACACCAATTACATGGTTCAGTAGTGAAGCTTAAAGCTCATTTTGTTTCACTGGCCATTTGTTATTTTATCCAAATATCTGTCTGGTTCTCTTTCTTACTCACACATACTTATCGAACATTTGTGTCAGGCTAGGCTTACTGCCCCCCCCCCCCACACACACACACACACACAGAGACAACACCCTGTACAAGTGATTATAACTGTACCATATCCTTGTTGGGATGCATAGCATCTGTGTTTGGTGCTCAGGGTGCAAAGCTGACTTAGTGCTTAGTATATTGGCTTTTGTGATATCATTGTACTAACTGTACTTTTTTGACATATTTTGTTCTTAGAAAGTTAGATAGTTGATAGAATCAGACATTTTTGCATTGGTATTTTTAATAATCTTCTGCGGATTGAGAATTCTTTAACTGAAATGTGTCTCATTACTTTCTAACTTCTCTCTTTAGTGATTTTCCAGGACAAAAGTAAGATGTCAAATTGAGGACATTCAGTGACTATCATTAATTTTGAGGGGTATGAATGTGTGAATCTTTGATGCCTGAGGCCTACTACTTCATAGAGGACACATGTATTTACATAAGTGTCTGCTGTCACATGTTAAAGTAATTCCTGTACAAATCACCCACCTTTTACTTGCTTACATTACCAAGTAACAACATGCAAGGATATGCCATTCATTCTTATTATTACACAATGCACTCCAGGTTCAGCACTTACCTTGTAAATCTAGCAGTTGTAACAGTTTTAGTTCAGGGATGACTCTGTCTGATGGTAGCAGTACAGAGTCATTCCATGGGTAGGTAAAGGTTGTGAGCATTGCCAGGAGTCAGTGTTACTATATGTATGTGTATAGGATGAAGGTTTTAGGCCCTTAGTTGGTGACTGAGTGTGCTATGCTTTGCCTCTTAACTAATGCAAGGGCATATTGAGCACACCTACATTGGTCGGCATCCACAGCAGCTGCTGGTTCACCCTCTGACTCCTCACCTGTGTGTGACTGCTCAGACAAGCTCCACGTGGGTTTACAGAGTGGTCCTAGCAGCAAGGAACTCGAAAAAGCGACTACCTTCTGGATTTAAGTATCTTTGCTTTTTTTCCACTGTAAATAGCTTCTGTTGCTTACTTTGAACTAGCCTGAACTGTTTTTTTACTGATTACTGCATTTATTTTAAAATCTGCACTTAAAGTTACATTTAGTCGAATTTAATCGAAAGTTTGCTTGTTTGTTTGTTTAATTTAACTGTGGAGGCTGCCCACTAAAGTGTGCTAGCCTGTGTAACTAATTTATCACTGTCTCTGCATTTTCTGTGTGTTTCTACAAAAAACAAAAACAAAAAATAATCTTTGTTTTCCCGCCTTACTCGACTAGTTTAGACCAATATACAGGCATTGCTGTATTCTGGGCTGTGGTGTAGTTCCTGTGTTGTCCATTACCTTACTTGGATAGAAGGAAGTTTCTTTGCTCACCAGTGGGAGTGGGGAGCCTTGAGCAGCCTACCTGTCCTTGGGGGAAGTGACCTCAGCACAAGAAGCTGTAGTAATTGGGTGTTTGGGACCATTCCTAGCTCTTTTGTAGTTCACTGCTTAAAATCCGCCTCTGGGCATTTTTTTCTGGCTATACTGCTCAGACAAGCTCCACGTGGGTTTACAGAGTGGTCGTAACGGCAAGGAACTCGAAAAAGCGACTACCTTCTGGATTTAAGTATCTTTGCTTTTTTTCCACTGTAAATAGCTTCTGTTGCTTACTTTGAACTAGCCTGAACTGTTTTTTTTACTGATTACTGCATTTATTTTAAAATCTGCACTTAAAGTTACATTTAGTCGAATTTAATCGAAAGTTTGCTTGTTTGTTTGTTTAATTTAACTGTGGAGGCTGCCCACTAAAGTGTGCTAGCCTGTGTAACTAATTTATCATTGTCTCTGCATTTTCTGTGTGTTTCTACAAAAAAACCCAAAAAAAACAAAAAAATAATCTTTGTTTTCCCGCCTTACTCGACTAGTTTAGACCAGTATACAGGCATTGCTGTATTCTGGGCTGTGGTGTAGTTCCTGTGTTGTCCATTACCTTACTTGGATAGAAGGAAGTTTCTTGCTCACCAGTGTGAGTGGGGAGCCTTGAGCAGCCTACCTGTCCTTGGGGGAAGTGACCTCAGCACAAGAAGCTGTAGTAATTGGTTGTTTGGGACCATTCCTAGCTCTTTTGTAGTTCACTGCTTAAAATCGGCGTTTGCATGGCTTTGCGCAGTCGTGCGCATAGCGCTGCGCCGGTTAAACAACGTTAAACTTGGTTAAACAAGTTTAAACTTTTTCTGGCTCCGCCAAGTCTGCTCTTCAATTTTTCCCTTAGAACTGTTCTACTTGCAATCTAAACAGCCTATACTCTATCTGAAAAGCTCAGCACTTGCTCCTAAAGCATTTTTTACACAGGTAAAGCACTCTTAAACAAAAGAAAGTACTTCACTCACCTAAATTCTGTTGATTACCCATTTCCCTATAGGTCCTTTCTGACTCAGTTACACAGCAATCTTTTTCACTATTTCTAGCATGTCGAAGGGTCAGTTGCTGGCGTCCTCTCCTGTTCAGCTGGTGAATCTGGGAATCTTGAGGCAATGTTACAATTGCCTCATGTACACAGACAACCCTCTCCTCCTCCCAACAAATACAAATATATGCGAGAGATGCAACTATATAGCCAAACTGGAGGCTGAGCTCTCTCAATTCAGTAATGGCAAGACCAGTCAGGAGGAGAAGGTAACCACGCACACCACAAACCCAGTCTCACATAGAACTATCACAACTGCAAACCAAACATATAAACACACAAAAACATACTCGGAGGCGCTGATTAAAAATCTACCAAAACAACAGAGGCCTCCAAAGCAGACACCCAAGCAACCACCACCTCAAGACATAGCACATGCAACACATAGTTCACAAAGTCAGTGTGCTAAACAGTCACAGCCCTTAAGGCCAAACAACATTCCAGAAACACTTGTAATAGGTGACTCCATAGTCAGACACACTGATGTCCCACTCAGCAGACTAAACAAGGAAAAGGTCACAGTAAGTTGCCTGTCGGGAGCTAGAATCTGCCACATAACACAAGCACTCGGGTCACTCCACAGCAAGTACAAATATGGCTCAGTCATTGTACATGCCGGTGTGAACGACCTGAGATGTACCTCCCTGGACTACATGAAAAGAGACATAGAATTGCTCTCTGATTATGTAGCCCAGGCCGATATGACCCTGACCCTGAGCAGCATCTTACCCTCACCAAGAATGATGCCACAGTACAAAGACAAAATGATCAGTTTTAAAAATTGGCTTAATTACTGGTGTCATTCTAAGGGGATCCAATGTCTGTCTGCTTGGGATGACATGCTTGACAAGCCATGCTGCTTCGCAAGGGATGGCTTGCACCTGTCACCCCTGGGCTTCCAGATATTGGCCAAGGCTCTTGCCACCCCCATAGTGCCTTTTTTAGGCAAGGCTCAAATGACGAACCTACCTCCCTAGAAAACACAAGTGGAAAAAAACTAAGGGTAATGCTGCTCAATGCCAGAAGTCTAAACCTCAAGATGCACGCCCTCAAAGCCATCCTCAGTATGGAGAACATCGATGTCTGTGCAGTGACTGAAATCTGATTCAAGGCTCCTGAGAGCACCCCAGCACTATCAGGTTTTACCTCATATCATGCTTTCCAGCCCCAAAACTTGTACCGAACCACAAAAGGAGGGGGAGTATCCATTATCATCAAATATAACCACACCTCCAGGTTAGTGGCAACGCACGAAGCATCGGAGACTATCCAGGTGCAACTAACCATAGGCAAAACTGCCTTACAGTTTGTAGCATGCTACAGACCACCCTCTCAAACTCAGGAACCCCACACAGCCTTCCTGAAGACACTGGAGAGTATGAATGTCTCTCCAAATACCATCATTTTGGGAGACTTCAACTACCCAAACATAGACTGGGAACATTACTCAAGCCCCAACACCCTAGCCCAAAGGTTCCTAGAATTCATAAACTCAAATGCAATGGAACAACTAGTCACCATTCCCACAAGAGGAGACAATATACTAGACCTGATCATCACAAACATGGGGACAAAATGCTCCACACCGGAAGTATATCCCTCTTTGGTAAGATCAGACCATAAATTAATCTCACTGGAAATCCACATCCCCCTCCCCCCCCCCCCTGCACATAAGACCACAGTGAAGAACTTCTCAAAAGCCAACTTCACACTTCTTAAGACTGAAGTGGTATCCTTCAAGGCCCCTGGGCCAGTAGAAACCACAACCCACACTGCTGAATCCTTTGCAAATGCCTTCTATGGGCACCTTCAAGAATGCATGGATCAAGCAATCCCAAATAAAACCAAGACCCATTCCCCCAAAGGCAGGCACCCGGTCTGGTGGACCCCAGCCATAAACAAACTTTACAACAGGAGGAGGAAGCTACTACATGACAGAGCAAAATCCCTAAAAGGGAAGGCATCTCTGATCAGTACTAGCAAAAAACTACGATCACTCATAAAATCATCCAAGGCCAACTTTGAAAGAAAAATCGCAAAAGACACAAAAGACAAACACAAGGCCTTCTTTAGCTATGTTAGAAACCTGGGTGGAAACTCCCAGATATGCTCAGAGTTAGTCCAAAATGACACAAAATACACTTAACCCACTGACATTGCCAACATTCTGGCAGACATGTTCAGTGCAAATTTCTCCTCCCCGTCCCCCTCAAAAGGAGAAATAACTATCCCAGCAGAGTGTAGCCTCCCTAACATCTCAGATGCCCAGGTGAGAGCCGCCCTCTAAAGCTAAAAACACAGCATCAATGGGATCGGATGGTGTCCCGGGCTGTGTGCTACATGAACTCCAAGAGGAACTAAACCCACACATAAGGCTGCTGTTTAATCTTAGCCTTACTACAGGATACGCCAAAGAGTGGCGTCACGGCAACAGTGGTCCCACTTCACAAAGGCGGTGCTTCTACGGACCCTGGAAATTACCGCCCCATAAGCTTGACGAGCCTGGTCTGCAAAGCTATGGAGAGGATCATTATGGAACTCATAAACAAAGACATTGGGGACCTACAGACATTGGATCCTACCCAATTTGGCTTTGTCAAGGGCAGATCCTGCCTTTTGAACTTAGTCGACTTTTTTTGAAACAGTCACTAAGGCCATTGATGAGGGTAAGGCAGTTCACACAGCCTACCTTGACCTTGCAAAAGCCTTTGGCACAATACCTCACTCGGGCATCATAGACAAACTCACCAGCTTAAATGTAAACCCATATGTCACAAGATGGGTTGCAAACTGGCTCAAGGACAGAACCCACAGGGTCAGAGTTGCTGGAGCTATGTCAGACTCTAAGCCAGTCACAAGCGGTGTCCCACAGGGCTCAGTCCTGGGACCCCTCTTGTTCGGCATTTATTTTTCCGAGGTACAGGCAAACATAGGAGGATTGTGGCTGACAAAGTTCGCAGATGACTGCAAACTGGGCCATAATTGATACTCCAGCGGACACAAACATCCTTCAGAGAGGCCTCATAGAAATGGATAATTGGTGCCAGAGCCATGGCCTTAAGCTGAACACCAAAAATGTATAGTCATACCCTTTGGGAAAAACAAGGTACCGACAAATTACCACATAGGTGGTAATCCATTAAATCGGAAGAGGTAATCAGGGACCTAGGGACCCAGGTTGACAGTAACCTCTCATTTGACACTCACATTGCCAAAGTGGTTAGGAAGACCTTCTATATTGCCCACCTTATCATGAAGGGTTTCACATCTAGATCAAGAGAGGTCATTGTGCCCCTGCACTCCTCTCTTATCAGGCCAATGATTGAGTACAATGCCCCATTTGGGATGTATCTCACCCGACACCTGCAGCAGTTGGAAAGACCCCAAAAGTTCCTCACCAAGAGGATAAAGGGTCTTAAACATATGTCATATGCTGCCCGACTGAAAAACTCCAGCTCTATTCAGTGCATACCGCCTACTCAGAGGTGATCTGTGCCTGACGTACAAGGCCATGTCCAATCCGGAATTAATGGACATGCTCCACCTCAGAAAATCCAAATCCATCAGAGCCACGAGAACAAAAGACTTAAACCTCAACACAGAAATAAATAGGACGTGCTGGAGGGACAGATTCATAACCCAGAGGCTCCCTACACTCTGGAACAGAATCCCAGTCCATGTTAGGCAGAGCCCCTCACTGACTCTATTCAAGAGAAATCTCGACGAGTGGATGGGAGATCGTAGGTTTACCCCGGGGGTCATCTCTGTGTCACTACTAGACATAGGCACAGTAAACTAAACCCTAAAAGGGCATAGTATTCTCATCCTAAGGGGTGGTGAAAGCCACACACACACACTGGCTAGGCTTATAAATGCCCTAGGGCAGATAGCCTAGTACATACCTATGAACCTATGACCTTACCACTGGTGGTGGAATGTGTGCCTCTTCCCTTGTTGTTCCCGATGAACTTGCTTTCTCAGGATGATGATATGTAGCATAGCACAGATGGCGAATATTTCAGTACATGTACATGGATTGCGCTGCAGGACTCCCCTAGATGTTCCTAGGTACTGTAACCACAACGTCAGCAGCTCAAACACATGCTCTATGACATTTCTGGTTTGAGTGTGTGCCTCATTATGGCATTCTTCAGTGGGTGTGTGTGTGTGCTTTTTGAATGGGCATCATCAGCCGCAGTTCCAGTACATAACCTGCTTTCACCAGTAAATGACCCTGTGATATATCACCCCGAGCGAACATCTAATACAGTTGGGAGGTATGTGAGTCATGGTAACTGCCTGGGTTGTCAGCACATACATTCAAGATGATTCTTTTGGTATTGCACATGATTTGGCAGAGTAGAAGCCCTTTTTATTTATGCAGAGCCTTCCCAGTTCCCTAGATGGTGCCTTAATTTATATATACGTACAATCTATAGCACCCAGTACTTCAGGGTAGTGTGCTGCAGGGTAGAACTCCTGCATATTTCTGGCCCTATACTGAGGAGTACGGGGAAAATATATGTGATCACTGACATGTTGCAACATAGTATTCAGGAAATGATGGATAATCCTGGATGCTGATGACTGTGACACCCCCAGCACGTCCATCGTTGGTCTCTGAAAGGTTCCTGTAGCTAAAGATCTAAGTACTACACATATCTTTGTCTTGAGTGGGATGAGTTCCTCTCAGTTTGCCCTGGATCTGAGGTGAGAGTGAAAGAGGTTGCAGAGTTCCTGTAGTGTGTCTTTATCCACCTTGTAGTGCTCTACAATTTCCACCTCATGCAGACTGTGATACGGTAAATGGGGTTTGAAAAAGTGCAGTTGTGTACACTTACCATAAATGTAGATATTCAAGTGTATTCACTGTTGCAGTCATCACACCTGCATTATCTGCCTGCGGGTAGCCCTCAGTCAGCCCAGATACCAGAGTCTTGGGATTTCTGTGTTGGATGCTGTCACCTCTTCCATGACGTCAGGTCATCAGGGGTATAAAACATGCAGCTGATGCCATTACATCAGTTTTTCTTACCCTAGATGTCAGTAGCCCCCAAAACAGGAAGCAATTACATGGTGTGGAACACCTCCACTAAAAATAAATACCATAGCCATAAGATATGGCCAAAAAGAGGATAGGTAGAAAGCATAGAAAAGTCAGGGGGCTGGAGGGAGGGTAACCAGGACTGCAACAGTGAATACACTCGAACATCTACATTTATGGTAAGTGTACACAACTGTACTATGTTCTTTGTGTTTCACTGTTGCAGTCATCACACTTGGGTTGATTCCCAAAGCTGAGGAAGGGTGGAGGCAGTCAAGTAATAGTAGGGCTGGCTAGCAGGCATTGTAAGACTGCTGTGGCAAATTCCAGCTCTGGATTTAGTAAAGACAGTTAAGTGGTAATGCTTGGTGAAGGTGTGCACAGAATTCCAGGTTGCAGCTTCCAGGATGTCCCTGGTAAGGACTCTCCTGAGAAATGTTGTAGAGGTTGAGGTAGCCCTCGTGGAATGAGTTCTGATCCCCTATGGGGTAGGTTTTCCATGGTGTTTGTAACAGAAATGGATGCAGTGTGCTATCCATTTGGAAATGGTTTGCTTTGAAATGGCCTTGCCCTCTGCCCCTGTAGCAAAGCTGAGTATCAGCTGTTTAGATTTTCTGAAAGGCTTAGTCCTGTCAAGGTAGAACCTGAGTTGTCTGTGTACATCCAAAGAGTGCAGGATCCTTTCCCCTTTATTCTGAGTATTAGGGGAAAAGGTTGGTAAATGGATGGATTGGTTTAGAGCCACACTGGATACCACCTTGGGCATAAAAGGTTAGTCCTGAGGGAAACCCTGTCAGCATGGAAAATAATGAAGGGTTCCACAGCCATTAGTGCTTATAACTCAAACACACTTCTTGCTAAGTGATGGCTAGAAGTAAGGCTGTGTTCCAAGAGAGGAATTTTAACTGTGCTGTAGCAGCAGGCTCAAAAAGGGAAGCGTGAGCTTATCTAGTACAAAGTTAAGGCCCCAGGCAGGGGTGGGAGCTCTCCTCAGCGGTCTTAAATTGTTAGCTCTTCTCAGGAACTGTTTGACCAGAGGGTGAGAAAAGAGAGTGGCTCGGTATTATAATAAGCTGAGATGGCAGAGGTATGAATCTTAATAGGAGAGAAGGATAGGCCTTTGTGGAGCAGCTCTGCTAGGTAATCTAGGATTTGAGGTAAGGTGGGTACACCTGTGTTCTTTCCTTGAGACTGGCTCCAATAACAGTATCTTTTCCATTTTTCTGAATAGGATTTCCCAATACTATGCCTTTTGGCCTCAAGGATGATGTCCAGCACCTGTTTGCTGAGGGTTGCTGGTGGTGTATTCAGGGAATAAGCCAGGCTGCAAGGTTCAGGATTTGCAGCTGAGGATGCAAAATCTGTCCCTCCTGTAGGGACAGCAGAGAGGGGTTCTGATGTAGGTGCCAGGGTGGCACTGCTGCCAGACTGCATAGGAGTGGGTACCAGTGCTGCCGGGGCAAGTCTGGTGCAATAAGGATTGTCCTTGGTTTGTCCTGTTTGATCTTGAGTAGTACTTTTGAGAGAAGGGGCAGAGGGGGAAAGGCATAAACTGAGAGGTTTTCCCATGTAAAGGATAGGGCATCCACTTTCCATGCTTGGCTGTGGGGATTTCTTGTCCAATATTTTCTCAATTAATGGTTTTGGGGGGAGGCAAAGCGGTCCACCTCTGGTGTCCCCCACCTGTATGTTAGAAGTTTGAATGAGTTGGGTTCCAGTTTCTACTTGTGTGGGTCCAGTAGATTTCTGCTTAAGTCATCTGCCAGTGAATTTTGTTTGCCTGGCAGGAATTGAGCTTCAGGTGCACTTGGTTGCTCAAGGCTGTATTCACAGGGTCATAGCTAAACTGCAGAGTGGGTAGGAATGAATTCCCCCCTGCTTGTTTATGTACCACATAACTGTGGTGTTGTCTGTCTTTAGCAAGAGTTGTCCTGGAAGGATAAGGTATTTGAAGGCTGTCAGAGCATTCTGTACAGCTAACATTTCTTTTTGATTGATATGTAGTTGAATTTGTCCTGGGCTCCATTTGCCTTGAATGCATTTGCCAGCCATGTGAGCCCCCCATGCATAGTCTGATGCATCTGTTGTCAGGGTATGGGAGGTGAGGGGTTGAGTGAAAGGGAGTCCCTTGTTGTGTTTGCAGGCCTCTGCCCACCAAAGGAGCTCTGCCCTTAGACAAGGAATGACAGGAATAATTGTTTCCAGGTCCTGAGACTGTTGGCACCAGATACTTTTTAAGTACCATTGAAGTTTCCTCATATGCAGTCTTGCATATGGAATTAGTAGAATGCATGAGGCCATGAATCCTAGGGCTTGCAGTATTTTTCTTGCAGATAGCTGGGTTATGGTGGCCATTAGTTTGAAGTAGTTTGTCAAGTTCGCCAGTTTGCAGTCGCAGATGACTGCAAACTGGGCGCCATAATCAACTCTCCAGCTGACACAGACATCCTTCAAAAAGGTCTCACAGAGACAGATAACTGGTGCCAGCGCCATGGTTTAAAGCTAAATGCCAAAAAATGTATAGTCATACCCTTTGGCAAAAACAATGTGCCCACAAATTACCACATAGGCGGAAACCCATTAAGTACAGAGAAAGTTATTAGGGACCTGGGGACCCAAGTTGATAGCAATCTCTCCTTTGAAAACCACATTGCCAAAGTGGTTAGAAAGACCTTCTACATAGCCCACCTCATCACGAAGGGTTTCACATCTAGATCAAGAGAGGTAATCGTGCCCCTTTATTCATCCCTCATCAGGCCCATCATAGAATACAATGCCCCTTTTGGGATGTACCTTACCCGACACCTGCAGCAATTAGAAAGACCCCAAAAGTATCTCACCGAGAGGATCAAGGGTCTCAAACAGATGCCATATGCTGCTCGGTTAAAAAAACTCCAGCTCTAGTCAGTTGCATACCGCCTACTTCGAGGCGATCTATGCCTGACATACAAAGCTATGTCAAATCCAGAGTTAATGGACATGCTCCACCTCAGTAAATCTAAATCCCTGAGAGCCACACGCTCGAGGGACTTGAACCTCAGCACAGAAATAAATAGAACTTGCTGGAGGGACAGGTTCATAACCCAGAGGCTCCCTTCGCTCTGGAATAGAATTCCAGTTCATGTGAGGCAGAGCACCTCACTGAATCTCTTCAAGAAGAATCTCGATAAGTGGATGGGGGATCGTAGGTTTGTCCCAGGGATTACTCCCATGTCACTATTAGACAGAGGCACAGTAAACTAAACCTTAAAAAGGGTACAGTATACTCAAATCAAGGGGTGGCGTAAGCCATACAGAATCGGGCTAGGCTTATAATTGCCCCAGGGCAGATAGCCTAGTATGAACCTATGAACCTATGAACCTAAATAAACCTGCTTTTCTGGAGTAAGGAATGCCATCTGGGGAGTTATGTTCAAGCTTGCTCCCAGGAATACAATATTTTGGCTGGGCACCAGATGTGATTTCTTTTCATTGATGGTGTACCTCAGAGAAGTTAGAAGTCTCTTTACAAATGCCAGGTGCTGAAGTAGCAATTCCTGACTGTCTGCCTGAATCAGGCAGTCATCCAAGTATGGATAAATTTGAATTTTTCTCTGCCTGCAGTAGCAATGGCTGGAGCCAGGCTCTTTGTGAATACCCTGGGTGCAGTAGATAAGCCAAAGGGAAGTGCAGAGAACTGATAGTACATAGACCCTGCCCTGAAACGTAGATATTTCCTGCAAGATTCCCTTATGGGGATGTGCAGATAAGCTTCTTTTAGGTCTAGGGTGACTAGCCAGGAGTCCTTGGCTAGCATAGGATGCAGCTGTTGTAGTGTAAGCATTTTGAATTTTGGAACCACCAGGAAGGTGTTGTGAATGGACAGGACCAGGATAGGGCGCCATGACCCCTCTTTTCTGTGCACCAGGAACAGTCTGGATTAGAAACCATGTCCTCTTTGCTCTATTGGAATAGGTTGAATAGCCCTGATACTGAGAAGAGGAAGTACTTGCTTTCGAGCCTCTGCCCACTGGTTTGGAGGAAGGTCTGGAAACCTGCTTGGGGTTGGAAATGAGTGGAAGTAGAATCTGTATCCCTGGGATACAATGTTTAGGACCCATCAGTCCTGGGTTATGGACATCCAGTTTTTTGCATGCAGGGCGAGTTTTCCTTGTAGGGGTACAAGTACTTGGGCATGGCTGGAAAGGATGATAGACAAGTCATTGTGAATTTTTTCCATAAGGGGGTGGCTTAACACTCCGTTTTTGAGGGGGGAGCACTCCATTGTTTAGATCACTGTGTACCCTGAGACTGTAGCCTTGGTGGTCTGTTGCCCCTGGGTTTGGGCTCAGAAGACCTGGTAGGGACTGGAAAGGACCAGTTTTTAAAGGCCAATGCCTACTGAATCTAGGTGTCTATAGTAAGAAATCTTTAACAGTTTGCATAGATTGAGCTTTTTCCTCCATCTTTTTTAAGAACCTCTTCTGCTTTTGTGCCAAAAAAAATTCCTGGTTTAATGAGCATCTAGTAATTTTGCTTTGAGATGGATTGGCAAGATTTGTTCCTTCAGCCAGGCATACCTTCTCAGTACAGACCCAGTAACAACAGCCCTGCAAGATGCTTCTAAGGCATCAAACCCACACTGCAAAGTATGTTTACTGACTTGGTTTGCAGAATGCATTAACTCTTGTAAATCTTTATTTTCTGCAAAATTTGGAAGCAACAACATTTTTGGTTTAATTAGTTCCAGAATATGCTGCTGGTACTTCAATATGTGAAACTGGCAATTTAAAGCCCTGATGGCAAGAGTTGCAGAGGTATATACCTTCTTGCCCCATCTGTCTAAAGCCATCGAATCCCTGTCCGAAGGGGTAGGATTTTCGGCTATAGTAGCCTTAGTACCTTTAGGTCCCTGGGAAATGGTCTCTGGATCCGCAGTGTGATTCTTAAAGAGAAATTTGTGAGAGCCAGGTACCCTGTAGTACCTGTCAGGCTTTCTAGGAGCTGGTGGTAAAGTATCAGGAGTAAGACTGGATTCCATGAAAACATCATCTACAATATCCAGGACAGGGGGTATAGCTAGAGGCCTGTGCTGAGGCAAGTCAAAAATTCTCTGAGTCTCTTTTTGGACTGCGTGTAGTTCTGGCATTCCCAGTGGAAATGCTCTATTAAGGTATGCAAAGTTTCACCAAAAGAAAAGTCCTCTGGAGGGGAGGCAGAGGGAATGGAATCCTCTGCATCTGAATCCTCATAGGTAGATAAGGGTATGTCCTGATAATCAGAGGGATCAGAGTCATCAGACTCATGGTCTTTTGATTCAGAAGGGAAATCAATTCTTTGTCTTTTAGAGGGGGAAGGCTGGCTTCCCCTAATTAGAGTTATAAAGTCTTCAGCCATTCTAAGCATTTGTTTTTGTGGCATGGGAGCTTGAGCATGCACTTTGGTCATCAGTTTTCTACGTGTAGTGCGAACTTTGGGCCTGAGAAACTCGGTCATTTTAGTCTGAAAAGAAGTAGTTGGTTTAATACGAACATCAGAAAGCCGGAATACACCCTCAGAAGCCAGTGCCTGCACAGCAGCTCCGGACCCATCCAAGATAGAGACATCTGCAGGTTCCATAATCGAAGAAGCATCTCGCGGCATACCAGACTCTGAATAGGTCTCAGCAGAGGCATGTGAATTTGTAGAAGTGGGTATCGGGGCTGCGAATGTGCCTCAC
Source organism: Protopterus annectens (assembly GCF_019279795.1). Classification (NCBI taxonomy): domain Eukaryota; kingdom Metazoa; phylum Chordata; order Ceratodontiformes; family Protopteridae; genus Protopterus; species Protopterus annectens. Next base: position 1,282,360,833 of record NC_056729.1, read on the forward strand.
TGAGATGCCGGCAGACTGGCGACTAGCTTAATGGAAGCATCATCGGCAGTTTTGGACCAATGTGGTCTGTCTCTGTCTTTATCGTTACATTTTTTCAGACGATTGGTAGTCGGATGGCTTACCAAAGCCAATTCAGAATACGGAGAATGAGAGTGAAAGAATTTAGCAGCAAAGATAGCCCAATGATGAATAGTTTGGGCATTAAACAAGGCACAAAACTGACAGCGAGGGATGTTGTGGTCTGGGCCTAAACAGGTGATGCAGTAAGAATGAAAATCTCTGAGGTATTTGCTTTCCACAGGCAAGACAATTGTTAACTTTTTCTGACATCGGTTAGAGCAAGAAAAAAGAATCACCAACGAGGTACTTAGCTTTAGAAAACTTCAGGTTTGAAACTCGAAAAATGAAAATTTTAGATAGCGGTCGACCGGCACTTGTGAACTGCTTCTGCTTTGGGCTCCCGTGCGGCAAGAAAAGCTGATGTAATGGTGTTGGCTGCATGTTTTATACCCTTGACGACCTAATGTCATGGAAGAGGTGACAGCATTGGATGCAGAAATCCCAAGATTCTGGTATTCTGGCCGACTGACGGCTACCTGCAGGCAGATAACCCAAGTGTGATGACTGCAACAGTGAAACACAAAGAACATCTCTTCTTCTTGGCCATGGTCTATTAGCAGCAGCAGTAGCATAGACTTTAGCTTGTTGCACATACACATGAATTAACGCAACAGCAGTACCTAACATTCTTTCTGTATAGACTCCTTTCCATGGTTGTATTCCAATAGGTTTTGTAAGTCACAGGGAAAACCAGAACTGAGTCTACTTGGTTGCTTTATTGCTTGTTGAATAACTCCTCCATCTTGGATTGGTTGATGAACAAACAGTTCAGCTGCTTATGCTGTAATTAGCATGTTACAGTGTTTACTGAGGTTGTGCAGCTCTACACACAGTATAGAGCTGCTTACTAAATGCAAAACAGTGCATAACTGTATCTGTGCCAGCCAAGGACACGCACACATTGTTATCGGACTGTGTAGGGTTTTTTGAATTTGCTTGAGTAAGTGATAACAACAGAATTCAGCACATAGGTGTAATACATTCAGAGATGCAGTTATTTACATGTAGTACATGGAATGCTGTAATTATGTGCCTACATTAGGAGAAAGACAATCTTTTTAATCACTTCTTTAGCATGATGCCCAATTGCAACAGCAGTTGGGGGAGGGGAAGTAACAATTATTATATTCCTACAAGCACTGTTATGATCGGGTCTCCCAGTACTAACAAACAATGGACACTGCTGGCTGGTAAAGAACTGCGACAGAAAGTAAAAGTTTCATTTCTGCCTGCAGTCTTTGCCTATCAGCTGTTTATAAGTTTGCCCTAAGTCCCCTGTAATTTTTTTTATTGTTTTTTTTGCTGGTAAGTCATTGAAGATCACAGTCTGTCAAAGCTGCCAGAATTAGAAATGCATGCATCTTATTGCTCTGAACATGGTATAATGATGTAAATCCTGTTGTTGTCTTAAGTCTTTATGTGAAATAGTGGAATATCTAAAAATCGACCCTAAAATGTCATCATATGTTCCTATTTGAAAGAACACGCTAAGTGCTTTACTGACTTTCAAAGCAGATAAAGCACTTTCTGCTTTTTTTTTCTGTAACTAGTAGTACATGGAGCATATAAAGCAGATAAAGTTCCATGCAAAACAGAGAATTATAACTGAGTCTCCAATCATAACTCTTTATTATATGTTGCTGAATTTCTTGGCATCAGTGTCTCAAACACATAATGTGGTTATAATCGGAGACCTGATCATAGTTGTCAGTTTAATGAATGTTCTAAATAGAGTTCACCTAAAATAAACAAGGATTGCAGTTTTATTCTGCATATATTCAAGTCTTTAGTCATTTCTGTTTGCGTAGCGTCTTACTGTATAGCCCTACATTACACCATTTTAAATACTCATGTCTCACATAATTGGCGTGACAGTATTCAACAACTAAACTTCTAAACCCTTGAAATGTTCATACTCAGAACAGCAAGACTCTAAACATCATAAAACATAAACAGATTTGTGTAGTTTTTTATTGTACAGCCCTGCATTACACCATTTTAAATAGTTATGTCTCACAAAATTGGCATATGACTATTCAACACCAAAACTTCTAAACCCTTGAAATGTTGATACTCAGAAGAACAAGACTCTAAACATAATAAAACATAAACACATTTTTTTCTGGCACAAGCACCCTGTACCCATGTTGATATATGCATATATGTTATGTATACATACAAATATATATATATATATATATATATATATATATATATATATATATATGGGTCCACTTCATATGACTGAAAATTCAAAATACTGAAATTCATTTGACTGAGTCCACAATCCTGAATGTTCAAAATACTGAAAACTCATCTGACTGACTTTCAAAATACTGAAAGCTTACAATGCTGAATTGCAAAATACCAAATGGCAGTGTGTACAGTACTTTAAGGTAAGCAAAGGGTATATGCCCTTTTCCCCACTGCACTGCAATCCTGGAGTTAGTATATATAGTTTGGGGGGTACAGCCCCCTGCATTTGAGGACCTAGTTTGGTTTTATATCATATAGTCTGTTATAATGTAAGTAAGTAGTTTTTAATTTTGGAAAGAATTATTCATTGGTGTTGTAAGTGCATATTTTTTCTTTTATAGTTTTCATTTGGTGAGACAAATTGTTGGTGATATTTCTGTGGTTTATTTGGTTCTGTGACTTAAATTTATTTGTGATGAAATGTTTGGTATTCACAGATTTGTGCATTTCTTGTTATGTTAAGCAAAGGGGTGAAGGGAAATACATATCATGTCTGTGGCTTAATCTTTTGTATTTTGCAATTCAGTATTGTAAGCTTTCAGTTTTCTTAAAAGTCAGTCAAATAAGTTTTCAGTATTTTGAACATTTGGGATTGTGGACTCAGTCAAATGAATTTCAATATTTTGAGCTTTCAGTCATGTGAAGTGCTTGCATTAGCCTTAGACTGTCACAATGACTGTCAACATGCTGTGCCATTTCAGTTTGTGCCTGTAACGTGGTCTTTATTTTGCTGTTTATCTGCAGTACCCTGCCCTATTATGTCCTATAAGAAAGAGTTCATCAAAAGATTTGCTGACTTAGAGCAGGAGATCATTACAGTTGCAATGGAAAAAAATATTCATAAAGATGTTCACTGTAAATAAATCTCAGCAAAGATTCTTTCCTAATACTACTATAAGGTTACTAACCTAGAAGTGTGAATCATATCATACTTGGAGGGAACTCAGTAACCAAGGAATTGGGGTGTGGGAGGGGCAGTTATGATTACAGGTAAGGTGACGTTTGTAACAAAGTTATTACATAGGACTCCTAAACTAGTAAACGAAAAGCAAAATGGCTATACAGGTAAAACCCAGTATATGAAAAGAGAAGTATATGAGAGAAAACACTATACCGGGTACCACACAATAACGTCTTTATTTAAACAAAGTAAAAAGGAGAGGTGAGCGCTTTCACAACCTTCATTGCTTCATCAGACAAAGAATTAACTGTTCAACTGCTTGTTTTATATCACTCTCAGTCAAAAAAATTTTTTCCAATTAGTGACATCATACAACTTTTGAAAATTTAAAGGCATATATGACAAGAATATTGTAAAATACGCATATGAATATAAAATATATATACAAAAATGTAAAGTATGTTCATATTTATGCATATCTAATTTAAAACAGTTAAATAATCTCATTAAAAATGCATATATATAAAAATGCATATAAATAAAAATGCATAGTATATTCATATTTATGCATATCTAATTTAAAACAATTAAATAATCTCATAAAAATGCATATATATAATATATATAAAAAAGAATGCATAATACAAAATATATAATAAAAGAAATATATGTATATATATATTTTTATTTTATGCAAAAAATTAATTGTGCTGAAGGCATCTAGCTTTAAGAAATGGAACCAGTGATGTACAACCATTTAAGCCTGGATATCTATCAGCATTGAGCTTGATAATCCATCTTTGTTCTCGGCTCTCCATGAAATTTTCTATATCTCCTCTCCTCACATTTCTATGTATATGTTGTAAAACAAAGAACTTGAAAGAGTGTGAAGGGTCAGTGTTTAAAACATGTTGAGCAAGCGCACTAGTAGTTTTGTTATTTCTGATGTCTCTTATGTGTTCCAATATTCTATCCTTCAAGTTTCTATTTGTTTTTCCTATATAGAAGGCATGACATATTTGGCAGAAACAAAAATAAATAACATCTGTGGTTTTACAGTCTGCATATGAATGAGAGTATAGTGTAAAATTTCTAACAGGATGAATATATGGTGTAGTACTATGAATATGTGTACAAGCAGTACAAGACCTACAAGGAAAAGTACCTTTTGGAATTATAGGTAGTTTTTTTGACGTCTTTATTACACAATTGTTGTTTTAATGTTAGATTATTTCTGAAACTGAAACTAGGTGCATTACCAATGAAAGAATGTAAACAAGGAATCTCATGTAAAATGTGCCAATGTTGTTTAATAATATTAGTATACTGATTAACATTACTAGCATACTGAAAAACCGCTCTAATGCTATTATTTTGTGTATTATTTCTCAAATTACTGCTATCTGACGTAATAGAATTAGAAGATTGAAAATACGCTTTACATTTAGAGTCCCTGAGTGTCCAAGCATCAGAAATAGTTCTATCTATTTCATCCATATGATATCCTCTTCTTAAAAAATCAGTTTTCAATTTATTCAAAGCTAGTACTGCATCATTATCATTGTTGTGTAATCTTAATGTTCTGTATACCTGCCTCTTGAGCACATTTCTTGGAATGTGTCTAGGATGCATACTGGTTTTGTGAAGGTATGTATTTTTCTTCGTGGGTTTGTGAAAAATTTTGCTGGTAAAACCTATCAACTCTGATTTGATTATATGTACATCTAAGAAATCAATCTCAGATGTAGAAAATTTGTATGTGAATCTCAGAAAATCAGTAGTTGTATGTAAATAGTTAATAAATAATATAAGCTCAGATATATTGCCTTTCCATAATAAAAAAACATCATCCACAAAACGTGTATACCATAAAAGCTGACTAATAAATGGATTCTTATCAGAAAAGACATGTGTTTGTTCCCAGAATGTAAGAGATAGATTAGCATAACTATTTGCACATGGTGTGCCCATGGCAACGCCGATCTGTTGCAGAAAGAATTGTTCTTCAAAATATACAACACTATTTTCCAGAATAATCTCTAACAAACTGCATATAAGTTGTACTTTTTCATTGGTGAAGCAATTATTTCTTGTAAGAAAATTTCTAATCATATTAATGCCCCATGTATTCGGGATACTTGCAAACAATGACTCTATATCCATAGTAACAAGAGCAAGGTCATTAATATCTAATAAACTTTCAATTCTAGTATGTAATTTCTCTAGAAACATTTTGGTGTCTCTTAAAATATTTTCACATTTGTCTAAGAGCACATGCAGTGTACTTTCAACATAAATAGACAGTGGTTCTGTACACCAACCAGTGCCTGAGACTATGGGACGCATTGGTGGCAGACTTCTGTCTTTATGAACCTTTGGTAAGCCATAAATCTTAGGAATAGTTGGATTCAAGACATTAAAGTATTTAAACAGTGGTTCATCTATTAAATCAGTAATTAATAAGTCAAAAATAAAAAAAGACACTTTATCAATGATGGCATTCACTGTAACTTTTGAGATTCCTCTGTATGTATCATTATTAAGCAGTAACTTATACATTTGTTGTACATACAATTGCTTATCTAAAATAACAATACCTCCACCTTTATCTGCCTATTTAATAACGACAGAATTCAAGTTCTTTAGTTCATTCAGTGCTCTATATTCACTTGTATTTAGATTTCCATAGTAATAGTCACTCAAATTATCTTCATATATCTACCTAAAAGATGCTTCACATATATCAAGGAATCTTTGTATACTCGGGGGAGTATAAGGAATGAAAGTGCTAGGCTGTTTAAACACATTCATATTATTTGTAACATTGTTTGGGAACAAAACTTTTAGAGACAAATTCCTGCCTAATAATTTAAGGTCTTTAATCATTTCTGTAAGATTAGCCTTTCTAGCAGGTATAAATGAAAGGCCCTTATTTAAAACATTCAACTGTTTCGGTGTTAAAATAATAGAGGAAAGGTTCAAAATCAAACCTGTAGTTAAGTCCGTCTCCTCTTCGGAGAATGTACTGCTCCTTCCAGTGAACCCAGTTGCAGTGACTGTCCTTTGTGTACATATTGTTTCATTCGATTCTTGTAAGGTAGTGGTACTCTCAAAGTGAAGTCGCCTTGTTTGCTGGCATCTAAAAAAATACTTTCTGTGTTTTCAGTCACTTGTATGTTTGAAGTTCCTTCCTTTCTTAGAGTCGATGAAGTATGACTTGTAGATGGTAAAACTGCATATGTTTTCTTTGGAATAGCTCCTAATTTACTGTTTTTATCTTTTAAATTACTGTTTTGTTGGTCAGAGGACTCAGAAACAGGGAGAGTTAAACTGGTGTTCTTCTCCTCTTGCATACAAGCTGTTTCAGTTGTCAGAGAACAGGGAGTGCCTTGTGTAACTGCAGCATAGGTGGAATCTGAATTTAAAGGTGTAGTATGCACATTCCTTGCCTTGTCAGAAACAGTTTGATGTCTAAAGTTATTTTCTTTGGGCCATGAAAAGACATTATTTAAAGCAAAATCTTTTTTGTCTCTGTTAAGTTTTGATAGTTTAATGTTTTGCAGCTTCCTTTCATATGACATGATGTTATCCTGAAGTTCATTCATTTTTAGAAAAACTGTATCTTGTACAAAGTTCTTATTAATAATTGATTCTGTGGCAATGATTTCAGCTTTAAGTTCATTCTCAATGGGTAGAAAAAAGTCAATTAAGAGATCCATATATTTTGTACTGAATTGTAAATTCAATTCTTGCCATTTTCTCAAAAGAATAGGAAAAGACTCACCTTTACATTAGGAAGGTTTGTGGCATGCACTGTGGTGGCAGGACAGGCAGCTTTCATCCTTCTAAGTTGGGAACTGCTGATTGAGAGCCCAGTGTCTGTTATTCTTAAAGTGTATTAGTTCTGGTTTAGGCACTTGGGCTTCAGGCCAGTTATTTTACATTAAGAAGGTTTGTGGTCTGCACTCTTGTGGGAGAAGAGGCTGGACTCTGCCCTTCTGAGCTGGGAATTTCTGGTTAAAGGTTTATAGTGCCTGAATATTTGAACTGTATCTTATGGAAATTGGTGCACCTTGTTTGCTGTAGCATAGACTAGATCCAGGCCTGCTGAATATAGCTTTGTTTATATGCTTGTTGTTTGTTTGCTTGTTATTTCCCTGGAACGCTAATTCCACCTAACACGTGGCTTCTCAGCGCTTCTGTGGCTCACTAGTGATATCTACATTGCTTACTGTACTTATTTCCTTGTTTCACTTGAAAGAAAGTTACTGTTTGTCGTTGTTGCATTTAAGTTACCTGTAACACATTGCACTTAAGTTACCTGGCACTTGCTCACTAAAGCAATTATATAAGTCAGCACTAAAAATTAAAAGCACTACACCCTCACTCCCCACTGGCACTGGTTTTCAATTATTAAGGAATTCCCAATATTATTCTAGCATGTCCAAAGGTCAGTTGTCAATCTCCTCTCCGGTCCAGCTGGTGAATCTGGGAATCTTGAGGCAATGTTACAACTGCCTCATGTACACAGACAACCCTCTCCTCCTCCCAACAAATTCCAACACATGTGAGAGATGCAACCATATAGCCAAACTGGAGGCTAAGCTCTCTCAACTCAGTACTGGCATAACCAGTCAGGAGGAGAAGGAAACCATACTCACTACAATTCCAGTCTCACATAGACCTGCCACGACAGCAAACCAAACACATAATCACACAAAAACATACTCGGAGGCTCTAAATAAAGATCTGCCGAAGCAGCAGAGACCTCCAAAGCAGACATCCAAGCAGCCGCTACCCCAAAACAAAACACGTGCAACACATCTCTCACAAAGCCAGTGTGCCAAGCAGTCACAGCCCTTAAGACTAAACAACACACCTGATACACTTGTAATAGGTGACTCTATCGTCAGGCACACTGACGTCCCGCTCACCAGGCTGAACAAGGAGAGGGTCACAGTGAGCAGCCTGTTGGGTGCTAGGATCCGCCACATAACACAAGCACTCAGGTCACTCCAAGGCAAGTACAAATATGACTCAGTCATTGTCCATGCTGGTGTGAATGACCTGAGATGTACCTCCCTGGACTACATGAAAAGAGACATAAAGGAGCTCTCTGAGCATGTAGCCCAGGCCGGTATGACCCTGACCTTGAGTAGCATCTTACCCTCACCAAGAATGATGGCACAATATGAAGACAAGATGATCAATTTCAACAAATGGCTTAAGTACTGGTGTCATTCAAAGGGGATCCAATGCCTGTCAGCTTGGGATGATATGCTCGACAAGCCACGATGCTTCGCTAGGGACGGCTTGCACCTGTCACCCCTGGGCTTTCGGATATTGGCAAAGGCTCTTGCTACCCCCATAGTGCCTTTTTTAGGCAAGGCTCAAAAGACAAACCCACCTCCATAGGTATCACAAGGGATAAGAAACTAAGAGTAATGCTGCTCAACGCCAGAAGTCTAAACCTCAAGATGCATGCACTCGAAACTCTCCTTAGCATGGAGAACATCGATATCTGTGCAGTAACAGAAACCTGGTTCAGGGCTCCCGAGATCACCCCAGCACTATCAGGTTATACCTCATACCATGCTTTTCGGCCCCAAAACTTGGACCGAACCACAAAAGGAGGGGGAGTATCGATATTCATCAAAGATACCCACACCTCCAGGTTGGTGGCAAAGCACGAAGCATCAGAGACAATCCATGTGCAACTAATAGTGGGTAAAACTGCCTTCCAGTTTATAGCCTGCCACAGACCACCCTCCCAAACCCAGGAACCCCACTCGGCCTTCCTGAGAACACTGGAAAATATGAAGGTCTCTCCAAACACCATTAGATTGGGTGACTTCAACTACCCAAACATAGACTGGGAGCATTACTCTAGCTCCAACACCCTAGCCCAAAGGTTCCTAGAATTTATAAACTCAAATGCTATGGAACAACTTGTTACCACTCCCACAAGAGGGGAAAACATACTGGACCTGATCATCACCAACATGGGGACTCTATGCTCCAGACCAGAAGTGTATCCCTCACTGGTAAGATCAGACCATAAACTAATCTCACTGGATATTCACATCCTGACCCCACCCTCTGCCCAGAAAACCACAGTGAAAAACTTCTCTAAAGCAAATTTTACACTCCTCAAAACTGAGGTGGAATCCTTCAAAGCCCCGGCCTGTGGAAAATACGGCCCAGACCGCAGAATCCTTTATAAACACATTCTATGAACACCTTCAGGAATGCATGGATCATGCGATCCCAAATAAAACCAAGACCCAATCCTCCAAAGGCAGACGTCCTGTCTGGTGGACCCCAGCCATAAACAAAGTATACAATAGAAGGAGGAAGCTACTAAATGATAAAGCAAAATCCCAAAAAGGGAAGGCATCACTGATCAGTATTAGCAAAAAACTACGGGCACACATAAAATTGTCTAAGGCCAGCTTCGAGAGAAAAATTGCACAGGACACTAAGGATAATCACAAGGCTTTCTTTAGTTATGTTAGGAACCTGGGTGGTAATTCCCAGATATGCTCAGAATTAGTCCAAAATGACAAAAAATACACCGAACCCACAGACATTGCCAACATCCTAGCTGACAGGTTCAGCGCAAACTCCCCTCCCCACCAAAAGGGCAAATATCTATCCCAGCAGAGTGCTGCCCCTGACATCTCAGATGCTCAGGTAAGAGCCGCCTCTCCAAAGCAAAAACACAGCATCAATGGGACCAGATGGTGTCCCGGCTGCGTCCTACATGAACTCAAAGAAGAGCTAAACCCAAACATAAAACTACTGTTCAATCTCAGCCTTACTACAGGATATGTGCCCAAAGAGTTGCGTACAGCAACAGTGGTCCCTCTCCATAAAGGTGGTGCTTCAACGGATCCTGGAAACTATCGCCCCATAAGCCTGACTAGCTTGGTCTGCAAAGCTATGGAAAGGATCATCATGGACCTCATAAATAAAGATATTGGGGACCTACAAACACTGGATCCTACCCAGTTCGGCTTTGTTAAGGGCAGATCCTGCCTCTTAAACCTGGTTCATTTCTTTGAAACAGTCACCAAGGCCATTGACGAGGGGAAGGTGGTCCACACAGCCTACCTGGACCTCGCAAAAGCCTTCAATACAATACCCCACTCGGGCATTATAGATAAGCTCACCAGCTTAAATATAAACCCCTATGTCACTAGATGGATTGCAAACTGGCTCAAGGACAGAACCCACATGGTTAGAATTGCTGGAGCTATGTCAGACTCCAAACCAGTTACAAGTGGTGTCCCACAAGGCTCAGTCCTGGGACCTCTCTTGTTCGGTATATATTTCTCAGAGGTACAGGCCAATACGGAAGGACTGTGGCTGACCAAGTTCACAGATGACTGCAAACTGGGTGCCATAATTGACTCTCCAGCCGACACAAGCATCCTCCAAAAGAGCCTCATAGAAACAGACAACTGGTGCCAGTGCCATGGCCTCAAGCTAAATGCCAAAAAGTGTATAGTCATCCCCTTTGGCAAAAACAAAGTGCCCACATATTACCACATAGGTGGAAATCCATTAAGTACAGAAGAAGTAATTAGGGACCTGGGGACCCAAGTTGATAGCAATCTCTCATTTGACAATCACGTGGCCAAAGTGTTTAGAAAAACATTTTATATAGCCTACCTAATCATGAAGGGATTCACATCTAGATCAGGGGAGGTCATCGTGCCTCTTTACTCATCCCTCATCAGGCCCATAACTGAGTACAATGCCCCTTTAGGGATGTACCTTACCAGACACCTGCAGCAACTGGAAAGACCCCAAAAGTACCTCACCAAGAGGATCAAAGGGCTCAAACAGATGCCATATGCTGCCCGGTTAAAGAAATTCCAGCTCTACTCAGTGGCATACTGCCTGTTCAGAGGCGATCTGTGCCTGACGTATAAAGCCATGTCCAACCCGGAATTAATGGACATGCTGCACCTCAGAAAATCCAAATCCCATCGAGCTACGTGCTCGAGAGACTTGAACCTCAGCACTGAAATAAATAGGACATGCTGGAGGGACAGATTCATAACCCAGAGGCTCTCTTCACTCTGGAATAAAATCCCAGTCCAGGTTAGGCAGAGTCCCTCATTGACTCTCTTCAAGAGGAATCTTGATGAGTGGATGGGAGATCGTAGGTTTACCCCGGGTATCACTTCTGTGTCACTGTTAGATAGAGGCACAGTATACTAACCTCGAAAAAGGGCATAGCAAAATAAATTTAAAATGGGTGGCGAAAGCCAAACACATTCTGGCTAGGCTTATAAATGCCCTAGGGCAGATAGCCTAGTATGAACCTATGAACCTATGAACCTATGAACCATATGTAGGCATATTCAGTATTCTTAGACCACGTGGAATAATTTTGGAGTCTAGTGATGCTTGCAGATGTAACCGTTGCCATTGGAGTCTTCAAGTTTTTTATATTGGTTAAAGAATTCTGATAGATCTTGGTTGTTTCTATTATCTTGTATATTTTCACTGAAAGACGCTGTAAGTAGTGGATTATTTGGAATATCCAGTATTCTAAGAAATCTTTGATGGTGACCATCATTCGATGAGTTGGTATCTAAGTTCTCCATAGACGCGTGTGTCCTTTTGCCGAATAAAAATAAACTAATAAACGAAAAGCAAAACAGCTATACAGGTAAAACCCAGTATATAAAAAGAGAAGTATATGAGAGAAAACACTATACCGGGTACCACACAATAACGTCTTTATTTAAACAAAGTAAAAAGGAGAGGTGAGCGCTTTTGCAACCTTCGTTGCTTCATCAGACAAAGAATTAACTGTTCAACTGCTTGTTTTATATCACTCTCAGTCAAAAAATTTTTTTTCCAATTAGTGACATCATACAACTTTTGAAAATTTAAAGGCATATATGACAAGAATATTGTAAAATACGCATATGAATATAAAGTATATATACAAAAATGTAAAGTATGTTCATATTTATGCATATCTAATTTAAAACAGTTAAATAATCTCATTAAAATGCATATATATAAAAATGCATATAAATAAAATGCATAGTATATTCATATTTATGCATATCTAATTTAAAACAATTAAATAATCTCATAAAATGCATATATATAATATATATAAAAAGAATGCATAATACAAAATATATAATAAAAGAAATATATGTATATATATATTTTTATTTTATGCAAAAATTAATTGTGTTGAAGGCGTCTAGCTTTAAGAAATGGAACCAGTGATGTACAACCATTTAAGCCTGGATATCTATCAGCATTGAGCTTGATAATCCATCTTTGTTCTCGGCTCTCTGTGAAATTTTCTATATCTCCTCCCTCACATTTCTATGTATATGTTGTAAGACAAAGAATTTGAAAGAGTGTGAAGGGTCAGTGTTTAAAACATGTTGAGCAAGCACTAGTAGTTTTGTTATTTCTGATGTCTCTTATGTGTTCCAATATTCTATCCTTTAAGTTTCTATTTGTTTTTCCTATATAGAAGGCATGACATATTTGGCAGAAACAAAATAAATAACATCTGTGGTTTTACAGTCTGCATATGAATGAGAGTATAGTGTAAAATTTCTAACAGGATGAATATATGGTGTAGTACTATGAATATGTGTACAAGCAGTACAAGACCTACAAGGAAAAGTACCTTTGCCTGGAATTGTAGGTAGTTTTTGACGCCTTTATTACACAATTGTTGTTTTAATGTTAGATTATTTCTGAAACTGAAACTAGGTGCATTACCAATGAAAGAATGTAAACAAGGAATCTCATGTAAAATGTGCCAATGTTGTTTAATAATATAAGTATACTGATTAACATTACTAGCATACTGAAAAACCGCTCTAATGCTATTATTTTGTGTATTATTTCTCAAATTACTGCTATCTGATGTAATAGAATTAGAAGATTGAAAATACGTTTTACATTTAGAGTCCCTGAGTGTCCAAGCATCAGAAATAGTTCTATCTATTTCATCCCTATGATATCCTCTTCTTAAAAATCAGTTTTCAATTTATTCAAAGCTAGTACTGCATCATTATCATTGTTGTGTAATCTTAATGTTCTGTATACCTGCCCCTTGAGCACATTTCTTGGAATGTGTCTAGGATGCATACTGGTTTTGTGAAGGTATTTATTTTTCTTCGTGGGTTTGTGAAAAATTTTGCTGGTAAAACCTGTCAACTCTGATTTGATTATATGTACATCTAAGAAATCAATCTCATATGTAGAAAATTTGTATGTGAATCTCAGAAAATCAGTAGTTGTATGCAAATAGTTAATAGGCAGATATATGATGATAATTTGAGTGACTATTACTATGGAAATCTAAATACAAGTGAATATAGAGCACTGAATGAACTAAAGAACTTGAATTCTGTCATTATTAAACAGGCAGATAAAGGTGGAGGTATTGTTATTTTAGATAAGCAATTGTATGTACAACAAATGTATAAGTTACTGCTTAATAATGATACATACAGAGGAATCTCAAAAGTTACAGTGAATGCCATCATTGATAAAGTGTCTTTTTTTATTTTTGACTTATTAATTACTGATTTAATAGATGAACCACTGTTTAAATACTTTAATGTCTTGAATCCAACTATTCCTAAGATTTATGGCTTACCAAAGCTTCATAAAGACAGAAGTCTGCCACCAATACGTCCCATAGTCTCAGGCACTGGTTGGTGTACAGAACCACTGTCTATTTATGTTGAAAGTACACTGCATGTGCTCTTAGACAAATGTGAAAATATTTTAAGAGACACCAAAATGTTTCTAGAGAAATTACATACTAGAATTGAAAGTTTATTAGATATTAATGACTTTGCTCTTGTTACTATGGATATAGAGTCATTGTTTACAAGTATACCGAATACATGGGGCATTAATATGATTAGAAATTTTCTTACAAGAAATAATTGCTTCACCAATGAAAAAGTACAACTTATATGCAGTGTGTTAGAGATTATTCTGGAAAATAATGTTGTATATTTTGAAGAACAAATCTTTCTGCAACAGATCGGTGTTGCCATGGGCACACCATGTGCAAATAGTTATGCTAATCTATCTCTTACATTCTGGGAACAAACACATGTCTTTTCTGATAAGAATCCATTTATTAGTCAGCTTTTATGGTATACACGTTTTGTGGATGATGTTTTTTTTATTATGGAAAGGCAATATATCTGAGCTTATATTATTTATTAACTATTTACATACAACTACTGATTTTCTGAGATTCACATACAAATTTTCTACATCTGAGATTGATTTCTTAGATGTACATATAATCAAATCAGAGTTGACAGATTTTACCAGCAAAATTTTTCACAGACCCACGAAGAAAAATACATACCTTCACAAAACCAGTATGCATCCTAGACACATTCCAAGAAATGTGCTCAAGGGGCAGGTATACAGAACATTAAGATTACACAACAATGATAATGATGCAGTACTAGCTTTGAATAAATTGAAAACTGATTTTTTAAGAAGAGGATATCATATGGATGAAATAGATAGAACAATTTCTGATGCTTGGACACTCATGGACTCTAAATGTAAAGCGTATTTTCAATCTTCTAATTCTATTACATCAGATAGCAGTAATTTGAGAAATAATACACAAAATAATAGCATTAGAGCGGTTTTTCAGTATGCTAGTAATGTTAATCAGTATACTAATATTATTAAACAACATTGGCACATTTTACATGACATTCCTTGTTTACATTCTTTCATTGGTAATGCACCTAGTTTCAGTTTCAGAAATAATCTAACATTAAAACAACAATTGTGTAATAAAGATGTCAAAAAAACTACCTATAATTCCAGACGCAAAAGTACTTTTCCTTGTAGGTCTTGTACTGCTTGTACACATATTCATAGTACTACACCATATATTCATCCTGTTAGAAATTTTACACTATACTCTCATTCATATGCAGACTGTAAAACCACAGATGTTATTTATTTTTGTTTCTGCCAAATATGTCATGCCTTCTATATAGGAAAAACAAATAGAAACTTAAAGGATAGAATATTGGAACACATAAGAGACATCAGAAATAACAAAACTACTAGTGCGCTTGCTCAACATGTTTTAAACACTGACCCTTCACACTCTTTCAAGTTCTTGTTTTACAACATATACATAGAAATGTGAGGGGAGGAGATATAGAAAATTTCACAGAGAGCCGAGAACAAAGATGGATTATCAAGCTCAATGCTGATAGATATCCAGGCTTAAATGGTTGTACATCACTGGTTCCATTTCTTAAAGCTAGACGCCTTGAACACAATTAATTTTTTGCATAAAATAAAAAAATATATATACATATATTTCTTTTATTATATATTTTGTATTATGCATTCTTTTTTATATATATTATATATATGCATTTTTATGAGATTAATTGTTTTAAATTAGATATGCATAAATATGAATATACTATGCATTTTATTTATATGCATTTTTATATATATGCATTTTTAATGAGATTATTTAACTGTTTTAAATTAGATATGCATAAATATGAACATACTTTACATTTTTGTATATATATTTTATATTCATATGCGTATTTTACAATATTCTTGTCATATATGCCTTTAAATTTTCAAAAGTTGTATGATGTCACTAATTGGAAAAAAATTTTTTTGACTGAGAGTGATAAAAAACAAGCAGTTGAACAGTTAATCCTTTGTCTGATGAAGCAACAAAGGTTGTGAAAGCGCTCACCTCTCCTTTTTACTTTGTTTAAATAAAGACGTTATTGTGTGGTACCCGGTATAGTGTTTTCTCTCATAGACTCCTAAACTAGCCCTAGCTATTACATTATTAAACACCATTAATAACATTATGTTAGTTGCTTTATACTGCTTATAATTTGAATGGTACACACTTTCAATGCTGCTATTGTGAGAATATAAACGATTAAATAGGACTTATAATGGGACTCTGAATCACCATGCATGTTTGAAGCATTCTTACACATTCAACCCTCCATAAACCTCTGTAATATAATCACCCTTATTTGTGATGTCTATTCATTTTTGTCCTCATTCATACATTCATTCATTCATTAACTCATTCACTCATTTTCAAAACCATTTACTGTTGTGAGGGTTGCAGTAGCAACAAAACAAGCAGGTTAGGTTAGACTTCCGTAACACCAGCAGCAGTCTCCCAAATTTCATGTGGCATATTTAGATGTTGTCAAGCAATCCAAAATTTAAAATTTCCTGAGTATGTCCTGGGGTCGTGTCTGGGATCTTACTCCAGTACAATGGGACAAGTGTGCCTCACCAGGGAGACACCTGCTTGGAACCACACAATGTATCTAGACAACCTCACTTGACTCTTGCCCAGTTGTTCCCTTTATTAAAATAGTAGAAAAAGTATGTACGGTGATATCTCCTTCATAATTTAAAGGCAGCAATCTTCTTCTTCTTTCTTCTTCTTCTTCTTTTGGCTGTTCCCATTATGGGTCACCACAGCAGATCATCTGTTTCCATTTCTTTCTGTCCTCTGCATATTGCCTTGTCAAACCAACCGCCTGCATGTCCTCACTCCACATTTAGCAACCTTTTCTTAGACCTTCCTCTTTTCCTCTTACCTGTCAGCTCCATCCTTAAGATCCTTCTCCCAATATACCCAGCGTACCTCCTCAGCACATGTCCAAACCAATGCATTCTCGCCTGTCTGGCTTTGTCTCCAAACCATCCCAATTGAGCTAACCCTCTAATATACTGATTCCTAATCCTGTCCATCCTCGTCACACCCAATGCAAATCTTAACATCTTTAACTTTTTTTTTGTTTCTGATGACTTTTTCTCTCAGGTACATGGAACAAATGAAGCATAAAAGCAATGGATTGTGATAATCATGATATGCTATTTAAAAATTAGCCAATTTTAAAATGTCATTTGCTGCCACTAAGTTCTGTAGATAACTAAAAAGTAGGTGGCAGACTGCTTGATGGAATATTTCCCATTCACTCCAGGTTCCAGTAGTATTCGATAAGCTTTTCATGTTAGGTCCACACTTCTTCACAAATGTGACTAATAACATGACTAATCAGTGAAAACTACCAAGCTGATCCAATGCACAGATCATATAGCAATCCTCTTTGTTAAGGCAGCCATATCTCCATTTTATGATAGGTAACAGCAGGATTTTTATGATTTTAAAGTCATGATTTTAAAATATATAACTATATCACAATATTAGCAAAAAAAAAAAAAGGTGTGCTCCTATAAAAGATTTAATAGGTCCGTAAGTGTGCACTAGGCTAATGATCACAAGGGCCTTTATATGCCTAGTCATGCAACCAAAATGTGACTCTCAAGTTCTATGTTTTAGACTTTTTTATATGAGAGTGATTTTTGGCTATAACATGAATTACTGACTATCTATGTCCATCATAGACATAGGTGCCAGATCAGAGTCAATTTATGATTTTCCATTTATTTTATTTATTTTACATTTGTTTACCGGGAAAGTCTAACTGGACAAATGCCCATGTTAAGCAGAGGCATGGAGAGAAAAGCTGCGGGTTACAGACATATCAGAGTAAACAAACATTTCAATGTTATAGCATTCCTGTGAATACATACAGATCAAGTTACAAAGGTTATATACACATATAGTGACAATGATTGCATGAATAACAAATCAACAAATTAGTAGCAAGCATAACTGATTGAGAAGACCAGTTATGTAAAGGTGTAATATACAGTACAATATACTAACATGTTAGCTTAATGCAGTTAATTATAGATTTGTTGTGAATTTACATATTTTTATATGATAAATTGTAGTGATTTGAGGGAGGTGGTTACCCCAGAGAGTGACAAGAGCATAACCAATTGTTCATAAAGTGTGACTTAAGGAGTTTTTAAATTGTGTGGTAGCTGGTCAGTGGGGTTGGTAGCTTATTCCATATTTTAGAGATAGTATTGGAGAAGAGAGACTTCCCAGCATCATTACTGGTTTTGGTGGCATTTAGAAGGTTTTGAGTACTGGAGTGTAAGATTCCATTAGTGGTACATGGTTGAATTAGATTTTGGAGAGCTTGGAGTTTCTCAGGGTAATAGAATATTTTGTGTGCAAAGGTTATTTGATTAAATTGTAGCAACTGAGGAAGTTCAAGCCAGTTTAGCTGTCTGCGAGATGTACAGTGATGAGTCCTATATGGGACCTCTGTTGCAAACCAGGCTATTTTATTGTAACGAGATTCCAGTTTGTTTATGTCTGCCTTGCAGAAATTGGTTAGAACTGGGGAGGCATAGAGAAGGGAAGATAAGAGGTGTGTCTGAGCTATTGTGGATTTTGCGTGTTTTGTGAGAAATTGCTTGTTCCAATACAGGAGACCTAGTTTCTTGTGGACCTTATTGATAATTTGTGCTATGTGACTATTGAATTTCAGGTTACTGTCAATTTCGACTCCAAGTAGTTTAGTGTGGGTTGTTGGGGTGATCACTGCTTTATTTTTAGACAAGATATTAAAACAGTGGTATGGTGGGGATAATCTTGATGGGTAGAATAGAAGTAGTTTTGTTGAAGTTAAGAATGAGTTGGGAGTTTGTGACAGATGTTTTGATAGACAGAAAGGAGTCTTGGGTTAAGGTATGGAGGTCTTTTAGTGAATGACTTGGGAGTTTGTGACAGATGTTTTGATAGACATAAAGTAGTCTTGGGTTAAGGTGTGGAGGTCTTTTAGTGTAGGAGCTACACATATTAGGGTGGAGTCATCAGCATATTGTACTACTGAGGCATTTGGTGTTTAGGTAGAGAGCTGGTTAGTGAAAAGAGAGAATAGTAATGGCCCAAGGATGGAGCATTGAGGAATCCCTAAGGCAACTGGAAGAAGAGAAGAAAGTTGCTGTCACCAATGGACTGCCTGCTGATGTCCTGATAGGTAGTTTGCTACCATGTGATAGTGGAGGAATTAAGAGTTAGATTGGAGAGAATATTATGGTTTACCAGATCAAAAGCTTTGGATAAGTCCAAAAATATGGTAGATACAAATCGTCCACTCTTTCTATAGTGGATAACTGTGTTAGTACATTAGAGCTGTGATGATGCTGTGGAAAGGTCTAAAACCATGTTGGGTGTTAGCTAGTAGTTTGTTCTTGAGAAGGCAGTCCATTAGTTGGGTATGGACATCTCTATCTTGTAAAACTGTGCTGGAGGAGCTGTTAACTTCTATTTGAAAAGCTGTAATCCAGTGTAAGGAAAGTCAAACACCAGTGTGAAAAACTCTACTGAGAGTTGGGCAGAATAGATATAACTGTGCTTTCTGTAAAACTGTTTTTGCAAAAGCAATACAAGACTGTGTCAGACAAATGGTGTTCTGAGCTTCCAAAGTGTTCTGCATTCATTACCTGGACTGTTTTCTTCCTGAAAGAGTTATCTACAGATGCATACCTGCAAAAAAAACATCATCTAAAATACTAAATATATCCACTGGAAAGGCAAGTCAGTTGTATTTATCTGCAAAAATAACACTGGTCATCTGAGGAAGTCTGATTATGGAGACGAAAACATGTATACTGCAAAGGCATTTGTGTTTTTTACCTGTAAAGTTTTTTGTGTATTTGGAATAAAATTTAGTTTGGAAAACTACCTCTGTGTTTTACTCTACGCTACAGGCACTTTTTGACTGTTTTCTTGTTCACTCAAAATGGCACTGTTGCCTGCATGTGCTCTCTGTTTATATGCACATGCCCTCACTTTGAAAGGCTTCTTAATGTCATGACACACACTCTGATCTACATCCTGCCTCTATGAGAAATAAGTCATGCACAGTAATAATGACAATAATCATTGACATGCAATTGTACAGAAATAATCCTTTGACATGCAATTATACAGAGCTAATTACAAGTGAAAACAATCATGCCCAGGTTGCTCGTTATTTTATACTAGGTTTGGAAATATGATCTGAATATGTGACATAAAAATTAGCACTGGGTTTAGCAACAGGGACTGTCACCTTCAGGGACATCTGGGACATCATCAGGAATGGGAATAGGTAATGAGACATATCCTTCAATAGGAACATCGTATGGATTGCTCTGAGATCTAGAGTCTATATCACAGGTACAATGCTGTGATATCGATTCAGACACTGGAAGATGTCTGCAATGTCTTCTGCATTCTATACCCTCAGATTCTCCTAAGTAAGATCTCGGCTCGGTACATACACCTCTCACGTGACCAATTTGATCAAAACCTTTTGCCATTTGTATCCTATCTCTCCTTAATTCAATGAACAAAGAAATCTGCTTGTTTTATCATAGGAAGACTTCTGCGATGGATGCTTTTTGAATAGTTGGGCTTTGATTGTTCTGGTATTTTTAGCTTTAGGCATCAACAAACTGGAACTGATAGGCAAGGTTGTTCTGGTTTGCCTTGATAGAAGTCTCTGAGCAGGTGAGCAAATTCAATTGTCATGGGGTATATTTCTGAGATTAAGCAAATTCAAGAAAACATTGGTATTATCATGCTTTGACCTCTCTAGTAATTGCTTTGCACTTTGTACTGCACAATCAGCTAGGCCGTTAGATTGTGGGTACTCAGGACTACTAGTAACATGGATAAAGTCTCACTCTTTTGCAAATTTCTGAAAAAGCTGACTGGCAAACTGGGCACCGTTGTCCAAAATAACTTTGTGTGGACTATCATGGACTGAGAAATGATGTTTCAACTTAGCAATGACAGTACTGGATGTTAGGGGGTCTATATTAGAAAACTGAATATGCATTCTTTCGACTGCGTCTTGGTCGAACTTAAAAGGCTGAAAACTGAAAATATCAAAGTGGCTGTTAAGCGAATTCTTTCCCTGGGAAAGAATTTGCTTGCCAGCTTTGGTAACTTGCTGTTTTTAGCACTGTAGTGCGGTCTCTGAGTTGGCATATTTATGTAGGGGAGGTGTGGGGGATGCAGCATGTAATGTTTGAAATTCATTTTTTTTTTTTTTTTGGTTGGAACAGTGATTTTTTTCCCTTGGAAAAAAATTGCTGTTCCTCACTTCGACATTGTAAGCTTTCATTTACATAGGGTCAATCAATCACCATTCGCTTTTTTAAGCATTCGGTGATTTAATATAGACCCGATGTTAGGACAGGCAGCAAATCAATCTCGATCCAATTTGAATAAGAGTCTACCAACACTAAATAATTTTGACTATTCCACTCGAATATGTCAGTGGATACCGTTGACCAAGGTAGTTCAGGAATCTGGTTTAGCTGAAGTGGGTCTTTTTGCAAATGTGGTTTAGTACTATTGCAGACTGAACAAGATGAAAGTACTTTATCGAAAACTTTTGACAGAGAAGGCCTAAATAATAGTGCTCTCACCCTTTTTTTGGTAGCTTCAGAACCTAGGTGGCCACAATGCAAAATTTTGATGTACTCATGTTGTAAGGAAGTAGGAATGACAACTTTAGGACCTTTGAAAATTATAGCATGTTCCATCAACATCTCATCTCTGTAAGGAAAATAAGGTTGCACATCTGTTGGTACACAAAATTGTTTTGATGGACATCCAACATTGATGAAGTGGATGAGCTTTTAAAAAGTTAGACCAGTCTTTGTATGATCTCTTAGCTCATCAAGTCTTGTGGTAGAAAAAATACGCACTTCCATGACATCGAAGTCAAAACTCTCTGCGTCAAGCTTTTCTGTGTATTTCTGGACAATCTGGATAAGGTATCAATCAGATAAAGAAGTTTGCCTTTTGTATAGACCATTTTGAAGTTGTACTTTTGTAATCTGAGCATCATTCTTTGTAGACTTGCTGGAGCTGTATGCATAGACTTCTTTAAAATAGTAACTAGAGGTTGATGATCAGTCTCAATCTGGATAGCTCGGCCATAAATACAATCATGGACCTTCGAGCATGCAAACACAATTGCCAAAAGCTCCTTCTTAGTCTGAGCATACTGCATCTTAATTTGGGTAAGAGTTCTAGACACATTAGCTACTGGTCTATTTTCTTGAAGAATAATTGCACCAAGACCAAACTTTGAAACATTCAGGAAAAAATGACTGGTTTGTAGACATCATAGTATCTTAACGTTAGTGGACTGGGACTTTTCTGTTTCAGGTCATCAAATTCTCTCTGGTGTTGTTTCATCCAGAACCAGGTTATATTTTTGCATGTCAGCTCTCTTAAGGGTGCTGATAATTCATTGAAGTCTGTTATAAACTTGCCCAAATAGTTAACTATACCAAGAAAACAGTGTAGGGCTTGGATATTGTCTGGAGCTGGTATCTCAAGAATGGCTGATTGTTTGGAAGGATATAGTCATAAGCCTGAACTGATAAATAAATGACTGACATAAGTAACTTCTCTCAGTCTGAAATCACATTTCAGAGGATTGAGCTTTAGATTCACTTCACGGTATCTTTCTATAACTTTCCTCCAGAGGTTTCTGTCGTGCTCTGCTTCACCATTTCCTCAAACTAGTAAATCAACTACTATTATAGCAGACAGGTAGCCTGAAGAAATTTGCTGCATTGCATGCTGAAGGATTCACTGGCAGAATGTATTCCAAAAGGCATTCTGAGAAATCTGTACATACCAAATGATGTACTGAACGTAGTCAGTAGTGAAGATTTGCAATCAAGCATCACTTACTAAAATGCTCGCTTTGCATCTAAGACAGAAAAAAACAGTGGCATTTTGCATGAGGGTGGCATCTTCCTTGACTGTATGCATAGGATGGCAGGCTCACTTTATTGCTTTGTTTAAGTCTCTTGGGTCAATGCATATTCTGATTTCATCTTAGCTTTTCTTATGAATATCTACCATGAAAGACACCCATTCAGTTGGTTCTATAACTGGACAAATCACACCTTGCTGCACCATTTTATCTAACTGGACTTTGACTCTATCCTTCATAACTAATGGAACTCTTCTAGCTGGTCTGACCACTGGACTGACCACTGGGTCTAATTTCATGGAGTACAAAACTGATTGTTTACCTAGCTTGTCTTGGAAAATATCAGCATACTCTGAGAAAATAACATTGGTGAAACTGGAACTGGGACATGTGCTTACATGATGGACTTCTTTGGTAAAAGAAAACAGTTCATTTTTAAACTGCATCTGAGACCTAATAATGACTGTATAGGTCTTTTGAATACATTAAACTGCAAGCTGTAACTGTTCCCAGCCAAATAACATGAAAGCACTACTGAGCCTTCAGTTTGAATATATATGTTGTAAATGTTTTCCTCAAAACAACAACCTTTGTATAAATATCATCTTTAAACTATTGTAACCAAGTTTTGCTCAAAACTACAACCTTTGTATAAATATCATCTTTAAACTATTGTAACCAAGTTTTGCTCAAAACTACATCCTTTGTATAAATATCATCTTTAAACTATTGTAACCAAGATTGTTATTGGAGGTTTTCTCCCCAGGACTCCATTGAAAACGGGTTCAAATGACCCAATGGACTATCCTGGTAAACCAACTGCAAATAAATAAATAAATAATAAATATCTTCACCTCCATAAGCAGCAAGTTTCACACAATTGGCCATGTTAAGTTGTTCACCAGCTCTTACTCTAGGAAATGTTTCTGTTGACATAACATTGCACTTTAAACCAGTGTCCACTTTGAGCTCTGTGGGTTTACCATTCATAAGGGCAGTATAAAACACTTCATTCTTTGCCAAAAAATCTGCTGCATTAACCTTTTTGCCAACCGCTGATACACCATCTACATAGAAAGTAGAGTTGCAGCTTTCTCTATGATCAACTTGCATTTTGAGTGACCTTTCTTAACAAATGAATAAGGCTTGCTTGATTTACAAAGCTTTTGAAAGTGCTTCCATTTTTTACACTTGTGGCATTGTTGATCAAATAACTCAAATAAAGAAGTAGTGAGGAGAAAGCAAAGTATATTCCAACAAATGAACGCTTTATTTGAAAATCCGCGTTTTCGTCCGTACATAGACTTCATCAGATTAAACACAAAATTACATACTCATTCCATTCTTTTATACAAGTTTAAAACTTCACAAACCAATCCTCACTAACCATAATTAAAAATTGGCAAATCAGGTTTTCAATGAAATCACATTAATGTCTCATTAATATGTATTACCTCTTAAAACCATAAAACCATTTATGTTTATATAAATACTATTAAATTATTAAAGTATTAAAACTTCAATGAAATATTATTTATAGTTGATGTTATCTATTTCTTACATAACTTAAAATTAAAACCATGTTATATTTATGTTAAAAAATGCATTTAAAACCATTATTTAAAATAAATGAGAGTTCTTTGAACACTGTTTAGCACCATCTGCTGGTCATTTAAAAAAATGACTTCTTGTAACTATGTTCTAGCTGCCCTTAATTTTAACAATGGTAAAATAGAGATGTACTCATTCAAACCAGGGGTCCTGTTGGCTTCTAGAGCTACCTGCCACCATAATTCTTTGTAGCCTATGGTCTCTTCCCATGGGCCCCCCTAATGTCCTCTTTTACTTGGTCCAAAATAAAGAAATAAAATTGATATTCTTTGCAAGTCTTGCTGTGCCTAAAAAGTGCATTCGTTTCTTTACATTTTTTAATATCGTATATGTGTTCATAGATCCTCTTTTTCAAGGATCTCTCAGTTTTACCTACGTAAAACCAAGTACACTTTTTACAAATCACCAAGTAAATTAGACCTTTGGAGTCACAGTTAAAGTAGCCTTTGCTGTACAGCCATAGTTCCCTCCTATCCAAATATACTTTCTCAAGGTTTATTACAAATTCACATTGTTTACACTTGCCACATTTGTATGTCCCCACCTTACTTGAGAGAGCCCTGTCCCCAATGTTTCTTCCTTTCCCATTTTCCAATAAGTATTTAATGTTCAGGGGATTCTTAAACACAATTTTTGGGTTTGAATCAGATAGACCTTCTAAATCAGTGAGAGTTTTAAATTTCTCCCATTCTTTTTGAAAAAGCCCTTTTACTTTCTTGTTTAAATTATTATATTCTAGAACTAGTGATTGTTCATATTTGTCATTACTCATTTTCATACTTACTACCTCATTAATTGTGTTTTCACTTTCACCTAGAATGGGCTTGAATCTTCCACTTCTTGCCTTAGTTACTTCTGTTCTAAATTCATTAACAAACTCTTTGGGATACCCTCTATCTGTAAACATCTTCTCCAATTTATCACATTCAATATTGAAGTCTTCGTCTAAGCTGGTCATCCTGGATCCCCTGACGAATTGTCCCTTCACGAGGTTCTTTTTGCAATAAATGGGATGCGCACTCTCAAAGTGGAGAAATGAGTTGACATATGTATCTTTCCTAAATACCCTTGTCACAAAAGCCCCAGTAGTTTTCTTAATTTCAATATCTAGGAAGGCAATACTATTGTTGGATGTTGAATGTGTAAACTTAAGGAAATTAGTCGTTTCCCCAATATATTTGATAAAATCATTTAAATTGTCATATCCACCAGTCCAAAAAATTATTATATCATCCAAAAATCTTTTGTACAATTTACAGTATTGCATGTACACTGAAGGGAATATGTGCTTTTCCTCCCAATTGGCCAGAACTAGGTTAGCATATGCAGGAGTGCATGTGGCCCCCATTGCTACCCCTTGTATCTGTTGAAAGAACATAAATATAACATGGTTTTAATTTTAAGTTATGTAAGAAATAGATAACATCAACTATAAATAATATTTCATTGAAGTTTTAATACTTTAATAATTTAATAGTATTTATATAAACATAAATGGTTTTATGGTTTTAAGAGGTAATACATATTAATGAGACATTAATGTGATTTCATTGAAAACCTGATTTGCCAATTTTTAATTATGGTTAGTGAGGATTGGTTTGTGAAGTTTTAAACTTGTATAAAAGAATGGAATGAGTATGTAATTTTGTGTTTAATCTGGTGAACTCTATCGGATTTTCAAATAAAGCGTTCATTTGTTGGAATATACTTTGCTTTCTCCTCACTACTTCTTTATTTGAGTTTTTTGGTACTGTTCAGAGAAGTTAGCCGTTGATTCAACATTTAATTGTTGATCAAATGCTAAACACCTCTCTCTTTTAGACTCATGATTGGCACCACAATCACAACAGTTAACTATGAGACTTGACATGGGTTTTGCTGATTCACCCCTGTGCTGCACTGAGCATGTCTGTTTTACTGAGCTAATCCTAGAACTTGCTGGGAAGGTACACGCTCTCCCTGGAAATCCACAGGGGTTGCAGCTGCCATGTGCTTAGGCCTGTTTCTGTTAGCCACTTGCTACATGCTGTCTACATTTGCTCTAGACGGTGCTAAAACCATGCTCTTATCATTCACAAGCATGTTTGTGTGCCTTTCTATAAGCGTATGTATTTGGCGACTCTCTATGGCTTTGCTCAATGTTAAATCACTGTCTCAAAGCAAAATAAAATATTTCTCACTGCAGCATTATTAACACCACAAACAAGCCTGTCCTTTATCAGCTCATGTTTCAAATCACCATATCTGCACATTTTAGCTTTATTTCTCAAGTCAATAATGTAAGCTGCAGTTGTTTCTCCTGGCTTTTGGTCTCTTGTGTAAAATAAGTGCCTCTCAAATGTTAACATTTGCCCGGGGTTACACATTTCTTTAAATTTACATCTCAAGCACTCAGGGTCCTCCCTTGATTCAGCTTGTACAACAATGTGATGGTTTTCCCCTTCTCCTGCATATACTGGTGGTGCATATGCAAATGAGTGCTCTCTTTCAATGGCTTCTGACCCCACTAGATTAAGCAGAATAAATGCCTTGTACATGCATATTTATTACAAAAAGCTGCTTGCATGAAAATATCATATTCATGCTCAAATACTTGCAAATTCTCTGCAATATTGTGATCAAACACAAGTGGACTTGGTCTGCAAAATGCCTATTACTATGCCAACACATAGTAATAAAGACCCTTGGAATTATGTATGAACATACACACACACACACACACACACATATATATGTGTATATATATATATATATATATATATATATATATATATATATATTTATAAGAAATTTATCCCCACAGCACAACAGACTCTTCAAAATAACTGCACTTTGTGAAATAAGTCTCTGTAGCACAAGAACACTTTGAAATCACTGTACTTTGTGAAACCAACTATCAGTGTAAGAAACACTTTGAAATGACTGCACCTTGCAAATGAACTGTGCACAGAAAAAGAAACTTCTTGAAATTGCTGTATTCCGACTGCACTTGGCGAAATAACTGTACTTTCCACACAGTAAACTCTTCAAAATAATTGTACTGTAATAAAGCGCACACTGCAAACATTTTGCACACTCTGAGATACTTCAAACAACTCTAGTTATATTTCAAATAGCTTTAGTCAATGTGAAGTAGTAGCTCATATTGAAAAAGTGGTCATTTACTAAAAAATACAGTTGCTTTGCTTTTCATGCTCATTTTGCCCTTTTATTGTACTTGTCATGCTTGTTTGACTTTTATCATGCTTGTTATACTTTTTTTGTGCTCACTTTACTTTTAACATGTTTGTTATGCAAATCAGAAGTACTTCTGAACATTTTCATAAGCATTTTGAACAATTTTGAGCATTTTGAACAATTTTGTCAAATAATTTAATTTAATCAATAATATGTTTTGTGCTTTTGGTTTGATTAATAATGCATTTTGTGCTTTGTGAATGCTTCATATAATTTTCTTTGTGAAATAAATCATTTATGCGAGTTTTAATACCTGAAAATTATTTCTGATCTTCTTTTTTCAATTGTTTGAGCAGGTTGGGATGATTCATTCTTTTATATACCTCAATTTCTAATCATGCACTTCATGGCTCAACTTCTGCATTCTTTCTGGCTTCTTGTTGCTCAGATATCCCGGTTCTGACACCACGTTGCTTGTCCAGTCAGGGTAAAACAGACGAATGGTAGTGGGTTTGGTTCAAGCAGATTTATTACATACAAACACATCAGTATTGAGGCTTTGCAACTTAAACTTAAACAAACTTATAAACAGACTACATACTACACTCATACATGTTAACACTCTGGCTATTCTCTCAAAATGGTACTGTTGCCTGCACATGCTCTCTATTTATATGCACATGCCCTCACTTTGAAATGCTTCTTAAAGTCATGACACACATTCGGTTCTACACTAACTAGTAAAAAGGGCAAAAATAATGAAGGATAAGTATAAAGCTTCTTTTACTGGTCAAAAGCAATCACCTGCATTATAGTGAGGATGATTATCTTGCCTGAGACTACTAAGGGGTACCAAATCAAATATCGAGTTTGATTCGAGAGATTAAGGAATCTATGTATTGTAAGGTACATGCTTATATTCTAGCTCATTTGCTGTATTATGGCAGTCAGGAGCATGGCGACAACCCCGGTGTGTGAGAAAGAAATAAGATAAGTTTAGCTATTGGGGTAGTGGCTAGTTACTTAAAATTAGACTTAATTTCCAAGGTTACACTAGGGAAAATCCATAGGTGATATTGAATATAACCAGTGGAGACGTAATGGTTATACATAGCTGAATGTATTCCAGTGGTACTCCTCAGCCAGTTTGTACTGGGATTTGTAGGTGAAGTGAACACCAAGAATGGTGAGGAGAGGTTAGAGTGATTCAATGATGTTGATTATTATAGTCAAGGCAATAGTGTGGATAATAGCCACATCCAGTGCATAAATCACTAAATGCTCAAATGCCAGGCCAAACAAAAACAAAGCTGATGCTGTTTCCATGTTACATATAATTAATCCCATTTTCAGAGATAGCCTCAGACTTTACTAGGCTAGGTGTCAGACTGGCTTGGTCTCTGTGCACATGAAAACAGCCATTAGGTTAAAAGAAGGACAGAGAGTTTAGATAATGCTGTAATTGCTGCCAGGTTATTAGTTTACTACCTAAATTAACATAGAGTTCTACTAATATCTAGTTTACGGTCGAGGCTCTTGCAGTAAAGATGCATTGCATTAATGAATCATGCTTAAAATAATCAGTACAGCATTCAGGATATTACATCAGCTTAACTCTAAGAAACAGCATTTGGATCAAGAACTTAACATTACAAAGGCAGATGAGGTTAAGCAGAGAGGACTAATGCAGTGCAACAATACGACAGATCGCAAACTGCAACTAGGTTCATACATAAGCAACTTGCTATAAAATGGGTATAGACCTGTTAACAATTAACAACAGGATGTAATATAATCAAATCAAGCCATCAAATACCCTGTTAAAGCAGCATATGTGCAGTCTCTATTGCAGAGTCACATAAACGTAGTAGATATTTGCAAATAGTCTCAGAGCAAATACTAGGTTATCAGCAGAAAACGAGTCTTGCAATGGATACACTTGCACAGTAGCAGCTATATGTACATATTCCCAGAGCACATGCTGTGATAACATCAGAAAGCAAGTCTTGCAGAGGAGTCCATACCTGAGAGAGGTGAATACAGGTCTCGGCACATTAGCAGCTCCTGAACATCACCATGGACCGTTTGTGATAAGCGGAGTAAATGTACTGGAAAAAGGGAAGGTGCCAAACTGGAAATGGTTTTTAAATGGTGCAAGGCATCATGGGAGTAGGTGGGTAAGCAATTGGAGAGAGCGCGGGGAGGCAGGTAGGAATAATAAAAATGGGAAAGGTGGGAGTAGAAAGTGAGAATAATTGAAAACTCCACATGAATTGGGGGGGGGGGTTGATAAAGGCTGGCCTGGCCCCTTGTGAAGATGTTTTAGTAGAAAAACAATCATTCAGGTAAGTTGTTGTGCTGGAAATGTAGGAGTAGCTAAGGATAAAGGATGAATAGCAATACAGCAGAGGATACAGTTGCCATAGAGAGACAGGAAAGAGTTAGTGGGGGATAAAGAGTAGTGGAGGGGCGCAGGAAGAGAAGTACTAAGTTAAGTAATTTTTAAAGTGACTAAGTTTTAGATTTTTAAAGAGAGGAGCAGAATAGAGGAGATAAGCAGACAGATGAAAGTAGAGGGAAGAGAGGGTTTTATAGGTTTGGGGATTAGAAAGCTTTCTATAGTGTTCCTCTAAAGCACAATAGGAGAGCTTTTGGTTTAAGAAGTGGTAGGTAAGATGGAGATATGGGGTAGAAAGTGGTAGGGGGTGAGAGATGACGTACTAGGGAGGCATGTAGATTGAGCCTGAGGGATAGATACAGTATTAAATACAAATTCAACTACACATTCATCAACTATATTAGGGCAAGGATCCTGGATGGTAGGTTCAGGCTTCCAGTGGGTGGGGGAGCTTTTCCATGAGATCAGCTTTTGCTTGGGTTACTCTGCAGAACTGTGGATGATGAAGGAGTCAGGTATGAGAGTACTATCTAGTAAAAAGGGCAAAATAATGAAGGATATATATAAAGCTCTTTTCACTGGTCAAAAGCAATCACCTACATTATAGTGAGGATAATATCTTGTCTGAGAGTAGTAAGGGGTAGAGTTTAGTGCATACTATTAGTGTTGTAATCTACCATGTCAAACACAGAGCTTGATTCGAGAGTTTAAGGAAACTATGGTTCAAGTATCATTCCTTAAGGCATAGGAACTGCTAGGTAGATGCTTAGATCCTAGCCCATTTGCTGTATTATGGCAGTCAGGAGCCAAAGACAACCCTAATGTGTGTAAGAAATAAGATAAGTATAGCTATTGGGGTACTGGCTAGTTACTTAAAATTAGACTTAACTTCCAAGATTGGACTAGGGAAAATACATAGGTGATATTGAATATAACCAGTGGCAAAGTTATGGTTATGTATAGCTGAAAGTATTCCAGTGGAAGTCCTCAGCCTGTTTGTATTGGGATTTGTAGGTGGAATGAACATTGAAAATGTGAGTGAGGTTAGAGTGATTCATTGATGTTGATTATTATCATAATGGCTCTAGTGTGTATAATAGCCCCATCTAGTGGATAAATCACCAACTAGTCAAATGCCAGGGTGTTGTAGTTTTGGCAGAGGGCAAGGTTATATAACTGGTTTAGTTGTCTGCTGCAGCTCAGTTGTGTTGTCATATAAAGAAAATGGTATTGGAAATGCTATAATTCCAAGATTAAAACAAAAACAACTCTGATGCTATTTCCATGTTACATATCACTAATCCCCTTTTCAGAGATAGCCTTGGACTTTACTAGGTTGGGTGACAGACTGATTTGGTCTCTATGCTCATGAAAACAGTCAATAGGATAAGGAAGGACAGAGAGGTCAAATAATGCTGTGATTGCTGCCAGATTATTAGGTGACCGCCTAAATTAACATAGAGTTCTACTAATATCCAGTTTATGTCCAAGGCACTTGCAGTCACAAAACATTACATTAGTCTATCATACTTAAAATAATCAGTACAACATTCAGGATATCACATCAACTCAACTCTATGAAACAACAATTTCATCAGTAGCTTAACATGACAAAGGTAGGCAAAGTTAGGCAGAGATGACTAATGCAGTGCAACAATACAACAGATCGCAAATTGCGACTAGCTTCATACATAAGCAACTTGCTATAAAAAAATGGGTATAGAGCTGTTAAAAACTAGCAATAAGATGTAATACAATCAGATCAATCCACCAAATGCCCTTCTAAAGAAGCATATGTGCAGTCACTGTGTAGAGTCACATAAAGAGTAGTAGATATTTGCAAATTGTCTCAGAGCAAGTACTAGGTTATCAGCAGAAAACGAGTCTTGCAGTTGATACACAGTAGCAGCTATGTGCACATATTTGCAGAGCACATGCTATGATAGCATCAGAAAGCAAGTCTTGCAGCTGAGTCCCTGTCTGAGAGAGGTTAATACAGGTCTCGGCACATTAGCGGCTCCTGAACATCACATGGTCCGTTTGTGATAAGCAGAGTAAGTGTAGTGGAAAAAGGAAAGGCGCCAAACTGGAGATGTTTTTTAAATTGTTCAAGACATCATGGGAGTAGGTGGGTAAGTAATAAAAATTGGAAAGGCAGGAGTAGAAAACGAGAATAACTGGAAATTCCACCAGAGGGGGGGGGGGGATAAAGGTTGGCCCTGGCCCCTTGTGAAGATCTTTTAGTAGAAAAACAATCAGTCAGGTAAATTGCTGTTGTGCTGGAAATGTAGGAGTCGCTAAGGATAAAGGATTACTAGAGTTAGAGCAGAGGATAGAGTTGCCATAGAGAGACAGGAAAGAGTTACTGGGGGACTGAGAGTAGTCGATGGGTGCATAGAGAGATCTACTAAGTTAAGGAATTTTTAAAGTGACTAAGTTTTATATTTTTCAAGAGAGGACCGGAATAGAGGAGATAAGCAGACAGAGGAAAGTAGGCAGAATGAGAGGGGTGAATAGGCTTGGTGATTACAAAGGTTTCTATAGTGTTCTCCTAAAGCAGACCAGGAGGACCTTTGGTTTAAGAGGTGGTAAATAGGAGGGAAATTTGGAGAAGACAGTGTTAGGGGGGTGAAAGGTGATGTACTAGTGAGGCATGTAGATGGAGTCTGATGGGTAGTTTCTGTTTGCATCTTTCGGCTTTTCCCGGTTAGGGGTCGCCACAGCGGAACTCCATTCACTAATGATTGGAAGTGGATTTTTACGTACCGGGTCACCAGCCCTGACGCACAACTTTCAACGAAGGCACACCCCATTCACGTATGCCTCCACACAGAAGACGCTCTAGCTGAGAATCAAACGGGACAACATCTTGCTATGAGGTGACAATGCTACTGCAGCACCACCACCACAGTATTAAATACAAATTCAGTTACACTTACATCCACTGTATTAGGGCTAGGCTCCTGGATGGTAGGTTCAGGCTTTCAGTGGGTGCAAGAGCTTTTCCCTGGGATCAGCTTTTGCTTGGGATACTCTGGCAGAACTGTGGATGATGACGGAGTCAGGCTTGAGAGTACTACAGCCACTGTATTAGGGCAAGGCTCCTAGACCATAGGTTCAGGCTTCCAGTAGGTGGGAGAGCTTTTCCTTAGGATCACTCTTTGCTTGGGATACTCTGGCAGAACAACGGATGATGAAGGAGTCAAATATGAGCGTACTACCTGAGAGAGGTTAATACAGGTCTTGACACATTAGCGGGTCCCGAACATCATCATGGACGGTATGTGATAAGCGGAGTAAGTGCAGCGGAAAAAGGCAACCATATTAAAGTGTAACTTGTACCATCCACTGGTACAAGTTACATTTAAATATGGTAATGTAGGAATTTTGCTTCTCATGGATGGAAAGCCTATTCCAGAGAATAGGAATTCTCCGAGATTCATATCTGCCTCTTCAATATGTCCAATTTATGTCACAAGCAAAATTTAAGTCATTGGATGTAACAGTTCTGATGATGTTTGTTTTGTGGATGTGCTGCAGGTTCATCAGATTTGGGTCCAGGGATGCCCATTCTGTCAGGGCTAGGCCACCTCTCAATAATCTGTATGAGGCCACCGGTTCACTTTGTAAATTCAAAATACTCAAATCTCACATTTCAGTATTTTGAACTTACAAAGTCGCATACTCACATTTCCAAAACCGGCAGAAGCACGAAATTCAAGATACCAAATAACAGATATTTTGAATTTCTGCTTCTGGAGGTGCGGTATTTGGATGTTTGGGTTTAATTTTCATAAGTTTGTGTGCATAAGTTTGTTGGTTAGGGGTTTAGTGTGTGTAAGTGTGTGTCGTGATTGTTAAGTGTGTGTTTGAGGGACTGTAAGATGTGTGTGTGTGAGTTTTGTTTGTGTTTCTTTTTGTGCGATCTTGGAGTTAGAATATATAAATAGGGGGAGTGGGGGCACAGCCCCCCACATGGGGGGTGCAGGGGTGCTTGCCCCCCAGCTTACATGTAGTTTAGATGAATTTGTTTGATTGTAGGTGGGGGAGTTTTATTTATGTTTATGTGTGTACTGCATGTGTAGTGTAAGTGCAGGATTTTGAATTTCAGGGTTGTGTGTTTTCGAATTTGTGAGTTGTGGTTGGGTTTTTGGCTTTGTGGTTTCAAAATACTGAAATTCCAGATTTCAGTATTTCGAAATTACAAAGTGGACCCCAGGCCACATATAGAGATAGGGATTGGAGGTGATCTGCAAAGGACATTTTGTTTACTCTTTGTATTCTTTTTGTAAGGAACCTTTGTGGATATTCCACTTGCTGCATGTGTTTGGTCAGGTACATGCTGAAAAGGCATTATACTCTATAATGACTCTAATGAGGGCCAAGTTCAGTGGCATGATGATTTCCCTGGACCTAGATGCCATACCCTTTCTTATCAGTTCACCAATATAAAAATTATTTCTTACCACCCAGGAAGCATGTTAGTCAAAGGCTAGGTTACTAGTTACATGAGGTCCCAGATCCCTAACTAGTGGCACAACTTTTAGGGGTGTTTTATTGATGGCTTAGTTTCCCGGGGTGTCCATCATCCCAAAAGCTACAATAATGCATTTCTTGGAATTGAGTATTAAGCCATGCCTTTTGCAACAGTCAATTGCCTGGGTTAGTCCTTCCTGTAAAGTGTTTATATGTTATTGGGATTCTATGACTGATCCTAGCTTGCAGTGATCTACAAGCTCGGTCAGCCAGAAGCCTTTGTCATTGGCTTTGACCTCCATGAAGTAGATGCCAAAGAAGAGTGGGTCTAGAATGGAGCAATGAGGTAATCCACTGATGCCCAGCCTCTTTGTGGAGGTAGACTCTCTGATCCTAATTTCCTAGGTTCTATCTGTATGCCAGATGGCTATCCATCACATTATAATGGAGTTTCTGCCTAGTTATTCTCCTATTGCCTTAGTGACCTTTAATAAGAAATCCACCAGGTTCAATAGACATTCCCTTCCTTTGACAAAGCCAAACTGGGATGGATCCAGTGTCTAGAGATCTCCTAAGTCTTTTCTGATCATTCATAATATAATTGTTGCCATGGTTTTGCAAATAAGACTAGTCAGATTTTAGTTTCCTGGATCTGTTAATGGTGCTCCCTTACAAAGAGGATGACTTGACCATTCTAGTCCTCCATTTTCATTTTACAAAGCCAGTTTTGGGGCCATAGTTAAATAGGGACTCCAGTAGCCCTGATAAGTCATATTTTGGAGTATTTAGGAGGCATCCTAAGATATTATTGGGGCCCAATGAGGCTGTATTATTGGCTATAGCAAGTACAGCCAGGACATGCTCTCTTGATATAATTGGAGGGGTTATGCTTGGGGATATTTCTTAGGGCATTGGCATGGGGTAATTGGGGTATAAAGCTGGAACTGAATTAGTCATCCAACAAGTTCACTATATCACCATGCTCAGTGAATGTTGCACTACTAACTATCAATTCAACACACTGCTGTGTGCAGCCCTTGAGGTTTATAACATAACTGAAAGACTTATCGTTGTCTTTTGCCTGGTATGATATCTTAACCTGAAGGTTGTCTTTATTTGACCAAACTAGCCATCTTAGTTGCCTGTTTAGTTTGATGAGCAAGTTCTTATTCTTATAGAGTTATGCTTCCTGATTTTGGCATGATTTCTTTTCTTTTGTTGTGTATTCTGTTTAGCTTATACCAGAAATTTTGGAGTTAGTTATAAGTTTACTTTGGGTAGTTACAGCAACATATATGCAGCCATTGACATGGTTGTACAGTGTTTCTTTGAACATTTCTGCATAGTCTGCTGTGTTCTCTGGGCTTGGCAGAGGGGTGCATTAAATTTTGACAAGCTATCACCTAATAAAAAGTAGTTTGCATGGAACAGTTCCTGACTATTACTGGGCATACTGGGATTAAGGTGTTGATTTTGAAAGAGACAGATTTATGATTGGATCTTCCCTGGGAGGATGTGACATGGAGACAGTGCAGTGTTTTCCCATATTTTTGAGCATAAGGTCCAGTATGTTGGAGCCTCTGGTGTACATAGGCATTAATTGATCAAGGGTGTATGTATTTACAAAGTCCAGGAATCTCTTTCCTTGCAAATTTAAGACTGTATAGGATTCCCAGTCTAAAAAAGGTAATTAAAGTCCCCCCACAAGTACAGTGTTTGGTTGGATGCTACGTGTCTCCAATAGGACCAAGTATGCCCTGTGAGCTTCTTAGGAATTGCAGGCTGATGTACAGCTAGTTAGGATGTCGTATGGGATTTTATATTTCATAATCTGGATGTGGAGAAACTCCAGCACGTCATCATGTTAAACCGACCTAGACATATGATAGTTACTGATGTACATCAAGACAGCTCCAACTTTAGCTCTTATCTGTGCAGCTACTGCTCTAAAAGAATGAAAGGCACTGAAACCTTGGAGTATTAGGGTACTTTCTGAGGCTTTAAACCAAGGGGGGACTTTAATAAAGCCAACACAATTTTTTTTACAGTGTAGGCATTGCGCCGCACTGCTTGTATGGAAGTAAGTAGGTTTTAGATTCAGTAAGCATTGCTGAGCAGCTCGCATGCATGTGCTAACACCAGAAGTTCCGTGGCATGCAAATCACTTCATAAGTAGGTGAACCTCATGCAAATGAGTCAGGTAGAGTGATCCAGCAAGCAGATAGACAGCTGTTTAGGCACCATGTTAGTGTTTGTAGTGTACATGGAAAAAGTCCATGTACAGGAGTGTAGACAGACAAAAGGGGCTGTAAAAATGTAGATATATGGACAGAAATGGCATACAGATACAGATATGAGGAAAACTATCCTCCTGTGTGTCTGAAAAAGAAAGGAAAGAAGTTAAATTACGTTTTTTTTAATAATCTGGGCATGTTTGCGTGGCATGGAGCAGTGCAAAAACATGCTTTAAAAAAAATAAAAAAAAAACAAAATTAATATTATGAGACAGAAATGTATTACAGGACCTTGCGTGGAATATCTACAATGGTGCATTGGTGCTGTTGCTAACGTGGTAGAGCTATGAAGCATGTAGCTTCTGGGCTCTGAGCATGGATCCCTATGTAAATGCGGTGGAGTTATTGAATACCATAAAGGGGTAATTGTGTCTGCATATCCTCTTCGTGTAGGCAGAGAACCATGTTAGTGTTTACAGAGGAGGTAGCTGACATCAGGGTAGGGTGTGTCCAATGACTTCTAAGCTTATTTCAGCTTAGCTGTGCCTCTTTGCGTGGTGCACCACCGTGTTGAGCGTGTCCTTTCAGGGAGCTGTGTGCACTAACTTCTTAGCTTTGTTTAGCTTAGGGGTACGTGTTTCCATTTGTTTGCGCAGTGCACCACCATGCTGAGCATGGAAGTCTGGGGGTGTGCAGTAGTGCTAAGCTTTGTTTACCTATGGGGCCTGTGTTTGCATGGTGCACCACAGTGCTGATTGTATCTAAAAAACGATGACATACTGATTAGTTTTGATCCCTGTTTAACTTAAACTAGGAACATTAAATTATGTTAATGCCATACTAGGCAGGTGAAATGCATCATAGGTAGTCAATCACACAGTCAGCTCCTACAGCAGAGCACTATAAAGTATGCATACAATCTACAGTCTGATTTGCACCCATAATCTGCACCATTGGAGTACAGACTTGGGAATTTTAACTGAGAGACTGCTAGGGACCACTGCAGGTCTGCTACATCTGTATGTGCTAGATGCTGAAGTCAATGCTACTGCTGCTGACTATAGACCTAGACAGAGAAGAGAAGAGTGTTCAAGCCCAGGGTAAACTTCCAGGAGCTACATGAGCTGGAGATTGTAGAGCACTACAGGGTGGACAGGGACATACTACAAGAACTCACTGAGATCTGCTGCCCTCAACTCCGACCCAGAGTGAACAGAGGGGGACTCATCCCAGAGGAAACAAAGGTATGTGTACCCCTTAGGATACTAGCTACAAATACTTTCCAAAGACCAGCTGGGGACATGATGGGGGTCTCACATGCATCAGCATCCATGATACTCCTCCAGTTCCTGGATGCCATCCTGCCACATGCCAGTGAGTACAGTTCTTTTTCCCACACCCCTGAGGTGAGGGCAAGCAATATGCCACTCTTCTACCATGTAGCACACTACCCTGAGGTACCGAGTGCCATATATTGCATTCATGTACACATCAAGGCACCACCAGATGAGGGGGGAAGAATCTACATCAACCGCAAGGGGTACCACTCCATTGACTGCCAGGTCATGTGCAAATCCCAGAGGATTATCATGAATGTGTATGCTGGCAGCCCTGGCTGTTATCATGACTCCCATATCTGGTGTGCATCACAGCTGTACCAGATGTTTGCTAGGAGGACATCTTACTTGACCATTTAATGGAGGATGCTGGCTATGCACTGGAACCATGGATGATGACACTCTTCAGAAATACACACACACCCATAGATGAATGCCATAATGAGGCATGCACACAAACTAGTGACATTGTAGAGCATGTGTTTGGGCTTCTGAAGTCATGGTTCCAGTGCCTCAATATATCTGGTGGACCCCTGCAGTACTCTCCAACCACATGTGCACATATGTTCACAGTATGTGCCATGCTACACAATATGATCCTGTGGAAGCAACTGCACCAGGATCAGCAAAGGGAAGGGATACTCAGCCCCCCACCAGTGCCTAGGTCACCACAGTCACAGGTGGACTCGGAGGAGAAACCACCCTCATGATGACCTTGTAGGCAGATGTAGGTGTGCCCAGTATGATCTGGCATTGGCTAAGAGACAATGCATAGCACATTTACTGACAACCTAGAACCCTAGGGATGAACATCTTACTCCTACTCACATACATATATTAAATAGTTGATGCCAGGCAACCCACACAACTTTACCTATCCATGTACTGGCTGTGTACTGCTTGCTTCAGACAGAATCAGCCCTGAACTACAGTTCTGTCAACTGCTGCAGTGGCAAAATAAGTCTCTAACCTACATACTAATTGTAAGGATTACTATAATATGGTACTGTATGCATGGATCTGGTGCTGTTATGTAAGGAAATAGAGTGGGCTATTTGGACAGATGCAGCATCCATGAGGGACTACAGATACCCAGTCCAATAGTATGTGTTCCCTAATATTCACTAGGCCTCATGGCTGAAATATTCACTCCATCGGTCAAGTGAGATGTTAAACAATGGGCACACCTCATTAACTTAGAAATAGGCATGGTTTTCTAATTTTAGTCGGTGATTTGGCCCCCCAAATGACTGACCACAACAATGCCTGCTGATATAATTAAGTATTATATGTCATAAATTGATAGTACTAGCAAACGTGAGGTGTGTTGTGTCCCTCACGTACTGTGATCTGTAGTGTGTACCATCACACAGGTAAGTTTTCTAAACTACATAGAGCCAACTTGCACTACGTGTGTGCCTTGGCATGTCCTGTACACAGTAATTGGATGTGGTACTAGCCCCAATGTAGCCATATTTATATGTGAATCTGTTAGAGCATTTTATATCATCTTATGGAATAATTGGATGTTTGAACTTCACTAACATAATGGCCTTACAACCCTCACAATCCTACACAACTTTATAACCATAGTTACATAATCAGCACATACGGCCCAAGTCCAAGAGGGACACAGGCAGACACCCTGTGTTGGGATGATGGTCGCCCAGCCAATCATGCAGATGACATGGGCTGAGGTGCTCTGTTTGTCATGAGGCAGGAACTGTTCTAAGGATGTGTTTATGTCTGCTAGAAAAATCTCCCCCACCAGCATGTATTACTCACCTCACATACAAGGTTAATGTCCTTACAGTGCTTTATCCATCAACTATGCCTCCTACAGATATGCAGCATATGCAATCAAGCAGGGTCACACACTGCCCTGTACACAAGGCACAGATTACCTCTGAGTAGTCTATATGGCACAGGATAAAATAACACTCATTGAAGACGATCCCCATGGAACACATATTGAAGACATGAGGTGCCCTTGTGAGGGACAATATTGTTGTATGCAAGTGCCACTACTGCTTGGAAAGGTACATTACCAAATGGCCATTGCACACAGAAATTGTCATGCTGAGGGAAGAGTACTTGGAGCTTATGTGTATGTCACTTACAGGTGACCATGCTCTCGGCTATGATATATGATTCCTGCCATACCACTGTAGAGACATGGTGATCTAAGGCACATTAGGTGTACACCTGATCAGGTCTGTGTGCCCAGTTCTTTCACCCCTGAGTATGTACAGGACATGTTGCGACTGATGTGCTGCTTACCACGTACATAGGTCTTACTGATGGAAATAATACCACATATAGATATGCATGGAGTTCATGGCCATTAGTATGTTAACAGGCATGTGCTCATCAATACGCCTTGCAGGGTAGTGACATAAGATTGAGACCCTATGAGTGCTCACAATTTGTAGGCATCAGCCAAACATTGTTAGCCACAGTCATTCAGTAGTCACATATATTGTGCATAGATGGCTTCCAAGCAGTGGAAGATCCACCACTGACAAAGACTATATGCCAACTGCACAGTACTATCCTTTGGGAAGACATCCACCCCTGGAAAATATTGTAGTGTCCTCACATTGCACACAGTTCAGCCAGTACACATGGAGTTATGGACGCAGATAGTAATGTAGCCTTTCCCTTACAATGATCAGTCAGATGTGGGGATGCAGTCACTGTTGTAAAACCTATACAGACAGACATTGGATGGAAATCCTAGACTGTCACTGCTATACTGAATGTGTCAATCATCACACCTATCATTGTGTGCAGTGGCACCCATACTATGTCACTACACAGGCATATTGTACAACTGTTGCAGCCACACAGGTTCCATGGCACACCAATACACAGTGTAGATAAAATGCCCTATGGAGTTCGTGTCAAGACCATACATGTATAGTCTGTGACCTAAATGCTTTGCAGGGGATGTGTATGGTTCCTGACAGGGAGGTGTGTGATCCCACTTTGTACCCCCCGTGCATATCCATGAAAGGACTAACACATCTCACCTGTTCTACACAGCTACAGCATCACTGTGGCATACATACTACATGCTGGAGAGACAGGTATGTAACGCAGACAGTACACCCTACATGAAACACACGTCCCACCATCCATGTGAAGCACACATCTGCTGTGACTCACCTCATGTTCAGGTCATGCAATGGGATACAGAACAAGACAATCATAACTGGTGTCGGACAACTGTCTCTCAAGGCCTGACCTTGAGTAGCATCTTGCCCTCACCAAGAATGATGCCACAGTATAAAGACAAAATGATCAGTTTCAACAATTGGCTAAAGTATTGGTGTCATTCAAAGGGGATCCAGTGTCTGTTAGCCTGGGATGACATGCTCGACAAGCCACGTTGCTTCGCTAGGGACGGCTTGCACCTGTCAGCCTTAGGCTTTCGTATACTGGCCAAGGCTCTTTCCACCCCCATAGTGCCTTTTTTAGGCAAGGCTCAAAGAACAAACCCACCTCCATAGACAACCCAAGGATAAAAAACTAAAGGTAATGCTACTCAATGCCAGAAGTCTAAACCTCAAGATGCACGCACTCGAGGCTCTCCTCAGTATGGAGAAAATCGATATCTGTGCAGTAACAGAAACCTGGTTCAAGGCTCCTGAGAGCACCCCAGCACTACCAGGTTATAATTCATACCATGAGTTTCGGTCACAAAACTCGGACCGAAGCACAAAAGGAGGGGGAGTATCTATATTCATAAAAGATACCTACACCTCCAGGTTAGTGGCACTGCACGAAGCATCAGAAACCATCCATGTGCAACTAACAGCAGGCAAAACTGCCTTTCAGTTTGTAGCCTGCTACAGAACACCCTCCCTTTTACAGGAACCCCACTTGGCATTCCTGAGAACACTGGAGAATATGAAGGTCTCTCCAAACACTATGTTATTGGGTGACTTCAACTACCCAAACATTGACTGGGAAAACTACTCAAGCCCAAACACCCTCGCCCAACGGTTCCTTGAATTTATAAACTCTAACGCGATGGAATAACTGGTCACCACTCCCACAAGAGGGAACAACATATTGGACCTGGTCATCACCAACATGGGGACTCTATGTTCCACACCAGAGGTAAACCCCTCATTGGTAAGATCAGACCATAAACAAATTTCCCTGGACATCCATATCCCGTCCCCACCCCCAGCCAAGGAAATCACTGTAAAGAATTTCTCAAAAG
This sequence comes from Protopterus annectens, assembly GCF_019279795.1. Lineage (NCBI taxonomy): Eukaryota > Metazoa > Chordata > Ceratodontiformes > Protopteridae > Protopterus > Protopterus annectens. Next base: position 1,282,403,280 of record NC_056729.1, read on the forward strand.
CCAACTTTGCACTTCTCAAGACTGAGGTGGAATCCTTCAAAGCCCCCAGGCCAGAGGATAATACAGCCCAATCTGCAGAATCCTTTACAAATGCATTCTATGAGCACCTGCAGGAATGCATGGATCGTGCGATCTCAAATAAAACCAAAACTCACTCCTCCAAAAACAGGAGACTGGTCTGGTGGAACCCAGCCATAAATAAGCTATACAACAGAAGGAGGAAGCTACTACATGACATTGCAAAATCCCAAAAAGGAAAGGCATCCCTGATCAGTATTAGCAAGAAACTTTGATCCCTCATAAAATCATCAAAGGCCAGTTTCAAAAGAAAAATTGCCCTAGACACTAAAGGTAATCACAAGGCCTTCTTTAGTTATGTCAGGAATATGGGTGGAAACTCCCAGATATGTTCTGAATTGTTGCATAACGGTACAAAATATACTGTACCTACAGACATAGCCAACATCCTGGCAGACAGATTCAGTGCTAACTCCCCCCCCTTCCCCCCCAAAGAAGCAAATGCCTATCCCAACTGAATGTAACCTCCCTGACATCACAGATGCACAGGTGAAAGCTGCCCTCTCCAAAGAAAAAAACACAGCATCTATGGGACCGGACGGTGTCCCAGGCTGTGTCTTACATGAGCTCCAAAAATAACTGAACCCTTACATTAAGTCACTGTTCAAACTTAGCCTTACTACAGGATATGTACCCAAAGAATGGTGTACAGCTACAGTGGTCCCACTCCACAAAGGTGGTGCCACAACACACCCCGGGAACTATTGCCCCATAAGCCTGACTAGTCTGGTCTGTAAAGCTATGGAGCGTATTATCATGGAACTCATAAACAAAGACATTGGGAGCCTCCAGACACTGGACCCTACCCAATTCGGCTTTGTTAAGGGCAGATCTTGCCACTTAAACCTAATTTATTTCTTTGAAACAGTTACCAAAGCCATAGATGAGGGCAAGGTAGTCCACACAGCCTACCGGGACCTTGCAAAAGCCTTTGACACAATACCCCACTTGGGCATCATAAATAAGCTTACCAGCTTAAATATCAACCCCTATATCACAAGATGGGTTGCAAACTGGCTCAGAGATAGAACCCACATGGTCAGAATCACAGGTGCCATGTTCAAATCCAAACCAGTTACAAGTGGCGTCCCACAGGGCTCAGTTCTGGGACCTCTCTTGTTCAGTATATACTTCTCTGAGGTTCAGGCTTACACGGGGGAATTATGGCTGACAAAGTTTGCAGATGACTGCAAATCGGGGGCCATAATCGAATCTCCAGCTGACACAAGCATCCTCTAAAAGGGTCTCACAGAGATGGATGCTTGGTACCAGAGCCACGGCCTCAAGCTAAATGCTAAAATGTTCGTAGTCATCCCCTTTGGGAAAAACAAGGTACCCACAAATTACCACATAGGTGGAAATCCATTAAGCACGGAAGAAGTAACTAGAGATTTGGGGACCAACGTAGATAGTAATCTCTCCTTTGATAATCACGTTGCCAAAGTGGTTAGAAAGACCTTCTATATAGCCCACCTTATCAAGAAAGGGTTCGCATCTAGATCAAGAGAGGTCATTGTGCCCCTCTACTCGTCACTCATCAGGCCCATAATTGAATACAATGCCCCTTTTGGGATGTACCTTACCCAACACCTGCAGCAACTGGAGAGACCCCAAAAGTACCTCACCAAGAGGATCATGGGCTACAAACAGATGTTCTATGCAGCTCGACTAAAGAAACTCCAGCTCTACTCAGTTGCTTACCGCCTACTCAGAGGCGATCTATGCCTGACATACAAAGCCATGTCAAACCCAGAATTAATGGACACGCTCCACCTCAAAAAATCCAAGTCCCTTAGAGCTACACGCTCCAGGGATTTAAACTTCAGCACAAAAATAAATAGGACATGCTGGAGGGACAGATTCATTTCCCAGAGGCTCCCCTTACTCTGGAATAGAATCCCAATTCATGTTAGACATAGCCCCTCGCTGACCCTCTTCAAGCAAAATCTGGACGCGTGGATGGGAAATCGCAAATTCACGCCTGGGATCTCTTCTGTGTCCCTGCTAGACAGAGGCACAGTAAACTAATTTTAAAAGGGTACCTTCTGTGACCTACTTTACAGAGGCACAGTAGACTAATCTAATAGGGAGGCGGAAGCCAAATACACTCTGGCTAGGCTTATAAATGCCCTAGGGCAGATAGCCTAGTATCTACCTATGAACCTATGAACCTATGGACACAGGATATTTGTAGATAGGTCATCTCCATCACCACAGCTTGTAGATGTATTAGTTCCTAAAACCTTGGTGACACTTCTCAAGGTATCAGACCTTTTCACAGATTATGGATGCATGAGTATGCTGAATAACGCTATTGTCCTTGTTAACCTGTTATACATATATGAACCTATGTAGCTATGCAGTTATAGTGCTGTACCTTGCTGAAGACATATATCTGCTGTGCTGACATTCCATCCTTTGCTGCTGTATTGCCTCTGTGTACCCATAGGCTCTCCCAACAGACTCCTGAAACAGACATATAAACAGGTCCATGGAACAGCTTTCATTGTGTAAGTATGCAGCCATTACAACATCATACAACAAAAGGTAAACAAAAATGTGGCGTACTCATGAGAATTGCCAGCATACAGTATCTGTCAGTAACCACTACAAGTGGGATGGCAAAACAGCACTACATTACACAAGTACATGTTAGCTAATATAGTCACCCTGTGCATCAGGCACATAGCTTAATTTCCCTGCATTGATGGTGAGGAGGGCAGGGATGTGGCACAGGCATTATCACTTGCACAGGATGTTGTGTGAGGGTGCAGCAGGCCTAAGCTGACCCAAACTGTTGACAGCATGTATGTGAGTTAGGAAGGAAAGCAGGTAAGGTGGACCATGGAAAGGTGCCCTGTGTGTCTGTAGGTGACCTGCATTTGACAGTGGTGTATGAGTGTGTGGGTGTATACAGTCAAGCTCAGTGCTAGCCCTACATGTGTGTACGCTGGACAGCTTTGGACCATACATGGTAGAGCTAACATTTCACCCTCTCTGGCCCTTAACACGGGAACTGGATCTGCCAGGAGTTGCACTGGCACCTCTTTGCCCAAGGTCGGAAGTGGTGCTTGTACCTGATGGTGACTGATATCTGCTGGGCAGTGTCCTCCACAGGACCACCCAGGACCATAGGCCCATGGCCAGCCACATCTTGGTGTGGACAGCACACTCCCCTCTGTAACACTGGATGTACTGCCATTATGGGAGCATGATTGTGCATGGTCACATGGACTCTCAGCAGATGGGGTTGCTAAACTACGCTCACAAGTCCGACACTCTCCTCCAACCAGATATTCCAGCACAGACACTGTGCATTCCAAGACAGACACTGTCTCAGCCCACCTTCTGTCCATTGCATCAGTGAACCGATCCAGGGTGTCACCAGTGCTGTGGAGGCAGTCATGTATGTCAGACTGTGCTGTATCCATAACCCTAAGCATAGGTTTGGAGTTCCACTTAGAATGTGCCTGTGCCTTCATGATGGCTCAAAACATGTGCCGAGTGACCTTTGATGTGACACCTGCAAAGGTGGTGGATGGACAGCAGGCCACCTACAAGCACCTCATCAGCTCTCTGGCTATGGGCAGTGTCCACACTCACTAAAGCCATAGTTGCCACCCTTTCCTGTTCAATGTCCCCAATTTCTGACTATCCAATATCTGTGGTCTGTGAGGACTGGGCATGTCTGAGCTTTTCTTCCAGGATCTCTGCTGAAAATGGACATGTATCCAGCTGGACTAGCCCGGTCAACAAATGCAGAATAAACAAAAAAAATAAAATAAAAATACTGACTGTGTGCAGTGACAATGAGGGTAGAAGAAGGATGTCAACCTCTGGGACAAATTCAGCCTCCAAAACCCCCAGCTATGCCTCACTGTGGCTACCATCATCACCAGAGTCTGAGGCGACACTAACATCAGGTTGTGTAGAGGACATATACCAGCCTCCCCCGGTAACCTGTGATAAGAAAGGAAAAAGCAGTACAGTAACACCTGCACTATTAAGCTTTGCAGTAGTATGCTGTGATATATGTAAGGCTCTATACACTGTCATCACTATGACAGACCTGTTGAAATCCCAACCTCAAATAGTAGGACTTGAGGACAGTACTCTTCCCACTTTCTTGTAAATAGTATCTCATTACACTGCAATCTCGTCAGCAACAGTGAGGTACACTGTTGATATTAGTGTAGACTCTGCACAGTTGACACATATGACACTATGTAGTGTCCTAACAATACTGTCAAATATATCAGTGTGGTCACACCTACAAGGCATAGGTATGAGCTTAACATGTGTACAGTCAGAAAATATGTGGGCATTTGGCAATCATGCCAACAGTATGGCAATGCAGGCAGCAGGCCTTGATGACAGTCTAGGGATTACAATGCTATAAACTAAATCAATAACAACACACTGTCATGCTTACCAGGAGCAGGACCATGGACTTGTGTGATACCTGACAGACCTGTGAAAAGTTGAGGGAGAGTTAATGTCAGTACCACCGCATGTTCCACCAGCACATGGTAATATATCCATATATCTCACATTTACAGAAGTTGCTGTGTTAATTGTTATAGTGGTCAAAATATGAGCATGACAGTCAAACTGCAGTTAAGCCCCACTAAAGCAGACAGGCCTGACACCCACATAAGACTATGCATGCCCAGATACACTGAATGCTACAGTATTGCAATGCTGATCAGACTGAACTTACCTGCATGCTCCTCTGCCGTGGAAACTTTGGCACCCACATCCACTATGCAGGGTGTGATGGATGCCTGAGAGCAGTTGTGTGTGCCTACATTTGCCAGAAATTCCTCTGTGGCTGAGAGTGATTGTTCTGCTGCAGGCCATTCACCAGTGGTGCCACGATCCCTGGCTACATCTGCCACTCTTCTGCATGCAGCATTGATCATGTCCATTGTGTGGTGTCGAACCTGCTCATATGTCCTGTTCTGTTGACCTGTGGCACTGACATCACGGACAAGTTCAGCCCACAATGCCTCCCACTGTTCCCTGCTGTGCCTCCTCCTGAACAGTAGGACTTCATTGTGCTGACAGAGCCCTTCCAGTATCAACTCATTCTCTGCATCCGTGAAAGCTGCATGGCATCTTGCATACATTTCCTGAAAGACACCAATATGGGAACACATGTCAGGATCACATACATGGAAATACACTATGAAGAGATACAGCAAGGACAGAATGGCTGGAAATATCCACTGCTTGATCACACATGACATATTCTACAATGTGCAAGCATATTGAGTGTGTGGATATAACTAGGATACTATTGATAGCCAGGTATTCCAATGTGTGCCATTACAGATACTGCTGTACAATCAAAAAGCCAACGCAGGAGTCTATTGTAATGTGTCCCCAAGGGGCACCAACCCGATAATATGCAAAACAACTGTGCCAAAAAAATAGCAGTGTGTGATTACAACCACTATAAAGGGAGAGTCCCATGAGCCCAGTGTGCCACACTGACAATATACATTCCACCTTTGAGGCATTGCATATCCTCTGTATGTGTAACAAATCTGGAGATTATTGACATGTCATTATCACAGTTCTAAGAATGGCTTATTGCTGTGATTCCTATTCCCTGTAAGTATAGTCATATACATCTGCATCCTGATGTGAACAAAATGGTTATATACCTGATGGAGTGCATCACTCCTCTGCTGATATGTGCTGATAATTAATATTTTGCATACACATGTTTTGTGTGAGGAAAGTCTCATACAGACTCATTACCCATAGCAAGCGCTTGCCTTTTTAACATGCTTATCATCAGCAGGTGAGTGTCTCTTAAACAATCTGAGGTTCTGAAATGCTAATTGTGATTAACACTGCTGATTTGCACTATCATCAGCCAAACACATGCAACAACAGTACAATATATAAGGCCTTCATGTAGATTAGGAGCCCTTTCTTATACGTTGTGCTGGACATTACTGGGCTGAGGAGACTTCTTCATCTCAGAGGGTAGGTCTGTAATAGCAACTTTTACATAGAAATGGGTGTGCTACAGGCTGCAGCTGCTGCTGCAGGTAATAGGCATAGGCAGAGAGCGTGAACACTTTGGAGGACAACAAGATGCAGGAGTAACTGTGGGAGCTGTGTCAGCCTTGTTGTAAAGGCAGATCCAGAGTGAGGCTACCCTTTCTAGTCCAATTAATGCATGTGTTTAAGGTAAGTATGTTAGGCAACAGTATCACTAACAGAGTACTAACCCACATGTCTGTTGTGTCCATGACCAGCATGGGTGATAAATATATCAATATGTCTACAATTTGAGCAACTGTCAGGCCATGAGTTACAGTCTGGTAGTAATTTGGAGTGTGTATGACGGCAGTCCATTTTACAAGCAGGTACTTCAAATATGTATGTTAGGTGTGCAGCTGTGTTAATTGGCACTGTGAATTTGAAAGCATTTTGTGGTGCACTCTGATATTAGTGGCCCTCATTCGCAGTAGCTGATTTGAATTTCTCTGTGAATGCATATTAATGTATGATGTGACACTTTATGCACTTATATTTCTGCTATAGGGATATGTGAAGTGTGTTTCTATCTGCAGGCCTGTGGCTATCATCAGTGAAATGCAGACATTTCATTTGATATGCATTGCGTGGATAAAAAGTGCATGTCATTATTTGCTGGGCTTCACAATACTGTAATTCCACGGCTACACGCCACTGGATTTGAACCCAAGACAGTGTGTGGCAAAAGGCAATGCTTGCAAGGCATTTAACAGATTGAGGTACTGACACACTGGTAAGCAGGTGTATTTGCTAGATATATGTGCACACATACAGGCTGTCAAACATTTTTACATCCACATTTACCTGATATCACGGGCCTCACTTACATCTATTATTATGTCTTTGGCTTTCTAGTGGTATACTATTGCACCAGAGTCCAAGGTACACTTCCATTTTTCCATTACTTTTTAATCAAATTTGCCTGGCATGGCTTGGTGCACAGCTCCAGTGAAACATGCTTAATAACTGTAACTGGCAATTACTATGTTTTGTTTAAACCACCTGCTTTAATTAAGAGCTGTGTGTTGTGGCAGGTTAATACACTGGTCTGCAGGTGTAATGATCTTGGGTTCGAAACATGGGACAGGTGTTTACTTTTTAAGTGTGTATTTCAATTTTAAAAACACGTATAGTCAATATAGCTATACACCCTGTATGTGTATCATGCAAGATCTAATTAGCTGAGCTTAACAAAGCTATACATCAAGCAACGTTGCTGTAAGAAAATATAAAGAAAAGAAAAATGGGGAGATAGGAAAGTGGTGAAATGGGGTGCAGGCAGGAGGAAAAACATAGAGAAAGGCAGGTGGGGATGTGCAGGAAGGGTGTAGGAAGTAACCATAGATATCCATTTCTTGTACAGTAACAACTGTGCACTTTGACAGAATTTGTACATGATTTTGAATTCTCATCCCCATTGAGAGCGGTGAGGACAACATAATTGCATTGTCAAGCCAGTTGGATCAAATTACGTGTGTCCAGTGGACACATGTGCAAAATGGAGAGCTATGTATGGGATGATATTTTTTGGGGACAGATGCCCATTTCTTTTTTTTAAGGTGAGAGTGGAATGTTGAGGAAGGGCAGAGGGATATGTGGTAAAGGTAAGTTTGGTAGATGAGGAAGTATTTGCAGACAGACAAGACAGCAGAGAGGGGCAGTGTGTGACACATGAGGGGGGTTAACAATTTGGATAGGAGTGTGTTGTGGAGTCTAAGTCCTATGTGCCTCCACAAGGCAGCAGTGTGACTCACATCCCCATCCATGGGACTGTCAGCACTGCTCCCTTACTGCCCTGGGGGTGGCAGTAGTGGAGGCTGGGCACTGGGGTGAGGCTGCCCCATCAAGTTGGCCAGCATGTCCTCAATCCACTGCAGTCAGCTGTCAAAACCATTGTAGACTATCCTGCACACTAAAACCGGCAGCTCAGCTCAGGTGACTACTCCCTCTCCACCATCGTTCCCAGAGGGGAGCCCGGCCCTGTCCTGTGGGTCAATACTACCTGGCACCACAGGTAGTGCAGGAGCAGCAGAAGTGCGACCACCTGTCTGGGTCCCAGATGTGCTGGAACCCGATGTCCTGGCCGGAGGAGGCAAGGTAGATGAATCAGCCGGCACCAGCCTACCTTGACGTGCTGTGGTAAATGAGGTATAGCAATAAGTTAAGGTTAGTAATAACCAAACCATTGTTAGTATTAACAGAAGAGAACATAATATTTATTATTCCAAATACATATTAATCTATATTATGTGTAACACAACATTAAATAACATAACAGTCAGTATGTTAACAGCATGCCAGTAAGAAGTAAACCATAAGGCCAACAAAACAGTTTAACAAAATATGTTAATATTGAATCATAATAAAGCATAAGAATAATAAATCACATTTTACCAAACTATAGTTATTTTAACACAGTATGTTAATATTAAATCATAATAATAAATAGCAATAATAAATAAATGAAGATAAGGGGTGGGGAGAGAGAGTGAAACATTCCATTAATGACAATGCAAGTTGTATCCCTGAAAACACTGCTAATAAATGATAGTAATACTTGAAAGGCATGTTTGTGTACAGCACATAAACAAGACAGCCATCATGCCTTAGATGTCAGGCTTGGGAATAGAACCCAATAGCTGTGACAGTAGGGGGCATCTGCAAATTATGTAACAATTGACTGGAGCAACTTAGTACAGACATGCAAGTAATACAGCTGTACTGGAAATATTTAGATAGTTATTTAGGAATCAACAATGCTATTTAACATTTTATTGGTATTGCTGAAAAGTGTCTGTGAAATTTAAACACAATATCTGCACATAACATGGGCTACCTTAACCATATACTCTTTGTTCTTAGAGAGGGAGAAAATGAGAGCATTATGTGACTGATATTGTCCTGTAGACAGCCTTGGACCATACTATGAGTTGAGTAACGCATGTTATGGGACATTCATTCTGCATTCTAGAACTATTACAGTGTTATACTTGACTGCAGTGACAGTAGAAAACAAATGCATGGAATACAACTGTGCTGAATATATTAAGACATATTTATTTAGGAAAACACAATGCTGCTTAACACTTTATTGGTATTGCTGATAAATATCTGTGAAGTCCACACACAATATATGCCCATAGAGTGGGCTACCTCACCATTATACCTTTATTGCCAGGAGTAGAATAAACCATAAAAAGCACAAAATGGCTACCATGGCAGTAAGTATAAAAAAGCTATAAACAGGCAGTAAAAACAATAAAATGAATGAGCGCTTTTATGGTCAGTCATTTGTTTTATTGTTTGTACTGCCTGATTATAGATTTTTATACTTTCTGCCGTGGTGGCCATTTTGTGCTTTTTCTGGTTTATTCTATTTATGTGTTAGCACTTACAGCTTTAGTTTGTTCCTTGACCACTTTTATTCTTTTCATATTACCTGGGGTAGGAGGAACAGAGAGCATTATGTGACTGATATTAGCCTGGAGACAGCCCTGGGCCATACTATGAGTTGAGCAATACAGTTTGCAGGCCATTAGTTTTGCATTCTACAGCTAATACAGCATTACACTTGACTGCAACAACCTTACCATAGACAAGCAATGCATGCATCTCTACTGCAATGGTTATGACAACACAATCCTGCTGTACACCATTTTCCTTACTGTTATTGGTATTGTTTATTGTTTATTGCAATATAGTTATTATTGTTCATTTATTGCAATACAGCTCTAGCTCTAATTGCCCATTTATTGCATTATAGTTATACTTGCCCATTTATTGCACACAGCTTTTAGTGTGTATACTTTATTGCTGTAAATGCTTTACTCTTTCTTAAATATCACACTACAGTTAGCATAATAAATCCATACTTACTACAATCACTGCACAACCTGGCCAGGCAACCAGCATGGGACTCAACATTACAAGTCCTCTCAGTTGCAGCTGTTGGGAGAGAAGCACACCATTATGCATACCAGTTTTGCAGACATTCAGATTGCATTTTGGTAGAAAAATGGAAAACATACTTACATATTTGTGGGGCATGCCAGCTTTTGCCTCTTGGACCCAGGTGTCCGAGGTTCTCCTCTTCAGGTCATTATAATGGTGATGACACTGCTTACAAGTGTGGGCAAAACCAGTAACACTGGTAAGTTCTCTGGTCAACCTGTCCCAGGCCTCTGATTTACATTCCCAGCCCTGGAAACTGCTCTACATTAGCCTGGGCTCATAATTATTTTCAAGGAGCCCAACAAGACCCTAGACGCCTGCACAAAACTCTCTGTGCCCAAAAACGTGTACTCTCTCCAACACTACCTGGCATATAAACAGATGAGCAAACTCCAAAGAATGGTGCAGAATTCCCACCTATTGCACCTAATATATGCTGTTTTCCACCCTTACATGTCATTGAGCAACATTCAAAAAAGTGCCACATCTCTTAGCTGCACACAAACCAGCTAAGCAGTATGAAAACTCATACAACCAAGGTTTTAGTGAAGCTTAGCACTACGCAAATAGCAGTAGCCATTAGTGTTTAATCAGTGCTCAGCACAGTGCAGCAGTGCCATATTTCACAAATTTGTTTTTTAAAATTAAACATATATACTAAATTAAATTACAAACATCTTATTGTTGCTATGGACTTGAACCCAGGACTTACTAAGCAATAGGCTGTAACTCTACCCATTTAGCTACTGGAATATTTTTGAAAACTAGTATAGCTTCACATATACTACCGGGCTACCTGTTAGCATTGCTTAGCAGCACTCCACAAAGCACACTTAAACAGACCCTGCAATAAATAATTAATTACATCCGGTTTTTATTTTTAGATGTCTGGTAGGTGTCAGCTATGTACGTGTAAGTGGTGCTCGGTTCTGCAGCACTCCACGCCATGCCACTCAAACGTCAATTAAAAAAAAGTTTAAAAAATGTAATTATGATCATTGATAACATCCGGTTTCTATTTTTAGATGTATAATAGGTGTCACCTGTCTATATGTGAGCACAGCTTGGCATTGCTGCACTCTGCGCCGTGCTGCATAAACATACATGGTGGGAAAAAAAATTAATACAAATAAATATTACACATTTAAAACAGTTCACAGCATTTCAACAGTAGCGGGGAGCATTACAGGGAGCTTCACCCTGTACAGAACATCTGACCAGGCATCAACAACCATGAATAGCCTCTACACCTCTCCCTAAATGCATTCAATATCCCTGTGCCTGTACTGTCCCTCAGCAGTGCTCCATCATTAATATGCATTTCATGCTGTCAAGGGGGATCTGTGGCCATGTACATGGATACTTTCTGTGTAGGCTCTACATGATGCTTACACAGAGTTTATTAAATCCTGGGAAATGTCTGGGTAACTGTACATATGTCTATGTTATCAAGGTTTAGGAGGGCTTGGAGAGAGAGTGTTATTTATTTATTTATTTTTATTTTTTTAGGCTTGCTGTTGACCAATAACACCTTGAGGTTGTTTTGAGTTGATTTTGTTATGTTGGTAGGTTGTCAATTTAGCATTGACTAAAAACAGACACTGTGGGGTGGATAAAGTTTTAGCTAGTCTTTAAAAGCTTAAAGGGGACAGGTTCAGACCATCCTTGGCAAAGAGATGTGGTCTGGTAACCATGTCCTCCAATGCTGGCAAATATCAGAACACCCAAGAATGGCACCAGAAGCTTTGACAATGGTTAAAATCAATCATCCTTTGTTCATATTGAGGCAATATGCTGCTTAATGCTAGGCTCATACCAGCCTGACACATGTAGTCATAGAATTGCATAATGCCTCTTTTCATGTAGTCCAGGGAGATACAACTGCAGTAGTTTACACCTACATGGACTATGATGGAATCACACTGGTACCTGTGATGTAATGTCATGTGTATGTGTAATTTGATTCTGGCTCCAGATAGTCAACTAACCTTTTTCTTTTCCTTGTTCAGTCTGGTTATAGAGGCATCAGTATGTCTTACAATGGAGTCCCCCACATTTAGAGTTCTGAGAAGTGTGTTATCTTGCCATAAGTGCTTGTTTTTGGGTCTCTGTATGTGTGGTGTTAGGCATTGTTATTGCTGACTGCTTTTTTGTTTGCTGAGGAATAGCTTTGAAAACAGGTTGTTTAGGTGATCCTTGTTGTTTAGGAAGATTGCATTTAAGTGCATAACATCCAGCTGGTTACAGGTCAGATTGGGCCAAGCATACTATCCAGTAGAAACATGGATTTTATTTAGTAATGAGTTGTTGGAATCTGTGTGAAATTTCTGTGTGCAAATTATACTTTTCAAACAGAAAAATACAAAGCCACTTTTAGATACATGCTTATTCTGAGATCATGAAATAGAGTACTAGTAAGCTAATTAAATTCACTAGAATAATTCAGTAAGCCTATAAATGCTTGATTTGACTTGAATGTCCAGTCTGTGGCTTTGGCCCCTGCATTATGATGGCCTTTGACCTTTATATAACTTACCAGAAATGATGAAACCATCAAACTATGAAACATATAAGCTAAGATTAATTAAATTCAATTGGATACTAGCTAGAGAAATCTCAGTGCTTGTTAAATCCCCCAAAGACAAATTATATCTGTTCTTTCCTAACTCTTACAATCATGAAAAAGCCACTTTCATAATTATCTCAATAAATAACACAAAAATAGAAATCAGTCATAATACAAAATTAATAGGAATCACAACAGATGACAGACTGATATCTGACCTGTGCATAACAGCAGACCATTAAAAAAACACCATAACTAAGCACCTTCTGTAGATCGAAGCAGCTCCTTATTAACAATAGCAAAATATATATATATATATTGCAGCCACCACTTTGCTATTATTATTGCTATATGGCTGTCCTCTCTTAACTGATCTACTGGCAAGCTCCTATTCCAAACTGTAACACCACTATATTATGCTAATTAAATATGCAGCAAGTCAGCTCTATACAACACATCATTTTAATGCTCCAAAATAGACTAAGTGGCTTGAACTACCTGAGACTACCTCAATACCTCACCTGTACTCAACAACTTATAACATTCTATACAAAACACAAAAAAGCCCAAGCCTCCCACAAATAATCCAACATTATTCATCATCTAGGCCATTACACTGAAAGGACAAACTGCTACTCTCTACTCACAAGTCTCATAACTCAGAGACTCCCTATATTCCAACTAAGTAGAAAACTATGGAACTCTTTTCATATTATACGAAGGCAGGAAAAAAGTAATCACGTGCCTTCAAAATGGAATTAAAATACCTAGAAGATTCCCATGTCTGTGTCTGAGTAACTCTTAATTAGCTTTCATCTTTTAAATGCCAAAATTGGCAAACGTACTAATTATCTTCCTTTTTGACTGTCTGAATTATGAATACTAATCTATACATACATACACCAGATACTGCCTATTCCTTCAGATAATCTTTTTGTTTTCAAGTACCACATAATTCAGAGTAACATTTTTCTCACTTTAGTCCACCTTCCTCCATCTCCATATCTGACTCTCAGCTGTAAAGAAAATATTTGATTTATTTTATTTACTATGACTTCCTTTGCATTACTTTTTCCATATCTCCTTTGAAAATGATTGAACAATGCTTCTACACATATCTTATTTACATATTTGTAGACAAAATTATTGTAACCTTTCTAATAGTTGCCTGTGTTAATAGTTGTTTCATGCCTGTAGTGACTGCATTTTTCCATAATTGTCAACACTGTTTTTACATATTTATCTGTATTCATATTCAAATTATTATAGTTTAACTTTTATCCCCAGGCCTCGGTTAAAAATGGGTAGATTATTGCCCAATCAGACTATACTGGTCAACAAATGGAAATAAATGATTAAATAAACAAATAAACAAACACACAAATAAAGTAAAATAAGGCTGTTTACTCAGATTGATATAGATAACATCATACAAGCATAGGTCACATAAATTATTTTGTAAGTGAAATAAACATTTTGAGCAAAGGTCATAACACTGATTTAGAAGGTGATCACTCCATTATTCATTGCGTGTCTTTTAGCTGTTGTTATTAATGTGAGCCTACAGTAATATACATTTTTGAAATATTGAGCCAATAAAATAATACCCATTCCAAAAATTAAGTAATATGCACAAAGGAGTCATCTATAGATTAAAAATATATTCTGTCCAATAGCATTTCTGTTAGAATAGATAGTTCAACAAATCCAGTATTTAAGACTATAATATACTGTAATGTATGTAACACAGAGACCTATGACTGTGTCACTGCTGTGTTTGACTATTGACACTGGATTTTTGGTAGGTTGTCAGGGTATTGCCACTGTTTTGACGTCCTTATTGTCTCCAATACACATAGACACACACACAGACACATACACACACACACACACACACACACACACACACACACACACACACACACACACACACACACACACACACACACACACACACTGTTTGGGAATATTATAAATGAATATAGTAAACATGCTAGCTATTCCTTAGAGCTGCATTCATACATCCATTAAATGCTTTCTCCAGTATTCAGGTAGTTTGATGGATTTATTTTTAGCAATACTTTTCTGTGAGATATTACGTAACAGTAATACAGTAGAGATAATAATTAGCAAATGCATTTATGAGTCTGCAGTTTTATATGTCACAGTAGAAAATGTCAGAAAGAGAAAGAAGAGAAAAGATATAAGAACAGTAGAAGGTAGTAAAGAGAGGATATACAAATAACAAGAGGATGTAAGGAGAAGGAAGAGAAAGGATGTTAGAAGAAGATTAAGAGAACATATATGTCAAAGGAACTGCAAAGAACATCCAGAAGATGGAAAGGAAAAAAAAATGGTAGCAGCATAACAAATATGTACTGAGTTTTATTTACATATTTACAGCTCTTATCTAATCACTTTGTTATGATTAGTGTACTTGAAGAGAAGAGAAGAGGAGAGGAGAGAAGAGGAGTGGAGAGGAGGGAAGAGACGAGAAGAGAAGAGAAGAGAAGAGAAGAGAAGAGGAGAGGAGAGGAGAGGAGAGGAGAGGAGAGGAGAGGAGAAGAGTGGAGAGAAGAGAAGAGAAGAGAAGAGGAGAGAAGAGAAGAGAAGAGAAGTGAAGAGAAGAGAAGAGAAGAGAAGAGGAGAGGAGAGGAGAGGAGAGGAGAGAAGAGGAGAGGACAGGAGAGAAGAGGAGAGAAGAGGAGAGGACAGGAGAGAAGAGGAGAGAGAGAAGAGAAGAGAAGAGAAGAGAAGAGAAGAGAAGAGAAGAGAAGAGAAGAGGAGAGAAGAGAAGAGAAGAGAAGAGAAGAGAAGAGAAGAGAAGAGAAGAGGAGAGGAGTGGATAGAGGGAAGAGAAGAAGAAGAGAGAGAAGGAGAGGAGAGGAAGAGGAGAGGAGAGAAGAGAGAAGAGGAGAGAAGAGAGAAGAGAAGAGAAGAGGAGAGGAAGAGAAGAGAAGAGAAGAGAAGAGAAGAGAAGAGAAGAGAAGAGAAGAGAAGAGAAGAGGAGAGGAAGAGAAGAGAAGAGAAGAGAAGAGAAGAGGAGAGGAGGAAGAGAAGAGAAGAGAAGAGAAGAGAAGAGAAGAGGAGAAGAGGAGAGGAGAAGAGAAGAGAAGAGAAGAGAAGAGAAGAGGAGAGGAGAGGAGTGAAGAGAAGAGAAGAGAAGAGGAGAGGAGAAGAGAAGAGGAGAAGAGAAGAGAAGAGGAGAGGAGAGGAGAGGAGAAGAGAAGAGAAGAGACGAGAAGAGAAGAGAGAGAGAAGAGAAGAGAAGAGAAGAGAAGAGAAGAGAAGAGGAGAGGAGAGGAGAAGAGAAGAGAAGAGAAGAGAAGAGAAGAGAGAGGAGAGAGAGAAGAGAAGAGAAGAGAAGAGAAGAGGAGAGGAGGAGAGGAGGGAAGAGAAGAGAAGAGAAGAGAAGAGAAGAGAAGAGAAGAGAAAGAGAAGAGGAGGGAGAGGAGGAAGAGAAGAGAAGAGAAGAGAGGAGTGGAGAGAGGGAAGAGAAGAGAAGAGGAGAGAGAGAAGAGAAGAGAAGAGAAGAGAGAAGAGAAGAGAAGAGAGAGTAGAGGAGAGGAGAGAGAGAGGAGGAGAGGAGGAGAGAAGAGAAGAGAAGAGAAGAGAAGAGAAGAGGAGAGGAGAGAAGAGAAGAGAAGAGGAGAGAAGAGAAGAGAAGAGAAGAGAAGAGAAGAGAAGAGAAGAGAAGAGAAGAGGAGAGGAGAGGAGAGGAGAGGAGAGGAGAGGAGTGGAGAGGAGAAGAGAGACACAAAGGCCATTAGTTGTTATCTGCTAGAATATATGTAGAGCGCATTGAGAGATAGAGACTATGGCATTTAAAGGTCCCTAACTGACTTTACTGATTGAGCTGAACTTCTGTCACTCCTACTATTTTTCAGAAAGAAAAGTAAATTGCAGATAAGGTATAAATATTTCATAATCAGAGGAATATGTTTATAGAGATCACTTACACACACAACTGAAAACTAGTGCTGTCAGTCAGCCAACAGACGGCATATCATTAAGGTTATATTTGGAAACAGCTGTTACTTCTAACAACTACTTCAGTTTTCAAAAGTATGTCGCAGTAGGTGGGGGGACTAGGGCATGCTATCTTTTACAGAAGTAATATGGCATTTTCAGCCAAGTTATTTATTGTGCTAATATGTCTTGTACATCAGGATACCTTAAAGTATCAATCCTCATGGATTTAAAATGTCTTACCTGATTGATATTTTCTTTGCAGTTTCCTTTGTTTCCTTTCCTTTTCTTTTCCATTCATATACTTTTTCCATTGATATATTTGATTCAGGTGGCTATTTTAGAATTTTTTTTATGGGTCATATTAGTTCTAGGCCAGTTGTCATTGTGGGCCATTTTAAGCACAGCTAATTTCCCTCAAAGATGAGAATCAGAAACTGTACCTTGTGCCTGTGAGTGTAATGCCAGTCCCCCAGACAGCTGAAGTGAATGCACTTAAAGAGCTTATAGCAGTCCATAGGTTCATAATAGGCTACTTAGCCTAGTGGGCCATTTTAAGCCTAACTAGTTTTTCATTCAAAAGTAAGAATCAAACATTGCACCTTGTGTCTCAGAGGTAAACCCTAACTCCACTTAAAAATAGGCTAATAGATAAATACTAGGTAATCAGTCTGAAAACTATTACAAGGCTAGTCAGCAACCAGAGGTCAGTATTAAACCCTGTACCTCGCTTCTGTGAGGTGAAAACTTTATCAGTCAAAGCCTAACAATGTTAACTTTCCATACCTTCCTTAAGTGTTAGTAATTGAACCATTATTGCAAAGTATAAGGAAACAGAGGGAATCTGGGGGTTTGCTCCTAGGCATTCAAAGCAAATAAAATGCATTGTTTGCAGATTATATCCTTAGTTTTACAGCCTAGCTATAAACATCCACCGATGCCTCTCTGAAATACCACATTTCTTTTTAGGCCATTATGCTTAAATTTTAATAATCAAAAATCTTTACAATTTCTTTCTCCCTTTTCAAATAATCTGAATTCCAAATTTGTTTTCAGTTTTTGCCATTTGGGCATCTATTTATCAAAAAAAAGCTTTCAGAAAACCATAAGGTTTAATTGTATATCCAAAGCTGAGAGGGTAGAAGTCTCAGTCAAGTTATGCACTTGTCTTTTCATCTCTTTTATGCATGGGTAAAACACAGAGTTCTTTCTGCCAACAATTTTGTATATTCTTAAAAACTTCATTTTACATTTTCTGTTTTTGGTAAAGAAATAACATAAAATAAATGTCAAGGTAAATTCCCTGGACACCCTAACAAACCCAAGTTTGTACTTCATTATTCTCTGTTTCATTAGAAAGTAAAGGCTAGACTTTTCTTAACATTCCAAAACAAATAACCAATGATCAAAATAAAACTGCAAACACCAGACATTTTATTAAATACACACAAAGCATTCTGGTAAACATCATTTGTCAGTGCATGCAAAAAAAAAACAATATCAATGCCCATTTAAATAGAAATCATGTCACAAAATAAAAAAAATAAACACTCAGAATTCATTGCATTTATATTAACAAAATTCTTTAAATTATAAAACCCAGCCAGGGTATTTAACAAATTATTTTCATCTACTAAAAGCATTATGTATACATAATCAAACACACTTCACTCACTAACATTATTAAAATACATAATTATTACTTAAAATTTATTCATCCATTCTTAAGTAATTTTTTTATGCTGACAGAGAAATTTGGTATGGCCTCTTATCTGCATTCAACATTGTAATCCATTCAACATTGTAATCCAATTATATTTGGTAATATCTGTTTCAAGTGTAATGTCTACCCCTCTTAAAGGTGGATAGATTTTCTGTATAACCCAGAACTTAAAGACATGTTGCACACCCATTTCATTAAAATGCTTTGCCAGAAAGTTATTAGCAACATTTTGTCTAATATTGGACAAATGCTCAGATATTCTCTCGTTCAATTTTCTATTACTTTTTCGTATATAAAAACTTGGACAAATATTACAAACTGCTTGGTAGACTATATTCCCCTAATTACATGTAGAGAAACAACTAAAATTAAACTTCATCCTATTTCCTGGATGAATACATTCAGCACTAATTAAAATGTATTTACAAAAGGAACAATTACAACATGCATGGGTACCTTTCTTTCTACTCTGTATACCATCATTCCCCAACTCTAAATTCTTATAATAAAGTTTCTCTTTTAAATTATTGTATTTTTTATTAGCAAACTCTAATCTTTCACCTTTCCATTTCTTAAGCTCTGGCATCACATTACATTTTCACAGGTTATTACTAATAATATCAATAACCTTATTATTTCTTACATTACACTGTACTAAATAATATAATTTACTCATAGTTTTATTTTACCTATAGAATTCTTCTTTATTGCCTGAAAAATAAGGTCTCACCCTACCCTGGCATTCTCTATTTACATGTTATGTCACATCATCTAGAATCCAACTCTCATACTCTCTTTCTTCAAATTCATTTCTATTCTCCTTAATTTGCAATATGAAAGTGCACTCAGCTAATAATTTTCTTGCACTTATAAATTGGCCTTTAACTATTCCCTTATATAGATATCTACGATACATGATCCATATATACATATTTCCATTTGCCTGTACTTCCATTTTAGTTAACAGATTATTACCTTCTTTCTTAATATATCTGAAAGCCCAAAATCCTTCTCTCCATGAAAAGCTAAATTAAAATTTTAAAACTTCAGCAGTGTTATTTAAAAACTAAACAAATTCATTTAAACTTTACTTCATCACTCTTCAAAAGAAAAAAAACATCAATAAAGTATTTGCAAAACATAACATTATTGCAAAATTAAATTGACCTACCCTCCCCCTTGCTAAGGGCTAATAAATAAATACATATTGGCCATTGAAAAGTCCCCACTGCCTTTTCTTAATATACAGCTATAGACTTAGCCCTAAGAATTATAGACCATGTTTAATGTGATAGATTCCTTTTAAATTCAAGCCTAGCAACTAAGAGAAAGCATTTTAATGATGATGTTGAACCAACACTCAGTATGCCTGACATACTCAACAAGATAAATTCAAAAGCATTTCTCAGACCTTCCTTGATAGGTTCGGGAACAAACGTTATAGAAAATAATTTGGAAGTCTTCACTCAGACCTTACTTTCTACTTTTTAATTAAAAATCTGGCTGTTGTTATTAAATCTTATTAAAGGTACATCATAACGTATTATACCTACACAGAGTTAAACTTTTCCAGAAATGGTGGGATAAAGGTCTTATTTATTTTAGCTAGCATCTCTTGTCAGATCAAACACAGACATTTTTCAGTAAAATGATGATCAATGGCCATAAATAATAAATGTGTATGATATAATAAAGATAAACTAACTGTCATATCAGACTTATACCAGGCTAAGATACCTGAAACAATGTCACTGTTGATCAAATTTCAGAAGTTTTTTGAAAAGGGCACCTGTATTAAATCTTTGAATTTTGTAATAAAATAAGTATGCTGATAAAATAAGAGATAAATATAATATTTTTACTGTTAAGGTTGCCTCATTAAACATTTTTTCTCCTGTCTGTTGATATTTTCTTTTGAATGTTCTCACATAGACCATTTTATGCACTGCTAAGACAATCAGAAAAGTTCTTCTTAGCACAAGTTATTTGACAGAGACAAACAGAAATAAGAATATACATAAAAATACTTCAAATCATACTCATTTGGATGATTCTCATTCAGCAGGTCCTGGTTACAGATTCATTACTTTTTTTTAGACTGATAGACCAGGCAGGATAGTTATACCTAAGCAATTTGTACAGTTACATTCTCATTCCAAGCATGTGCTAATAGCAGTCAGGATCCATTTCTGTTATCCATATTGCCAGTAACAATACTACCAGTTCATGGAACACTGAACATGTAACAAGAATGAAAGAAAAACTAACTTTGCTTAAAAAGTAAGTATTGCTGGAGTTCATACTGTAGTAATATAAAAAAACTTTGATATATATATATATATATATATATATATATATATATATATATATATAGATAGATAGATAGATATGAGCACTACAGAATCCTGAAAGCCCAAAATCCTGAAGACCAAAATCCTGAGACCAAAATCTCAAAAATTCAAAATACTGAAAACGCAAAATACTGAAAACACACAGGATACCAACACTTACTATATTCCTGCACAAGTACATACAGAAACATATTATCCTTCAACTATATGCAGGGGGCAAGCCTCCATGCACCCCCCATTTGGGGGGCTGCACACCCCACACTTCTTGCTACTTAAATATGTCAACTCCGAGACTGCACTTCACTACACTAAATACAATCTCGGAGTTGATATATTTAAATAGCAGGGGGTGTGGGGGGTGCAGCCCCCCACATGGGGGTGCAGGTTGGCTTGCCCCCTGCTTATACTTGGAGAAGAGTAATACGGTTTGTGTTTTATTTGTTTATGTATGTTACTTGTTCTGGAATATAGTAAGTGTTGGTATCCTGTGTGTTTTCAGTATTTTGAACTTTCAAGATTTTGGTCTCAGGATCAGTACTCTGCAGTGCTCCCTGTCAATTGGACAATCCTCCCAAAAGCTTGAATAATAAATAAGTTGGAGCTTTTCTACCCAGGTCTGTGTGGAAAACAGGCTCCTACACAGTCACACTTTCCCACTAATGAAAAGAAAATAAAGAAATAAAAAATAAAACGTTCCTCTCAAGCAGTTCACTGTTATATGAGGGTATCTGATATTGTGTAAATGTCATTTAAAAGACCTATAATAGCTGCAGTCATTTGATGTAAGGTGTTTTTGGCACATTGGCATACTAATTGCTATACACTGCACAGTCTAGTTTTAGACAAAGTTTCCAGACTGATTTTATTTTTTTATAAAAAATGTTGTATTGGTTACCTAAATGCATTTCTGGTTTACAGTAGAGCTAAAAACATGGCAATAGAAAACTATGTTAACAAATTGCAGCCTTATAAAACTATCATATATGAAATAGCTCTCAGACGAGTTTATGTTTATACAGTGTTCTACAAAACAGTGTATTACTTTAAGTGTCTAATAGTCCATCACTAAAGACGCTGAATATTTATCAATAACTGTATTCAGAAACCAAATGTTTGCTTAAAGGATATGTCGGCATTAATTTTTAGGATGCAAAGACATGAATCTTTAAAGCTTCCTTCTCTGTTTGTGGGTAATATAATTAATATTGATTTTACTTTTTATGTTGATAGTCTGTGGTCACGGTTGGTTAGATTCTTAGCTACAGTGAAGTCTTGCAATGCATTACATACAATGAAATCAAGACAGAACAAAACTCAGCTGTGTTTGAATGTAGTAATTCAATTGTTTTCTCATTTAGCATTTGCCCTGTACGTTTTTCTTTTAATTGGCTGCATCCATTTCTTTCTGATAGCCAGAATCAATCAGTACACAACACAGAAAATCCTGTATTAACAACACAGTGGTACACTGTAAACAGTATAGTTCTGGGGGCTTTTTTTAATTGTCTTATCTCAGTTCACTGGCTTTCAGCAAACAAAGTCTTAAAAAAATATATGCCATAACTTAACTATCACTTTCATGTTACATTTTGTTTCTGTATTCATTAATAAATAAGCTTTGCCTCTGAAATGGCAAGCCTATTTTTTATTATTTTTTTTTTTGTTTTGCCAGGTTTTCAGAGCTCAACTTCTCAAAGTGCAATTATCTTCTCATCACTGTTTGTTAAATGCTTATTTTGTTTAACAAGATGAGTTTTCTCTTTTAAGTGACTGTTAAAATTACATGAGGTGCGAGAAAATTCTAAGGCCAACAATACAGGAATTCATTCTGAGATGTTTTTACAGAGTTATTCACAGACATTCTACCATATAACAATGAATGTTTTCCTTATAATCTTTAAGACACTTTCTGTAATATTGCTTGCTGATGCTGGACTATTAAACATTTGTACCCAATAATTGTATACGGCGTTATTAAATAAAGCTATAACATAAAGCAGGTGCAATAATTATGTTGATGACAATTCAGCCCTGTTGGCATTGAGGGATAAAGTGCTGACTACAACCCAGGTGATTTGGACATAATTAGCAGCTAAGGCACCTGTTGGAACTAGCATGGTGGACGAGAGGAATTACATGACTTAGATTGCTTATCTCTCTTGTGCTGAAGAGGATAAAGTGCATATCAGTTTTTTCATTTCAATGTTAAAATCCCTGATAAAGATAAGCAATCACACATGGTGCTAGATTCATTGACAACAGACAGCTTTTCTCACCCACAGAAAAGATTGACATACCATTGCTGGCCAGTTGGGCTTAAGGACTTAAAGAAAGGCAAAATTTTGATAAATGACTAGGTGAATGGATGAACCAGTGATTGCCTCTTACCTCTGCAGAACTAATAGGGGTGGTAGTAGTTCTACCCCTACAGACAATAAATGTATTAATTGATTATATTGTGACAAATGGTTATCAGGCACCAGAGTCCAAAATGAAGGAAAAAATATGCAGAAGAGAAAGTAATTCATTTACTGGGAAAGTATAACTAGGACAGAGCCCATTTTCAGCAGAGGCCCGGGAAGAAAGGTTCTAGATACATGTCTTGTGGAATGTGAGAGCAAATTGGAGCAAACACATACAAATGGAGGGAGGACATGCAGACTTTGCACAGAAGGCACGCCACCAGAGAATTTAACCAGAGAACCTCTTGCTGTGAGGGGACAATAACAACTACTGCACCACTGTGCCACCCATTATTCTCAGATAGTGTAAGAGATTATTATTTTTTTCATTTACCCTTTGTTGACAAGGTTAGTTTCACTAGGCTAGTGGCTTCATTTCAGGGGAGACCTGAGAGGATATTTATATTACTAAGGGAAATCTGGCAAGGGCAATAAGAAGCTTCCATTACTGTTTTTGATAAGTGATGTGAGATCTTTTACATCAACTTGAGCTACCACCAATTGAAGCAGACGTGATCTTGATTTAACATCTGCTCTGTAGTTTGATACACTCAGGAGTGCGGCACCCCATTATGCTGCACTGCAGTGTCAGCAACTCATCAGCCTGATGTGGATATAGAGTCCACAGCCTTGTGCACCAAAGGCATGTGTGCTGCCAGCTGCACTACTGACATATACAAATGATTGTTGACACAATATAATGTGTGTGTGTGTGTGTGTGTGTGTGTGTGTGTGTGTGTGTGTGTGTGTGTGTGTGTGTGTGTGTGTGTGTGTGTGTGTGTGTGTGTGTGTGTGTCTGTGTGTGTGTCTGTGTCTGTGTCTGTGTGTGTGTGTGTGTGTGTGTGTGTGTGTGTGTGTGTGTGTGTGTGTCTGTGTGTCTGTGTGCATACTTACATATGTACTTATGGTAGGCCATGTGCATGTGGTTGTGTGAACATGAGAGTGCTTGTGCATATATGTTTTTGGTGTAGATATGCTTTTGGCTGGGGACAGTGAATACTGCAGTAATACTTTAATACTGGAAGCTATTTTTGGTATAATATGGCACACATGCTGCTGGCCTGTTAAAGTAAGTATGTATTTGCCATATCTTGCACATTGTTAGAGTTTTCTTTTGCATAGCTAATAATTAAACAAACAATCTATTTGATATGTATACCTCTTTCATTTCTCAGTGCACTTTGCACAGACTGCTTAATACTACCAGCTACATGACTGAATTTGTGTTACCAACCAATATACATATTTCACTATCAAAACACCTAGAAAATACATGTACACTTTTTATGGGAAATTACTGTTTGGACAACACATCTTGGAAATTACCTTTCACTTTTTATAATAATGCCATAATTTCATTTACTTCATTCTAGTCACACAGAAGAACAGCACCAGTGCCAGTATTAAATAATGGAAGCTTGATGTAATGTCTTATTCAAAAGGATGGGCTATCAGTACTGCACTGCTACATATTGCTACATACTGCTATCTACTGCTACATAGTGCTATATACTGCTACATACCTCTGTATACTGCTATGTACTGCTACGTACTGCTATATACTGCTATGTACTGTAACATACTGTTATATACAGCTATATACTGCTATATACTTCTACATACTGCGACATACTGATACATACTGCTATCTACTGCTATATACTGCTATGTCATAGACAGCTAGCTCCATATGCTGTACCCACATACCATTCATTTTCATCTATAACCATTGTCCTCAACAGGAACTAAAATCTACACCCTTTTGGTTAGGAGGTGGATATGCTAAGAGCGATACACCAAATGCCCCTGAAAATTAAAAATGTTCTCTGTGCACTGATGGTTGACATTGAAATTGCCAGATAATGGATTTGCTCCTGCCCCTGAAACAACATCTGTAATAAAAAAAGTCTCTCTGTTGTAGGATCTGTCCATCCATCCATCCATCCATCCATCCATCCATCCATCCATCCACCCATCCATAACCCCTTTTTTCCAATTTGCACAAGGAGTCGGGGTGTCACTTCCACAGTGACAATCATCTTGAGCCAAGGTTTACACCACCAGGTGGCTAGCCCTGCTATGGTAGTTCATTTGTACCACTCACTTGTACCAATTTAGAGTGTCCAATCCATGTACTGTATGTCTTTGGAATGTGGGAGGAAACCAGAGCACCTGGAGGAAACCCATGTGACTGCATTGAGAACATGCAGACTCCACACAGGAGGCACCACAGCCGATAATCAAACTGGGGAACCTTTTGATGTAACACCACCATCTAACTGCCAATGATCATCTGAGATTCATCCAAAAGCATACAACCATGTCTATTACATTTATACCAAGGATGTAAATGCCACTTTCTGAGTTTTGCTATACAGCATGACTGAACATTTCCAACATTTTAACAATTTCAATCCATTCTGATGCTGCAGAAATAGTGATTCTGTCTGTGATATTGATGACTGTTAAATAAATTTGTTAGAATCGGACTGTAAAAATCATTGAGTTATTCAAAAACAATGTCAATCAATAACAAACAATAATGCAGGAAAACTCAGATATCTTATTCTCTAATGTACATTAGGAGGCAAAAAACCATACACAAAGTTGTATAGAATTTTGACTGCTTTATTGACCAAAACACATTGGTTATATACATTTCATTATCAGTTTTGCCCACCTCACTGGTGTGGTCAGTGACAGGGTCTTTACATCACAGTAATTCATAAAAAGTGCTGAATTTGTGTTTTTCAAAAAGTCCTTTTCCCATGAGAATGTTGCAGCCTTGCAAGCAGCTGGTCAGTCACGATGACCTCCTGAGGATGTAGCCAATTCAAGGTTCTCTGATTAGTTCAAATACAATAGATGTATGTCTTCCTTAATGCCTCCCTTTGTCTTTCTTGTTCCAGCTGCACTATCAGAGATAGTGCACAAGGCTACTCTCCTGGTGGAGGCAGGAAAGAGGACACACATGCGAACAGATTTATTATTTTCTAACTTTGCAAAATAATCTTTACTTGAAAGACATGAGCCAGACTGCATCTGCAATCTGCCAAGGTCAAATTTCTGATTACACTGCAGCTTGTGCTTCAAGCAATAATATGCAGGTTTATTTCTACTATTATTCTAGTAAGACAGAATTAAATGCATTACATAACCTTTATTCTTTATTATGGATTTAAGTACATTTATTCCTAACTAAAGCACACATTTCTCTATATATTTGATCACACAACTTATATATGTTTGAATGTTTAAATACACATCTTCCTAAGCAGCACACATTGTAAATATATTTTTCTAGGCAGCATGTATGTAAATATATTTTCTAAGCAGCATGTATAGATTTTTCTAACATTCTCCCTCCTGTTAATGCATTTTATTCTGTTTAAAACATAAACAATATTATTTCATTCCTCAGCCTTTCCCTTTCAAGGGCTTTCAGCTAAGTAAGTCATTGGTTTTATATTTCAGAAAAGCATCATTTGAAATTAATCTTTAATTTCAACACTTTGGTAAAGAGTTTCAGTAGCAGATATATCAACAAATTTTTGATTAATCTTTTCATGCAGGAATTTCACAGTAAACACATGTTCCTATTAGGAGTATACCCACACAAATAGCAATTAAATGTTTAATAGGATGGAACCCCACCCCAAACAGATTCTGGAAAAAGTCCGTCAGTGGGTTTGGGCCTGGTTTAGTCATTGCTGATACTTGCTGAATTACCTCTAGGTGGTCATTGATTTCATGTTGGTTGTCTGGAATGTACGCACAGCATTCTTCTTCGTGTACCACCTCTTGCCGCTAGGGTGAAGTAAAGAGCCATTCGATTTTGTAGCACAACAGTTTTATTGCATTCAGTTCATTAGTCACCAATTCTAGGGTGGAAAAGTTGCATTGCTCATGACTTTTGACAGCTTTCTCAGCTCCCAGATCGATTTGACTGCTCCATAGGCTGGTGGTATTCCTGCCCTGGATATAACACTGTTGCCCAAGTTCATATGAGTCAATTTACTTTTGTCTTTCACTGAATTATGGCCTTTTCAACCAGCTTCGATTTTACCAACTGGATTCACAGGTTTTCTCACTGGACCTTCAGATTCTCGAGCTGTTTTCCTTACGTTCGATTTTACCCAAAGGTAATTCTGCAGTATGTCTTATTGCTAAAACCAGATAACCCAAAAACAACTGCCGGACCAATTCTCAGGTAACCATTTATATGCCTTTTTCCCACAAATAAAATCATTACTTTGGTACTGATACGTGTTATCCCTGCATGAAACATTTTCCTATTCCTAATAGACAATTGCTTAGTTAAGACTAGATTGTCACATACTACATTTAATGTAGTTTTCATTGAACTCAGATATGAATCATGGTTAGTATTACAAACAGTACCCCACTTTTGACTTTAATGTAACATTTATAAGACATTGTTATATTACCATTACTCCAGCCCACCTGGAGGGTATTACTTGTAGAGACATACAATTCCTTTTTGTGTGAACAGGTAAAATAAAGCAATTTTGTCCTGTGATCTCACAGTTTCTGTATAAAAACTTTCCAAAGTCTTATTTTATCCCCAGAGGGACAGAGGACGTTAAAGTCTATTATATTTTGTTGGTATAGCTGTACAAACTCAGCAATTTGAAATGTGCATAGTTTCTGTATACACTTGCTTCATGGCCAGGTACGTGTTAAAATTTGGATGCCAGTCTATAAACAGTTCATCACGCCTTCTCACTTTCACCTGTGTGTTTGAGGGCAGGAAAAACCACAATAAGAGAAAAATTGTCACACTTATAGTTAACAAATACATAGTTAAAATAATTATGCAATAGTTCTTGGGTTGCTCTGCTTTTTGTCTTCTTTACTCTTGGCCATTTTGCCCTTGTGTATCAGTCACAAAGTTTTTATTCAGCTGAAAGTTCTTTTGTCTGAAAAAGAGTTAAACTGCAAAACAGATTTATTCATAACAGTTTCTTTATTTAATTAGCTAGTGAACTGTCAGCCTCCAGCCCTGCAGGCATGAGAGCTTTTACTGAGGCACATAATATGCCCTTCCAAATACTACTTTAAAGGGATTAAACCCTTCACATTTGTTACTGTTTTCATGCTCAGCAATGCTAGAGGTAAACAGCAAATCCAATTCTTCTGAGTCTTACTCATCAACTTTCTTAACTTGTTTTTTTTAAATCCCATTGTACCTCTCCACCAGTCCTGCTGACTGTGGGTGGTAAGCACAGTGATTCCTTAAGGAAAAGCTTCTACCCATTTTGAAAACATATCTATGATCACTAAACAGTATTTTTTCCTTCACACTTATTCAACTCTATGAAGTCCATACAAATAGTATGGAATGGATATGGTGGTGTAGGAAACTCCTTGCTTGTTTTAAATGCTCCTTGTGCATGGTGCTTGTTACAAGTATGACAAGCTGCACAAAATTTTATTGTATAATTTATGTATCCATATGTTTGGAATATTTTATTTACTAACTGTACCATCCCCTGTTGAGACATGGCTCTGCCCATGGCTCAACAAAGCTGCATTTCTAAATAAATTAGACGGTAATATTGTTTTTCCTTTGAAATGTACAGTCCATTTTAAAAATTGCACCTTGTTTTACCCAGTTTTGTTTTTCTGCTGTTGTAGTAAGCATTTGCATTGTTTTTAACATGTCTAAATGTAAAATCTCAAAGGGCTGTAATTTTTCATTAAAAAAAATAAAGTTCCTGAGTCTGAGGCTGCTTGCTTTGCAGCTGCATCAGCTCGTGCATTACCTTTTGAAATCTTATCCTGTTGTTTTGTATGAGCTACACATTTACAAATAGCTACTTTGGTAGGCAACTGAATAGATTCTAATAGCTCCAAAATAAATTGCATGATTAATAGGTTTTCACTGGATGTAATCATCCTCTATTTTCTTTATTATTGTGCAAACACATGCACTGTAGAAAAAGCATACTGATTATCAGTATATATGTTTACTTTTTTTGCCTTTTACTAAAATACATGCTTCTGTCAAAATTACCAGTTCTGCTGCTTGAGCATACAAGTTGTGTGGCAAAGTTTGTGCTTCTAAATTTTTAGTGTCTGTAACTACTGCATACCCCACCAGATTTTTCCCTGTAGGACCCCTTCTGCATGAGCCATTCACGTAATATGTCACCTCAGCATTATTCAAGGGCATATCTGTAAGATCTTGTCTAGGTAAAGCTAACTGTTTATATGAGGTTGACTCAGCAGTATGGTCATACATGAAAGATGTCTAGCAGGAGAAAGGTATGCAACTTTTCTTGTGGCAGAATTATTGCAACTGCATGAGGCATTCTCAATGTGAGAGGGTGGAATAACACCATTGAGGCTGAAGCCTGTACTGCCATTGCTGCTGCAACTACTGCTTGTACACAGTGAGGCAAAGATTGCACCACTGGGTCTAACTGTAATGAATAGTAAGCTATGGGGCATTGCTTATCCCCATGTTGTTGCTTTAATACTGATGTCATGTACCATTGCTTACAATCTATGGTCTAAAAAAAAACGTTTGTGATAACTTGGAAGTCTTAAAACTAATGAAGAAGCTATTAACTGCTTCAACCTGCAGAAAGCCATTTCTGCTTTTGTTTTCATTGTAAAATAACTTGGTACCCAGTTCCAACAAAATTAGTTGTACCTAGGAAAGACATTATTTCTTTTTAGTTGTTGGTTTGGGTGCTTGCAAAATTGCTGTTTTTTTTTTTTCTCTTTCCCACTATTTAGTATTTTACCTTTACTGAATATCACATATTCCAGGTATCTAACCTGTGTTTTTTCCCAAAGTTTGTAACTTACTCTTGTTTACTTTGTGTCCTTGTATTACTAAAAATTTTAACAATGCTACTGTATTCACCCTGCACTGCTGCTGGGTGCTGCTAGCAAGATGTCATTTACATAAAGTAAAATTTGACTACCTTCTGGTGGGGTAGACCCTGCCAGATTGCTAGCCATTTTTGTGCAAATATTATTGGGCTCTCACAATATCCCTGTGGTAGTCGTGTATATGTATACCTTTTACCCTGAAATGTAAATGCAAACCAATATTGACTATCAGGATGTATAGGTATTGAAAAGAAAGCATTGCTTATATCTACCACAGTAAAATACTTTTGTTGTGGCTTTAAATCATTTAACAAGGTATGTGGGTCTGGCACCGTAGGTGCTTTAGGTATTACTGCATTATTCACAGCTTATAAATCTTGTACCATCTGCCATTCCCGTTTGCCTTTCTTTAACAGGAAATAGGGTGTATCACATGGTGAATCAGGAGATTCTACCAGTACTCCTTTTTGAGTAATGCTGCTTATTATAGGCTTAATTTTTACTTTTGCATTCTTTCCCAAAATGTATTGTTTTTTCTGTGGTCTAAAAGCTGACTTTGGGGTAATTGTAACTGGTCCTGCTGCTTGAATAAGCCCTACATTTAACTTGCCTGTTGACCACAGAGTTGTTGGAATTTTACACAAGACCTTTTCTTTTCTTTTAATAATGCTAATCAGCTGTCCTTACTAGATTGCAAGTGTACAGCTGTATGTGTCTGTGTCAACCAATTCAGTTTTGTTTTTATATCCCTTGTCCTGACATTTTTAAATCAGTCTGTTTTCCCATTTTGTTACCTTTTTTTCTAAGTCTGCCCATTTAACACTTTTGTTTTTTTGTCAAGCTGACATGTGGCAGTCTATTGGGCTTATACAATCTCATGAACTCCTGAGGTAATGAACAGCTTACTACACTGTTTCCCTCAGTATCCCAGCATAAAGTTTGTAATATTAATTTGTCAGCAGGATTTTTACTTATATTTTTTATTAGGTCCTGGTGTGCTACAGTAGTATGGAGTACAATGTAACAAGTGCTGCTGATCAGTGTCAAGGGAGGGTACCTTACTGATGGCTACGTTTATCAGTTCTTTGGTTACTGCCCTGGACCAATCATAACTAGGTCCTGGCTGTACCAATAATAGGCTTCACCCTCTGATCACACCACAAGAGCATTCATTTGTCTTTGTGCTTCCATACCCTGCATGGTAGGAACTACTGCTATGCCAAATATCTGCACAAGGTCTTTTCCCAGTAAGTTTACTGGATATTTTGCAGAAACTACAATTTTACTTTTCTGAGTCATACCTGAAACAGGGTCAGTTATTGCTATATTATGGGAAAGTGGTTCCCTGTATAGCTGTCTATTTGCTGCTTTTACTAATATATAATTAGGTGATTTAGAATGTTTTGGTAACTTGGAGGGTGTATCAAAGTCCGTGACGCTCCTGAGTCACACAGGAATTTGACCTTTCTTCCCTCCACCAGAAGTGTTACTTCTGGTTTTGTATTTGCTAGGTAGAGCTCCAGGCTCAACAATGCTAAATCTAAAATTTTATTTTCATTTTATTCTTTACATCTGTTTGTACTTCCTCTATTCCCTCTACTACATTCACATTTTCTTTTGTTTATTAACCTTTCCTGATGATTTTGGTTATTATCACTATTATATAGTCAGTCCACATCTCCTTTATCTTCTGTTATTGCTTTCTTATTTTGTTTATAGTCCCTAGCTAGATGCCCTTTTACCTGACTGTAATACAAATACTTCAGCTCCGTCTTCAACAGTGAAGACTTGTGCCCTTTTTTTTTGTTTTTACTATTAAGGTGTCTTTCAGTACGTCTAGCATACTCAAGTAAGGCTTGCAGCCTGCTTGTTCAGTGATTTATCATATGCCTCGTAATAAAACTACTAACAGAGGCAATGCAACCTTTTAAAATGTATATATATATTTTTTAATTGTTATTTTAAGCATTTTAATAATCTAGCATAATATCCATCTACTGTCTCATTTCCCTGCTGTATGCATTAATTAATGCAAGTCCAGTCTGCTCTAAGTTTTCATTTTTCAGAGATTCTGTCTGTTAGACCTTTCACTCTGTTGTCTAAAAATGTTTCAGAATTTTTAAGCTTCTGTTTTTCTTTTGCCTGACGCCCTGCATCAGATTAAAGCTTGTTTAAGGAGTTTAACTAGTGAAAGTTTATCTAGTTTACTATCAAATTTATAGTTGTTAACACATTTTGCAAAATATCTCACATTATTTGCTTACTGTAATTGCATATGCTTCACATTATCCGTTAGGGGCGGATCTCATGATCTCTTAGTGCACTGATTTCCCATGTCTTAAAAAGACTGTTACGTAACCCTTCTCTTGTACCACGTGGTATCTTATTTCCCCATATCCACAGTAGTGTCTAGAATGACTGTTTACTTTGCTTTGTTATTCCCTGATCTATGACTCAAGATACAATACTTGACTCTCTCTCCCTGCTATCACAAACCTTAGCAATAGCACAGTGTAACCTGGTCCCTGATCTAAAACAAAGACAAAGAGGGAAATTCTTCTTACCTGAGCCTCCTGCTCTTACTGTTTCTCCTTGGGGCCCAGTCTTCCGCTTTTCAGCCACAGATCAGAAAGTGGACAGCCTCTTTACATACAACAATTCAGTCGGAGGTCTTTTCACTTTAAGAAGAACCATTCTTTTCGCAGCTTCTCCTCGAGATTTATTAGCACTTATGCACTCTGTGACCTGCAGCTTACCAAGGGAATTCCGGCACGATTAGGACCAAAATGTTAAATAAATTTGTTAGAATCGGACTGTAAAAATCATTGAGTTATTCAAAAACAATGTCAATCAATAACAAACAATAATGCAGGAAAACTCAGATATCTTATTCTCTAATGTACATTAGGAGGCAAAAAACCATACACAAAGTTGTATAGAATTTTGACTGCTTTATTGACCAAAACACATTGGTTATATACATTTCATTATCAGTTTTGCCCACCTCACTGGTGTGGTCAGTGACAGGGTCTTTACATCACAGTAATTCATAAAAAGTGCTGAATTTGTGTTTTTCAAAAAGTCCTTTTCCCATGAGAATGTTGCAGCCTTGCAAGCAGCTGGTCAGTCACGATGACCTCCTGAGGATGTAGCCAATTCAAGGTTCTCTGATTAGTTCAAATACAATAGATGTATGTCTTCCTTAATGCCTCCTTTGTCTTTCTTGTTCCCAGCTGCACTATCAGAGATAGTGACAAGGCTACTCTCCTGGTGGAGGCAGGAAAGAGGACACACATGCGAACAGATTTATTATTTTCTAACTTTGCAAAATAATCTTTACTTGAAAGACATGAGCCAGACTGCATCTGCAATCTGCCAAGGTCAAATTTCTGATTACACTGCAGCTTGTGCTTCAAGCAATAATATGCAGGTTTATTTCTACTATTATTCTAGTAAGACAGAATTAAATGCATTACATAACCTTTATTCTTTATTATGGATTTAAGTACATTTATTCCTAACTAAAGCACACATTTCTCTATATATTTGATCACACAACTTATATATGTTTGAATGTTTAAATACACATCTTCCTAAGCAGCACACATTGTAAATATATTTTTCTAGGCAGCATGTATGTAAATATATTTTCTAAGCAGCATGTATAGATTTTTCTAACAATGACTGAGTATAGTTAGAGTCCTGAATACCAGATGACAAGAAGGATGCTCAGGATATGTCTTTTAATTGAAGAGATAGATACAATTTCTTTTCTCATGTTGGAAAGTCAAAGGTTTGAAGCTATTGGTGAAGATGTGCCATTTTGGGTGTAGAAGTATATTTGAACAACCATCTTGCATTTCAGGCATACTGACATCACTGCACACTCATCTCTATTAGAGAGATAGTGTGCAACAAGGAAAATAACCTACAACAAGGATAATGCATACAGACAGCTCACACTGTCTGCCTGATTCATTGGGGATGATGATGTCAACCTTAAAAATGGCAAATATGTGTATTCAGGATTATCCATTCACTTTACTGATGAAGCATACAAATTAATAGAATAGGTATAGCCACTGGTGATGGTCACACAACAGAAATATTAAATAACACACTTCAGTTTACCTCTTTTCAAAGATTTGTATATTTGATTCTTGGTTATAACGGGACCAGCCTTAAACTTTTACATTTTGAGAAATATTACTGAAAGGTTGCAGTCCAATGGTATCTATGAATTCTTTATCTGAGTTTACAAAATTAATTCTGAGAGTACTATTTTTCTGAGTATCTAGCAAAAACGTTCATATTCAGTAAATTCTAAACACAGTAGCAATCAGGAATTAAACTCCAATAAATTGTATGGCAAGCATCTCAGCCATTTCCTTTGGGTTTTTAGAAATTGGAGGCCGTCTGTTGTAGATCTGTAGTGCAAACTCAGTTCCAACATTTAAATAGAGTATAACATGGAAAACTAAAGCAACTATAATGTACAAAGCATCCAGATGTTTGAAACCAAATAACTCAAGCAGAGTGCAATAGATGGCCTTGGATTTATTTTCATCTGGTGTGGAGGTGTCATGCTGCACTAAAAAACATAATGTTGGCGTTGTTTTAAATAATTCAAAGATGCTCTAGAAATGTAGATTTTTTTTATGAACAGCTTTGTCCCTTTTTATAAATATCTTATCTAAGAAGTATTGCAGGCTATAGCTAAAATAATTACTCATTCTAGTGTTTCAATTATAATCATTACGTTTGACAATGAGTAGCTTTAAAATCCGTCCTACTATTTCTCTGTTTAACAACACATTTATTTACTTGTATTTTCCTCAATGTCATGAGGATTACATCTGAAGGTATTCTACATGGAAGAAATGGAGCAGGAGCAGTAAGTACAAAAGTACTAAGAAATACTGTTTAACTTAATGAGTTACATCATACATCTGTACATCGGATGACTCTTGTACTAACCTTGTCTTTAGCATCAAAGTTTAAGTTAGTATAGGGTATTCATACAAAATACATTGGGCAAGCCTAATAAGAATTAGCTTAAAATATTTCCTTAGACACTCAGAAACTTTTACAATGAATAGAGCTGGATGAAGAATATTTCTGCAACTTACAATTCATTTGCACTTGATAAGACGATAAGTTATCCAAATAAATTGTTTTCTTCAGTAATTAAATTTGCAGCGATATTTACGTCTCGCACATTAAACACACTCAGTATGTTCTGCCACTCACATTCTGCTAGAAGCGTAAGTTAAACTTTAACATTTATGAAAGACACACCCCCGGATTTACTAATCTTCCGTGCAGGACTAGTCTAGTCCTGCACAGAAGCGGCCACTTTGGAGCAGGACAGCAGCACACCATGCATAGTAATGAAGGCACGCTGCCCGAGCCCCCAGGCTTATATGGACTGTGTACAAGTGCAGGGGCATGTCTGAGAGCAGAACTCTCAGAATAAACATGCCCCTGCAATGATGAACAGCAGAGAGTGGAAATAAATGAGTGATATCGCTCATAGGTGTCCACATATCCCCATCAACAGTCCCTCATGTATACAACAGCAACAGGACATACAAATCAAAAGAAGAAACCTCTGTATTGGTGTCTAAAACTCTGAGTACAGCTAACTGTAGGTGCACGAGTGTGCCCATTGCTCAGCCACACTGAAAGCAACCTAAAAGGCTGAAGAGGATAACAAGGATGACATATGCAAATGAAGCAGCACAGCAATAGTGTAGTGGGCAGAGCGTTCGCCTAACGAGCAGGCATTCACAGTTCAAGTCCCAGTGCAGCATAATCTATTTTACACAGCAAAGCATGGTATAAGCAATATTTGTATTGCAAAACCCACTAAATAACATACATTTTTATGAATTGGAGTACAGCAGGAAATGCACATGTGAAGAGTCAGTATCATAATGAATAAGGCAGCAGTAAGCAGGTGTAAGCACAGATAAGCAGTAGTAAGCTTATGTAAGCACTAGTAAGCATGTGCAAGTGCGTTCGCATGGGGGCAAGCACTGCCGACACAGATTAAGCAAAGGAGAAGCTAACTGGGTGTAAGAAACTGTGACCAGAAGTTAGCAGTGCTCACCTACGCGCAAACCTGCATACAACCGCTGTAAAGTGCCTTAATCACACCATATCCAATGGCAGGTGTTCTGCCCAGCAACAAAATAAACAGCATCTGTAAGGCTGGAACCCAGGACCATGCACAAAATGATTTACCATTAAGCCATGCCAGATATGCATAAATCGTATGTTGACAGAAACATAACTCCAGGCCAGTCATGCAACAGTACAAAGAATGTATACCTACATATAGATGAACATGTGTGTGCAAATATATTACTATCTAAACGGATACAACATATCTATAGATGTAGTCACATATATATATATATATATATATATATATATATATATAATATATACACATAGATATATAAATATCCAGAGATACATTCATATATATATATATATATATATATATATATATATATATATATATACATACGAATATATGGACAGATATGCATGCAAATGCCGACAACTACACATATATATGTCAACATCTATATGTCCACATATACACAGCAAGTTACATATATGTATGCAGATATATGTCTCCGTAGGTATATACAGACATAGTTAAAAATATGTAAGCAAATATATATATATATATATATATATATATATATATATATATATATATATATACCCACAAAGGTATATATGGCCAGACATCTGTAGATAGCAATGGTAGATGAACAGAATCATATATGTCCACATGCACCATTAATGGGCGTGAGAGGCCCCAAACAATCTACGTCACATAAGAATTGACACACCCCCCACCCAGCCACACACGTCCACCCTGCACTACACTACCAAGCTCATGGTATTGTATGTGTGTCATTGAAATAGGGATTTAAGTTAGCCATCTGTTATGTTTCACATGTTGACATCACATACCCCTCTCCCCCACCCACTAGGCAGGCCAAGCGGTACAAGCCCATCCAACCCAGGCCATCCCCGACCCATACATTCATTACCCATAGTTCCACTTCCCCCCACCCACTTCACACACGCAGCCACCATCCCTACCATGGTTACCAGCCCATAGCTACCACACCACCACAGATTGCCCCCCCTCCACTCCCTCCCTTCGGACCCATCCTGTATGTTGTCCCGACTCAAGTATCCTAGGTCTGGCACACGCCGTAATCCATGAACATAGCCATGGGTACCTATGTAACTCTGGTTGTAGACGAAAGTTGAATAACCAATGTTCGGACTGTCCTGCGTGGGACGAATGTATTCTCGGTAATAACAATAGATTTCATGTGTGACTCCGTGTACACTAACGGATTTAGTTGTAGGTATTGCAAAGCATATGTGGCACACAAGGCTGGCCGGAATGCACAGGAAACACAGTATCCAGCAATCCCAGTCAACATTACAGGATATGTAGCTAAATATGTTGAGGTATGTGTGTGTGTGTGTGTGTGTGTGTGTGTGTGTGTGTGTGTGTGTGTGTGTGTGTGTGTGTGTGTGTGTGTGTGTATACCCATAACTAAATAGATATACACCTCTCCCTCTTTGTAGTACAAATGTATACATGTATAGACAGGCATATATATAAATACCCACATATAGATATATACATATGCAGACACCCATACATTCACATGTTGTTAGATATATATATATATATATATATATACAGCAATATGTATATATATATATATATATATATATATATATATATATATGTATATATATATATATATATATATATATATATATATATATATATATATATATATATATATATATATATATATATATATATATATATATATATATATGTGTGTGTGTGTGTGTGTGAGTATATATACACAGATATATAGCTATGATATGATACAGCACTTAAGAATGACATAAGTTCACAGGCTGTGCCAATGGGGGTGAGGAGCTCAATCAACAAACACGTAACACGTAGCATTAACCCCCCCCCAGCCAGACAGGGGAAACATACAAACAATTTAAACAATCCACTGCTTCCCAAACCACAGGCAGGATACAACCAGAGGGGGGGGCACAGTGGACCCACTAAGTCTAATCATGGAACAGAGACAGAAGCATCCCTTGCGGGACACCCCAAAAATGGTCTTGTAATAGGAGGACGCCCTTGTAATGACCTTTCAAGGTGGGGCGTGTATGTACCCAGACTACAAGGGTGGGAAAGCCTGATGACTCATGGGTCGAGAGAACATACGAGATGGGTCCCATGAAGTGGAGAGTGGGCAGTGTGTAGTGGTGTATTTAGATGCTACCTGCACCCAGAGTAAGGATGAGTGCTGTAGAGGAGGTGCGGGGCGGGGGGGCTATGGGTATGAAACTATGGGCCTAGGCATGCAGGTGTTGGCTGGACCGGTTCTATTTGAACCATCCCCGGGATGTCAGCAATAGTGTGCATTGGGCAGAGCCGCTGCCTAATGAGCAGCCACTCCCGGTACGAGTCCCACTGTAGCACAGTCTATTTTACATGGCAAAGTACGGTATAACCAGATGTGTTGTTGGAAATCCTACTAAATAACACCAAAGAACACAAGGTCGCAACACCCCACTGTAGGCTTGTAAGCTGAACTAATTGGCATCACAAGGTATTATTGTTGTCCTCACCCCCAACTAGGGGTGTGAGCATCCAAACCTACCTCTAAATGCAGTGTATATACACAGCTGTTGCTGTAGAAGAAATGGTCACCTGTGGACCTTCCCGTCAGCCTTCCTGCACATCCCTGGACATTTCCCCTACTATCTGTGTGCCCCATTAACATCACTTACCTATCGACCCCTGTTTCATTACTATTAATGTTCACAGTCATAAGTAGGTGACACTCTCTTCCCCAACTATATTGGCAGAATCTGGAACCCCCTACCCACATATATTACCTCAGCTGTCCCACACGACACATGCAAATAATATATGAAGGAACACCTCAAGCACACTTGGATCAGCACATGCTCACCACCTGGTGAATCCCCCCCCAACTAACAGTCTATACCCCTACACCAACTAGTGAAACCGACACCTTCTGACCTGCCTCGCATACAAATCCCAACATACTGCATACCTTCCCTATTACTCCCCACCAATCATTCCAACGGCCTACTATACAGTTACAATGTCCCCCCCTCTACCTACCTACTTACTCCTTCACTATTCTCTTCTACTCTACCACACAGGTATGGAATAACTAAACCTAACCTGACTACCTGAGTGTATCCTATCCAGAACTGTTACACTGGAATCTAACTACACCTTAAACTGACCTTTGTCAACAGTCATACCTGACATGTAAACCTGACCTAAGCATGTATAATACTGACATGTTAATGTGAGCTAGGCATGAAGAATGTGGTACATAGCTATGTCAAGTCTGTTACAGTCTTAGAATGTGTACACCTCAGTAGTACATGTAATGTGTAGCTGGGGTTTACTGTGGATCTCCACTTCCTGGGCCACCACTGACAATGGAGAAGCATCCAGTCGGATTGTCCCGGACAACAAATGTGAACTAAATACATGAAGTAGCATGGGGGTATGTGGCAGCAAGCGGGATTACGCCTGTTTGGGTGGTGGTAAGCAATGCCCGCACTGGTTAAGCAATGTGGAGGCCAACTCAGTGTGAGACACCATAACTGGAGGTAAGCAAGGCTGTGCCTCATGCACACCAGCTCATACCTGCCTACACTTCCTCTAATGTGCCTTAGGCACTCTGCAGCCAACAGCTCTCGTCGTGGCCATTTACAAAATAATCTACATTCCCAGCTTCCAACGTCCCCCCCCCCCACCCTGCACTATCTAGTCCAAGTGAGTTACCGCTAAGGCAGGCAGATACACATTCAGCTGCTGTTATCACAAACATATCATTAAGCACAGTCATTTAACAGTATAGGAAATGTATGTATGTAGATTAATACCAGCAGGCATGTGCACATTTCTCAATCACAGTATTCCAGTAGTCTATGTGTATCAATGAACAGTGCCTGTCCAAACATACTGTGAGAACAGTAGTCTTGCATAATACTGCAGAGAAGAATGAAAAATGGTGCACACCATGGGGGCGTGTGGGCATGCGTCATGCACAGAATGTCACACCTGGGGTGTTGGTTCCACAGAACTGGGAGATGAGGCTGGTCTGGTGTGTGAGCAAACCACTGCTTTTTAAACCCCTGACAGGATGCTGCCAGTGGGAGAAACAATGTGGACCAGCAAAGTCTACTGGTGACACAACAGGTCTGTCCCTGGCAGGACGAACCGAATGTTGTGGGTCACATAGATGTTTCCACCAGTACTGGAGGAGCAGGTTCAAGGGAAGTCACGAATGTATGTGGACTAAACAGATGAATAACCTGCAGAAGCTTGGGTCGAGACAGTATAATGGAGGAGTACCGACATGTGCAGAGAGGGAAATGTGTGGAGGTGTGTTATGGCTAGGATAGCAACTGGGGAAAGGATGGATGCTGTGTACGTGGAGCTCGGGGGCCAGGGGAAGGAAACATTGGTATTACAATATGGTATAAATTTGCAAATGAAGCAGAACAGCAATAGTTTAGTGGGTAGAGCATCCGACCAATGAGCAGGCATTCCTGGTTCGGGTCCCACTGTAGCACAGTCTATTTTATATGGCAAAGCACGTTATAACAAATATTTTTGTTGCAAGACCCACTAAATAGTTGATATATATGAACTGGAGTACCTCAAGAAATGCACATGTGACCTATCAGTGTCAGACAGAATAAGGCACTAGTAAGCAGGTGTAAGCACAAATAGGCAATAGTAGGCATATGTATGCACTATTAAGTGGGCGTAAGGTCTTATGACTGTTTTAGAATCCCTTAATCACTCTGTATCAAATGGGTCTTTGTCAGCCCAGTAAGAAAATAAACAGCCCTGCAGGTCGCGAACCCAGGACCCTATACACCATAGTTCCAGTAGCTATCCACCAAGCAGTAACAGACGTACAGAAGAATGGAGTAGTAGTAAACATGTCCTCACCATAGTATAACCAAACTGAACCTGTGAAAGGCATCAGTATACAGTCATATGTGCCATAACTGACTACAGAACATACATATGTGAGCTGGAGTACAGCAGTAAGTCCACTTGAGGCGTTAATGTAATAAAGTGTAGAAGTTCCCAGGACCCCACACCATGTCTGTACAGATGTGTCGAGAATACATGACACATATTTAACAAATGGCAAAGGGGAAATCAATGCTAAAAGGCAATTATCATGCAAATCTAATAATACGCACCACTAACCGTAGTGCACAATGGCTCCCAGACTACTGGCAGGATGCTATGAGTGGAAGAAACAGTGTCACCCTGCTAAGTGTACTCTTAAACAAATGCACATCTGTCCCTAGTGGGACGACCCCAAACGTCTGCCAAAAAGAGTCCTCGGGGTAACATACCATGCCTAAAGAGTAAGCACAGATGGTGATGTATGTTCGCGGACTACATGTGTGGGAAGCCAGAAGATCCATGGGTTGAGACAATATACACAAAGGGTCCCGAGAAGTGGAGAGTGGGCAATGTGTAGTGGTGTGGTTAGATTAGGCTGGAACCTGTAGGAAGGATGACTGATGTGAAGGGGGAACGGGGGGGGGGGATGATGGGTACAACATTATGGACCAAGGCGTGCCATGGTTGGATGAACCCATTCTAATGGGACTGACCTGTGGATGTCAGTGAGAAAGGAGGGGGACACAGGGAAGGTACTGGGATATACCATTTCCCATGGCAAACCACTTTATGCATAATATGTATGTTGCATAACCCACGGAATAACATATATATACATGAACTGGAGTACTGCAGCCATGAAATAATATATATATATATATATATATATATATATATATATATATATATATATATATATATATATATATATATATATATATATATATATATATATATATATATATATATATATATATCTATACATATACATGAACAGGGGTACTGCAGGAAATGCACATGTGAGGTGTCAGTATCATAATGCATACAGCAGTAGTTAGGTTAAGCAGCACTAAGCTGTTGTAAGCAATTGTCAGCACTAGTAAGCAAGTTTATGTTTCCAGGCTCAGCAAATCTGAAGCAAACTATCGGTAGGCATATGTAACCAGAGGTCTGTGTTTGCATGACGGTGAGTACTGCGTACACAAAGTAAGCAATGTTGAGGCTAACCTGGTGTAACTGGCTGTTACCTGCAGTTGGTGACACATACCATCACACAAACACACGCATGACTGCATACAAGTGCCTTAATCACCCTGCATCCCACCGCCCTTGTTCAACCCTGCAACATAATTGACAGCCACTGCACGGCCTGAACCCAGGACCTTGCATACCACAATCAATCAAAGTGAATTAACACTACACCATGTCGGATATACAGACATCCCATGTATTCCCAGATATATCATGCAGCACATTCAATCTGCATAAGGGGAATTGTACTAGTATCACAACACACAACCTCTTATAGCAAACATTGTGGACACAGTGTGACAAACGTGGGGTACATATCTGGACACGTGAAATATTGTTCATATACATGTAAAACATTGCTAGTTAAACAGTGATTTGTTGTAATGCACATAATCTGAACAACATGATGTCTGCAACTGTAATGTATGGGCATTCCTCACTGACCAAATGCCTGACACCATCCATATCAATTGGCCAGACGAATGTGGGGCAGGCCAATATTTTGAGCCACTCATGCATGGACATATGGACAGTCATAGATCTGTAAATGTAGAGAGATACACAGGTACATATAAATGTCTGACTCACACATACATCATATCACATCAATGGTATGTAGGTGGGTGGATACATATGTCCACATATATTTAGATATAAATATATATATATATATATATATATATATATATATATATATATATATATATATATATATATATATATATATATATATATATATATATATATATAGATAGATATGTGAGTTGCAGCACCAGATAGGAATAACAACCGGAACCCCCACCACAAAATAACTGACCTTATGCACAGTTGATGGGGGTGGGGGCTCAGATGAGGGGAACCTGGTGATGACTGCTATGTTCCCCCCCACCACAGCCATAACAGATATGCTGTGCAATGCAATATCCAGCACATGCAGTTCTTGACCCCAGGACCCTCCGCAACACAGCTACAACAGTCTAACAGTAGGCCACTACAGCTGTAGAAAGTCAGGGCAATATCCAAAACATATCAACCAGTCCAGTCATGCAACTGTACAGAGAATGTATGCCATCATCTAGATGCATCTGTGTCTAAATATATTACTATCTACACTGCTGCAACATATCTGTATGTGTATATATATATATATATATATATATATATATATATATATATAGCTGTCTAACTATATACATAGATATTACTATATATGGCTATATATATACATTCTAATGGCTACATTGAGAAATATATGTGTCTACACCTATATGTCTACATATACACAGCATGTTACATATGTGTATGCAGATATACAGCTATGTAGGTATACACGGACATAGTTACATATATATCAGCAGATATATATATCTATATCGGTACATATGGCCATACATCTGTAGAGAGCAATGGCAGATTAATGAACACACATATGTCCACATGCACCATTACTGGGGTTGAGAGGCCCCACACACTATACATCTTGTACAAGTAGGCACCCCCCCACAGCCAAACACATATGCCCCACAATACACTACCAAGTGTTGCAGATCCCGTAACCAGGAACTGACATGACATGGGCAAAGGAAATTAAGAGTACAACATCCCACCTGTATGATGTCAGGCTGGTATTGCTGACATATGTATATATATATATATATATATATATATATATATATATATATATATATATATATATATATATATATATATATATATATATATATATATATATATATATATATATATATATATATATATATATATATATATATATATATATATATATACATACATATATATGGATATACATGTGACTACACATATACACGCAGATACAGTAGGATGCATATGTAGTCGGTGCACAAAATATGGAATAGCCACTATGCCTACAGCTAAACCCTGAGCAACTGGACACTGTATGGGCCACTCATACAAATGACGACTGTTGTCTGCAACATATACCCACAGAGAAGTAATTGGGTAAACTCCATACACAAGTTTGTAGAAATGGAATACCTTTCATTGTGTACCATGACAGTTCTACATGCCCTGTCATATAGCTGTTCAGACAGTGACATCCATATAAACAGAGGAATGCAACCATGAAACCTTTATTCTAATGTATTAGTCTGGAAAGGTTCACGATGCTGTCCGGGCCAAGTCCTTAGATTTGTACAGAAGTGAGGACTGACTGGGCCACAGGATACCAAATGATCAACAGTGTGTAATGCAGGTGTATTGTTCAGCAGCTGCTATCTACACTCTGTACAACAGCAGTGGGAGGTAAAGACTTCATGTGACCGCATGGGTTGTAACTGTGACATAACAAGGCATAACTGACACCATCACATGCACACTGACAAACAAAACGGTCCATTTGGCAGGTGGCAGTAGGCTTGCAGTAACCGAATATATGTACATGATGTACATACTAGTGAAGTATACGGCACTTTACATTCAGATACCTTATAGCAGCTCACCCTTGATACCCCCAAATATTTAACAGTCTAGGTAATTTATGGTGTCCCCCCAGACTCAATAAAACAGG
The DNA here is from genome assembly GCF_019279795.1 of Protopterus annectens. Classification (NCBI taxonomy): domain Eukaryota; kingdom Metazoa; phylum Chordata; order Ceratodontiformes; family Protopteridae; genus Protopterus; species Protopterus annectens. Next base: position 1,282,448,153 of record NC_056729.1, read on the forward strand.
GCCATATACCACTGTTACATACACTGGTCTCTGGAGTGCATAAGAGCACACTCGTATTGTGTACGTGGCGCCCACACATATATGGCCCCAGCCCCACCATATGTGTGGGGGATACAACAGACGTGGACTGATGGCAGCAATGGCAGTGTGATATACTCACAGCCCACTACAGAACACCCCCCCACAGCATGTCATATGTGAAAAGCTTGATATGTAGGTCATGTACTGATAGCACTCCACACACACCCTGCCAGTGGGATATCAGACAAAGGACCTGTGTAGTGGACAGACAACACATGTTAGGCACACCTCTGGCCACCAAGAGGATAGGCCCACAGTTGAGGGCTATGCAGATAGACTGCATTCCAAGGCAAAGTAGTATGCACACACACACCCTGTAACACCAGTACTATACAAATTATAACATGACTCTACTTACACTCTGTCTGCAGTTCCTGAATTTCCTACACATATGAAGCTGCCCTAAGTGTGCCGGTTCTCTTGTAGAAGTTATTGCTACATGCTGTCTGTAACACTGATGCCCACACACATGTAGGACTGTAAAGACATCCACACAATGCCCAGGTTATGTCATCAAATATAACCCCTACTCTACATAATATGTGGGGCGGTCTGATATCTCACTGGCTTGTTAGCGGATATAATGACACTAATTATGGTGTACAGCACATACGCACCACGTCATGCGCAACTTATGTACACAGGTTGGCAGAGTTGTAGCTGGCAGCACATACACAGGGCCAATGATGACATGTTGCTGTGATAACCTTATACATTTACTGTTGTAACAGGGTTTGGGCAACATATGTCCTATGACGGATAAGACACAAGTGACTGTCACAGCTTTCATCATATACAGACTGCAATCCTCACATTACCATCTGCAGTCCACAGATAGATACTCCATTGGTAACACATGGAACTAAAGGCACAACACACTGCCCTGTCTGCAGATGACCCTGCAGATTGGAATTCCACATAAACATGGAACTGACATGGCAGGTATGGAGACATGATGGAAAGACATATCCACACACACACTGTTAAACCAACAATACACCACATACAGTATAGCAGCACTTACAGTCTGTAGGCGGGTCGGGCATATCCCCTCCTGTGTGTTGCCCTGTTTCCACAGTGTATGATGTTGAAGGTAAATTCCCAATCCATCACAGATGCTGGTTGCCAAACAGCAGATCTAGTTCCTGCTCACAGTGAATGACAAGGGCCAACACCAACATGATGTGCCTAGATATCGGAGTGTTTCCATGCAATTGGCTATGGGAATGTTACCACAGCTGTTCCATATGCAATCAGCTAGGGGAGGGCTGCGATTCATGCAGTGGCCATCAGCTGATCATAAGCATTACTTAAAATACACATGCTGCTTCCTAAGCAAAGCTGGTGTAGGTCTCCACATCAACCAGAGAGGGAGTGGGAAAGGCAGACAGAGGCAAAGATATGTCAGGGAGGGGTGGGGGAGTAAAACTGCAGCTTGTGTCCCACACCTACCAGCACAGGGTATCAAACCCCTGACAACTATGTACTGCATTCACAGTTTGAATGCAGTTAGTGGATGCACCACATGGGTTACCTGTCGTGGAGCCTTCAGAATATATCTGTGATGGTGTGTGACATCTGCAACAGGGATAGCATAGCTATCTGGGTGGTGACATACATGTGCCTGTCAGTATGAACAGGTGCTAGCGTCAACTCAACACAGCCACACCCTCATATGGACATGCACACATTGACACACTTGGCAGGGCCAGGGGTACAACTCATCAGTAGCGGGATTACCACAACACATCACTGTGCAGGTAACACCTGCACCACATGGGTCATATGGAGGTTGCATTGGCAAAGGGTATGAGGAGGTGTCTGACATCTGCGTGGCCGAGTGGTTGGGCGAAATCCTTTGGGTCATTAGGGTTTCCCGGTTGAGGTTGAATCCTTACTTTTGGGGTGATTTTTTCTCTCTTCTCTCTGAGACATATGTCTTAAGGGGTGGGGAGGTGGTGGCCTAATGGTGGGTGTGTTTGCCTTATAAACACAAGCTGCAGGGTTTGAGTCCCACAAGGGATAATTAGCTAGGCTTAAAATGGCCCACAAGGGCAGTTAGCTTAGTACTAATCTATGAATCTATGAATCTATGACAGCATGCTTCTGTGTGTGCATGGGGGTTGTAGTGAGTGTGGCTGTGAAGATACACACCATACAACACACAGATAAACACACAGGGTGCCAGTACTGACATGCATGTGTGCATGTCTGCACGGGTGTGTGGTGGTTGACTTTGGCAGCAGACTATACAAGGGTAGACAATGGGTATACCTTGGCATCAGTCCACATGAAAATCATCTGCATTGTGTTTCAGGGCTGTAGTTTTCACTCTTGCCCACACAGGTGGGTATTGTATCTCCCATCCAGTCACCTGGGTGACTATTGTGTGTGGCCAATGCTGTGCACCACTTGCCATGTATGTGTTCCTTATCCCATGACATGGGTGGTGTCTCGGATGTGCACACCTCCCACATGCATGTACAGTGACATGTGGAACTGTACCTGGGGTGTCTGGTCCATGTTGTGAACACATATGTTCCAGTCTTGCCCCCTATGGTGGGGACCAGTAATGGGCACCAGGTTTACTTGCACTTACATTGATAGCATGCTGACAGCATTCCCTGGTGTCAGTGGCAACTGTCCATTCAGGGCATGTTGTCAGACATGATATGTCCGTTGAGGGACACATGTGATGGCACCACAGGTGTTGCAGGTGTCCATTGGTGAACATGGGGGAGGTGCACTGTCAGCATGTACATGCATATTGGACAGATGAACAGGGGGCATGCCTTCTGTAGCCCACTGCTATCACTCCATGGTTACTATCAGTGGCCAATATGCAGTGTACTACCCACATATTGGCTGTTGTCTATGCATGTGTGTGTGCATATGAGACATGGGATGAGAGTGTGCTCTGGGTAATACTGGGGTTGCTAAATGTGATTGCCTGGCCTTGATGTCACATGTATGGGTATAGCTTTGCACCTCAGCCTCTCAGCTATTCCACATCTGTTATCTCCACTGGACATTGTGCTATATAGTAGGGCCACCATATAAGACATATGCAAAACCTGCTCTACATTGGCCACAGGTGTCACACACTCACAACCACCACTAGACAGGCTACAAGGTATGAACACACACGCACATGCATGCTTACCTGTCATGTCTGGGAGTAGATCCCCTACCTAACTTGTTTATTACACCTCAGCACTACACAGTTATAGTACACGCCATACGCATTACTGATGTACTCCTTCACTACGGGTGTATTCCACAATGAATTACATCAGCAGGATTGCCAAAGTAGGCCATTTGTAATGTACTGTGGGTAACTATCCTAAAATGCATTGCTCCCTACACAGAGGCTGAGACACACACAAAAGATCCACAACCAACATGTGTGGGTATAGAACCCCTGACAGAGGTCTAAACCACACTACAGCATGGAGCTGGATGTGCTATGGAGATTACTGGGCTATAGCCATCCCAGAGGTGTATTTCTATGTGGGTGACTTCAGCAGCCTTGCCAAAGTTGACTATTTGAATTGTAAGAAGTGTGGCTACCGTAAAAAGCATTGCCCTGTACACAGACTGACACACACATTAACTAACACACACACAGTTGCCACATCTGGGGTTAGAGCATCTATCTTGCTACTTTATCACTCTACAACAGTATGCAGTTACGAGATGTGCTAGGGAGACTACTGGACTGCATTATTCCCAGAGGTGTATTTCTAGGTGGGTGACATCAACAGCCTTGCCAAAGTTAAGTATGAAAATGTAAGGAGTGTGGCTACCATAAAAAGCATTGTGCTCTATGCACACACACACACACACACACACACACAGTAACACACACAGTTGCCACGTCTGGGGTTAGAACACCTATCTAGCTACTTTACCATTCTACAACAGAACACAGTTATGGGACATGCTACGGAGATTACTGGGCTACAACCTTTCCAGAGGTGTATTTCTAGGTGTGTGACATCAGCAGCCTTGCCAAAGTTGAGTATGGGAATTGAAAGGAGTGTGGCTACCATAAAAAGCATTGCTCTCTACGCAGACAGACACACACACTAACACACACACAGTTGGCACATCTGGGTTTAGAACATACTTAGTTACTGTATCACTCTACAGCAGTACACAGTTATGGGACATGCTGCAGAGATTACTGGGCTACATCCTTCCCAGAGGTGTATTTCTAGGTGGGTGACATCAGCAGCCTTGCCAAAGGTGAGTATGGGAATTGTAAGGAGTGGGTCTACCATAAAAAGCATTGCTCTCTACACAGACAGACATGCACACTAACACACACACACACACACACACACACACACACACACACACACACACACACACACACACACACACACAGTTGCCACATTTGGGGTGAGAACACCTACCTAGCTACTTTATCACAGTACAGCAGTATGCAGTTACGGGATGCGCTACAGAGATTATTAGGCTACACTTTTCTCAAAGGTGTATTTGAAAGTGGATGACCTCAGCGGGTTTGTCATAGTAGGGCTATGGGGAGGGCAGTGTGTGTGCATGGGCCATAACCCATTCATCTAGAGGTTGACACACCACATACAGGCACATGCAGGGTTATATTCCACAGGTACATGTATACAGCTGCTAGATGACTACTTCCTTGTACAATTTTGTTGCACAGCTAGCACTTGCACCACATAGTCCATAATGCTGATAGATACTGGTGGCTAATGTCTACAGTGAGTGACATCTGAGCATCATGTGGTTGTAATCATTTGGCTGCCTGCTGGGTTGGACAAGCCTCATAATGGTTGGCCATTTGTCACAGTCACTGTCTCCCACACATCTATGTACGTGTACGTTTGGCTTATTATAGTGTATTGTCCTTGGATATATGCATGTATTCCTATCCACTGTGTGCGCAAAGCATGAGTGGTGCATACTGAGGAGTGTCTGCACTAACATTTGCGACTGCCAGATATGTTTGGTCCACTGTTGTTTGCAGACATGGGCTTATTTTGATTACGTGTGTGAGCATGCCCAGTATGACCTTTCAGTATGTTGTTGACTTGACATTGCCTTCATTTCTCTAAGTGTGTAAACATGCCCAGTATGCCCTTCTGTATAGAATGTGTGGATCAATACCAGGTAGTTTGTACTCCAGTTCAGACCTTTGTGTTGTACACCTACAGGTAACAAGGCATTTCGGCTGGGTATCCGTCGATCATTTGGCAATATGGGGACAAACTGTGCAGGGGATAGTGTGTACTGTAGGTGATTGTGTCTGTGCTGCTTCAGCTGCATGGTATTGCTGTTAGCAGAGATATTCAGACATGTGTACTGTTATACACAGTGATGTTTTCTGTCTTCATATACTGCCAGGTGGACATTCTTGCTCACAGTGCTGTCTTGGGGGACAAGGGTGACTGCAGCTGTGTCCGGTATTGTGGGCAGACATCTACGTATTCATGGTAAGTTATGCCATTCTGGAGGGGGGGGCAGAAACTTGCTGCTGGGTCTGTGTATCGGGTCCAGCACCTTGGTAGAGTGCTGGCAGGGGATACTATACTTGTACACCTATTGACAAGACAGTATGGGCTTATCTTGCTGTGGCAATGCCTCACAGCTTTACAGATTCACAGAGGTTGCCCAGAGGTAGGGGCCATGAGTCAGGACATTAACCCTATTGTGGTGTGTGGGCAGGTGTGTAGCCACCCATTTATGTATTTGCAGCCAGGGATAGTGTGGCCACAAAGCTAGGTGTCAGACCCTGCACATTCCATGCTGGCCATGCCCCCCCCCCGTTATTCTAACCTCTTCCATACATTATGCATACATTCTGTGATACTTTCCCTAAGGGTATCACCCTATCACAGGTGTGTGTTAGTGTCAGTAAACAGTTCATGCAGTGGGACATGGTGGACATGTTACTGTGGTTTGTCCACATGGCCTTGCATATGGCTTATGTGGAGTGTGTTATGTTGTTATTTGGGTGTCCATGACTTAACATGCATTGGCAGTATGTGTGAGACAAAGGCCTTTGGCAGAGGCCTGTGGGGCATTAGGTGTTGCTGCGGGCCACATGTGGCAGGCCATTGCATTCTATCAGGCCTACAGTCACAGACCACCATACAATATATTCCCCTGGGGTGACCGAGTAGGCGTGGTAGGTGTTCATGCAGATTCCTTCTATCAGTCTTGATCAGGTGGTGTGGATGCTGGCAGGGTGCTATGTACAGCTAGGGACACACCTGCATGGGACACCTGCACTGCATGCTGCATTCTTCCACTATTGCCATGTACAGGAGGGGTCATATTGTACCCATTCCCCACAGCAGGGATATGGCCAGAGAGGTACCTGTGGGTGGTGTTTGCATGAGCTGGGTGCATGTGCGCTATGGACAATACTTGCATCTGACACACAGATATGCATGGGGCATTCCAGCTATGCTGGCATGTGCAGGTACACCAGCTGTTTCCCAATACATCAGTCCTACCTCATTTGTTATCTGCAGGTGTTCAGGCAGACATCACCGGTATCCCATACTACACGACCGGTTGCGGTGATGCATACCTGTATGTACAATTCCAAGGGTGTCTCCATTTCTCAGTGTTACAATGTATATTGTATGTCTGGGGTACTTTGCCCTGTGTACTGCTTGTACATCTAGCCCAACAGCCATGCCATGTCAGTCTTTCAGATGGTGGCACATATTACCACCATACATTTACATTGGCTTACTGCTAGCAGGTTGCATACTGGTGGGGATTGTCTTTGGCAGTGCGGTTGTGAGGGCTTGTCCCTGTCATCAACAGCAGTAGGCTATGACCACCAGGTCTTACCTCGACATGCATACATACTGACAAATCTCACACAATATGAAACACGCACCATCCTAACACACACAGACCTGCATATTGTGCACATGCTATAACCTATCCTGCTACCTTGGCCACCTCTGGGCATCTCTGCTCCTCTCATATTATACCTACTCATGCATGTTACTACATTTCTACACAGGATTGGGGGGAAAACCTGACTGCTACTACATTTCTACGGTGGACTGGGGGTAGGGGCATACCTGACTGTTTCTACATGTCTACATAGGAGTGGGGGGGGGGCACGCCTGACTGTTATTACATTGCTATGTAGGATGGGGGTGATACAAGTGACAATTGTATATATTTGCTATTATATATTTGCTATGACTGTACTGGTATGTTCTGTACTCCATTTCATTCTGTATTTCTAACTATCATGCTGTCTAGAGGCACACCAGTGCACTACAAATCATGGCTTTGGTTGCCCTACATATTATAGTCTGATGTCCTACCCTTCAGAACTGGCATCCCACTGCCTGCCCTGCTGTGTCTGTCTGTGTAGGCCTGGGGGTGGGGTTAACCCTAGCCATCATTCTGGGGCCATGGCACAGGCCCTGTTTGGGTTTGTGTCCACCTGTCCTGCTGGCCGCAACTGTTGTTGGGTATGTGAACCATCCTGACTGGCATGCGTGGGTCATATGGACACACATTTCGTGCAGCACATTTCCTGCAGTGGTTTTTGTTACCCTGTGTAGTACTGGCTACTGTGGTGACTCCAGTATGTGTTACACATATCAGGATGCCACTTTTGGTGTCTACTGTCTGCTGCCGTAACATTCAGCCACCCAATTCCCTTGCATGCTCACATCTATACCATAGCTACAGGTGACAACACATTCTACTCCATTTGCAATTGGTAGGTTGATTGACTTACCTTGTGGGTGTGCCAGATTTGCGGATGGTGCTGGAGGGCTGCCTATGTCGGATGCACATAGTACACTCCCTATACATGGTTGAGCACAGGTGATGTCATGTTTGGCATCCCTTTTACTGTATGTGCGAGTTGGAGAGAGGTGTCATTTCCTGGGCCCCTACTGTGTCAGTACATGTGTTATGTGTTGCCTCTTGCCAAGGCCAGGGCATACTGGGCACAGCTCCTTCTGCCTACTGGGGCAGGCTGAGTTATTCCTCCTCCGGGTCACTCTATGCCTGTGCAGGCCTTGGCATTGGTGGAGGGCTGTGTGGCCCTGCCCCATGCTGTTCCTGCTGCAGCTGTTTCCGCAGGATCATATTTCGTAGCATTGCACATACCACAACAATTTGGCTACAAGTAGCTGGTGAATACTGCAAGGCTCCACCGGATGTGTACAGACACTGGAACTGTAACCTGAGCATCCCAAACACATGCTCTGTTTTATTTCTGGCCTGTGCATGTGCCTCATTATGGTGTTGTTGTTTAGGTGTGTGTGCATTTCTGATAGGTATCATCAGCCACGGCTCCAGTGTGTACCCAGCATCCCCCGCTAGGTGACTGTAGGGGATGTCCCCATTGGCAAATCTCTGGTACAGCTGCATCAGATGCCATATGTGGGAATCGCCAAAGCTTCCAGGGCAGCTAGCATGCACATTCATTATAATGCCCTGGGCATCACATACGACCTAGCAGTTGATGGAGGGGATGCCCCTGCAGTTGATGTAGGCTCTACCCTGTTCACTGGATGTTGCTTTGATGTGTATGTGTGTGCAGTCTATAGCACTCACTACCCCAGGGTAATCTGCTGTTTGGTGGAAGAGATGCATATTGCTGGTCAACACCTCATGAGTTTTGAAGAAATATACATACTCACAGGCATGTGTTGATATGGCATCCAGGAACTGGTGGAATACTCTAGATGCTGATGCCTGAGATCCCCATGTTATCCCCAGTTGTGCTTTGGTAGGTACCTGTGGCTAGTATACCTAGGTTTACACATATCTTGGTATCCACTGGGATGGGTTCCCCTCGTTCAGTTTGGTGTGTCAGGTGAGGCCGGCACAGCTCAACTACTTACTGTAGGAGGTCTCTGTCCACCCTACAGTGCTCCACTATCTCCAGCTCATGTAGCCCCTGGTAGGTTACCCTGGATCTGTACACTCTTCTCCATCTCCTCACTGTGGGTTGTTCGGCAGAATGCACATCCTCACCACCCTCAGCCTCTTGTACATGTTGTTCTATGTTGCCTGCTGAAGCCCTTCTCATTTTGTAAGTTTATTTGTTAAAATTTCCCCGCTTGTATACACCAGTGGTGTAGAGTGTGGGAAAAACAGTGGGGAAGATCTTTGCATAGTTTATAGTAGTGTTCTGGGCTGGGCTGCTGCCTGTGTAATTGGCTGCTTCTAATGCATTTCACCTGGCAGATATGCTAGTTCTCCTTGATTACCTTCCTACTGCTGATTTCCCTTCCCATTGCCCTTTTGTTTGGGCCCAGGGCCGCACCGCACAAACAGAGTACACGGATGTGCACACTGCTGCTGTTTCCTGGTTTAACTTCGTTTTTCTTCCTGTAAATTCTGGTGCACAGTGCGCACACCCACTTACACTTTGTAAAGAGTGCTGGGCAGGTTTAGACACCCCCCCCTAGCTTGGCTGTGCTAACCTGGGAGCATACCTGAGCCACAGGGCTCCAATCCATTTACAATATGCCTGACAAATGCGCCCATGTTGTCAACTACCTCCTGGTTTTGCACTCAGCTATTCATACTCTTACACCTGCCTCACATGCTGGGGAAAACCGGGATTCACTATCCTTCCCCTCATTTGCATAGGATTGCCTGCTAATGCATAGTTACATGTGTCACACTGAGCCTCCCCCCTTAACTACTGCTATTCACTGGCCGGGTTGTCTTTTGCCTGCCCTTGACTTGCATGGCAGAATACTGATTTTAGTGGAATGCTTGTTTTAGGTTTATTTTCTCATTTTCCCACCATTCCCATTTGCATGCCGCTGCCCTGATCGGCGGTAATAAAATAAAAGTTGTATTTTGTACATTTTGCATTGTTTGCAATGCCAATGGCCTTATACTTGGCCATTGGCATGCTTCCTCAATGATATGCAGCCTTTATTTGGAGCTGTCATGTCCCTGTTTTGGATTTTGCAGAACCGTACTTGGTTACTAACTGAGTACATTTCTGCATATTACGCTAGTCCTGCACTCCCTGATTCCAGCTTCCTGGATAGCAGATTTACCTCATTTGCATGGTTTTCACCTGCAAATGGGGTAATTTGCATACGGGGGCTGGGAATGTGCAGCACTAGTACTAGAGTGGTCGTACACATCAAACAAGCATGTACGTGGATTGCTCAGCCGCCAGATTGCCAACATTACCCCTTACACTGATCATGCATGCCATGCAAGCTTTTGTGCATCTAGGGGACAGAGATGTTCAACATAAATTATTGCCTTATTTTTTGTCTAATCAATATGAGCAGGTTTGTAAATAAGGTTGTGCTAATAGTACAGAGGGTTATGATCAGGTGTCTGATCATAACCACATTATTATGTGATAGAGACATGGATGTCAAGCAAGTCACCTTGAGAGCGAAGCTCAAGAAGTGAATCTTGGCATCCATGTTGAGAACACTGGTGAGTGAGACCACATCATAACTCTTTGTAGTGATGGAGTCTTGTCTACTCCATGTACTGTCAGTTACAAAAGAAAATGAAAAGAACAACAAATGTGATGTGTTTTACTGGCTTTGAAAACCAGTAAAGCATTTAATCAGTTATATTGCACAGACAGCAAGTAAGGGAAAAGTCAGGGACAGTTTTTAAATACTGCCCCAATTTACAAATGTTACTGACAGACTAACATCTGTAAACTTATGACAACGCAGAAGGAAAGATTTTCAGGGACTGAAAGAATGTCTCTTCCATTATACACAGCCATCACTGCTGCACTTTGGGGGTATGTATCAATTGTTACTCACCTCTGGAAATGTTGTTACTGTCAGGTCTAACAGGGGCTCTGATTCTGGACTGTAATATTTGTGCTACATGCACTACAAAGCAATTATACATCTTTATGACCAAATTTTAACTGAATGTTTCTGTAAATATTTTAGAGATACCATCTTTCCTGGATGTTTGTCACAATATTTCCATTGTTATATAATTCTGCATTGTTAACTTCTATTTTATATTGGTTGCTATATATGACATTTCATAGTTCTGTTTCTTATTACCAGGGTTTCTAGTGCTTATGTTTTCACTGCTGTTTAGCTTCAGGTCATGGGTCTTCACATAAATGTACTTACCTCATTACCAAATGAAAACAAACAAAGAAATAATTAAATATATACTTACACAAACTGACATGATATAGTTATTTATTATGGCAAATCTCTCTGTGAGTCACTGTCACATAACTTTTAATAAACAGGTACCCCAACTGACTATACATGTAACTGTACCAAGTCTGGCAGTTAGAACAGAGTACTAAAGTTTTGACTTGTTAATGAGATCCTTCCTGTTCCAAGGATACAGGGTTTGAATCTTTGCACATTTGTTTGCCTCTTTTTTGATGATGAGCAAGTCACTTAAGCAGACAGTGCTTTTAGGGCAAGCGAAAGTTTGGGCATGGCTCTGCAGTGGTTCCCTGAAGCACATGCTTTGCAACTACATATGAACCGATGTCTTTGTCCTCAAATTTGAACTGAAGTCTGGGCAGTTTACAGCATTTGTCTCCAGAGCCTGTTATCTCAAAAAGAAGTTTATGAGTCTGATCATATTTACTGTTGATGAATAGTGTTTTAATTTATCCTGATGCAGTGATTTAACAAAGACTTTGACATGACATGTACATTTTTTTCCAGACACTGCAAGAATTTTGTACCATAATAATCATGGGTAACCTACCATAAAATACTGTCATTTTGGTAATATTAAAGTGTTGTATCTCAAAGCAATGAACTATTGAGCTTAGACATTTACATTCCTAAATGAAACAAATCTTTGTTCAGGGTGGTACTTGAAAAATTCCACTCACTTCTAATAGACTTTTGTAAAACATTTGCACTCTGCCTGGGATGGACTGTTAAGATATGATGGTCTAATTTGGAGATCACCTTGACTAAGTGTACACATTGTAATTATTTGTGGCTGAACAACATTTTTCAGTCTAAGGAGTCTAACTTAGGCATCCATCAACCCAAACAAATTAATTATAATAGCTGAAACATTGACTTTCTGACAATGAGCTGTGTAGGAGTATTTTTCTGCAAATAGTTTCAAGTTTTCATCACTTATAAAATTTTCACCAAATCCAATGGTTTTACTGAATTAAGTGCACACAAAAACTTTACAGGTAATATTTGAATGTATATTATATGTGACACCCAAGGTTGTTATTAATATTTATATTCATGTATATATCTAATACAGATGGATGAATAGATAGATGGACAGACAGCACCAAGTACAGCCAGCAAACTTGCTAAAGTTCTTATTTAGGAAGGGGATTTTTTTGTGGTATTCCTAGTCCTGCCCTCTGCTGGTGTATAGTGGAAATCTGTGAATATCAGCACTATGGAGATATGCAAATTTAGTTAGTGTATGTGATTCACAACGACTTTGGAAACACACAGATGTATTTATAGACACGCCTAATACAGCAAATACATAATTTACTAAAGGCACAAACATTAGGAGGAGAGTGGCTATGAGGATAAGGTGCCTTAACCGTTGGCATATTACTCTGATTTATAGAGATAAACATGAAAGGGCTTAATTTGCAAACAAAAAAAACCATAAAGAACCCTAAACTTATGCAAATATGTTTAATAATACCATGGATAAGTGGAGTTCCTGTGGGCTTAGATTTATTGGAAATTATTATGAAGCAGCTCAAAATAAGGTAAAAATAATTTACTTTGGTGACATTTTAGTGCTTCAGCATACATGGTCAAACTATTGAAATGATCACTAGGGAGATTGGTGTTATTAACTGCTTATGTAAACATGGTCAAAGCACTGAAGAGATTGCTGGGGGAACTGGTGTTATTAAAACCTTGTGAATACATGGTCAAACTATTGAAGCCATTGCTGGGTACATTTGTGTTAAGTACTTATGCATACATGGTCAAACTATTGAAGCGATCGGTATAGAAATTGGTGTTGTGCTTATGCATACATGGTCAAACTGCTGAAGTGATCACTGGGCACAATGGTGTTAAATGCCCATACATACATTGTAAAACTACTGGGGTTAATAGATTTTAATAAGTGCTTGTGCATACATGGTCAAAGTACTGAAGGATCATTGGGGACATTGGTGATATTTACTGCTTATGCATACATGGTCACACTGATGAAGTCATTACTGGAGGCAAGTTCAAGGATCGCAAAGAAGATAGATGATGTGCAGCATTGCTTTTTATGGCAAACATGAGTGCAGTACAGGTATTGGACTATGAAGCACAAGAACACTTCGCTAGCATATGCCATTTTACAAAGTTTCGCATTTACATCTTATACTTAATTTGCTTACAAAAAATCTAAGGCATTGTGTGTTACTGTTTATGGCCACTATGTATCATGGCTACTAGTTACATTCACTCACAAGCATCACAGATACCCTTACTACCTTTTATTAAACAAACATAAAGCCAGGTAGACTTTGACAAACTAGGACCGGAAAACTCAATGGCAGGTATAAAATAACAATGCTTTGTTTATTAGAAGAACTTATTTTATGGAGATAATATTTCTATTTAATAGATATAGTCATAGCACCTCAAATAAAAGATGCTATCTCAAACAGGGCTTTCAGTTCCAGCTACACAATTAATAGTCTTTGATGAGGTTATAAGTTACCCCTTAATAAGTGTCTATTTTTCCAAGTCATCCACAAGTGAGCAGAAACAGTTGTGAATCCAAGAGGAAACAAGTTCCCAAAAAGTATTTTTTCCATGTCTCACATAAGTGAACTGTCACAATTTTTTTAAGATGGTCCTTCCAAACAAAAATGTTGATAATGCCTTATTGTACACTGGTCCAGTAGAGAAAGCCATCTTCTCAATGGTATCATTGTTTAAATGACTCTATTGGTCAGATCCTAGGTAGCAAGGAATCTGTCTTTACTAAGTCATTCCACCATCTTATAGACCCTAGTCATAGAGCAGCTATAGGTTGATGGAGTTGGTGTTTAATTTATGAAAGCTGCTATAAAATCAGACACTGCCATCTGTTTTTGTACTAGGAAAATCAGGCTATTCCACTTAATTGCTTACTCTTTTATCACTCTCAGTTCTTGATCTATCATCAACTGATTGCTAGAGGACTTCTGGTATCCCATTAGATTTCAGTTTGACTTCTTCCCCTGGAATAGTTTTTTCTGTAGTGTATAATAAGGGAGTCTCAGCCTGGCAACTTATAGAAGATGTTTTTATTTCTTAAAATAATTTCTGTACCTGTATGTCCATCTTCTGTGACCAGTTGGGAATAGATGGCAGGCTGCTCTCATTTGAAGGGATCCATCCCTGTACTCACCACATTAACATGAGTACTTTACATGGTTCCAGCACGTTGACCATTCAGTCGTGGACAGTAGCCTTTGTCCATGTCCTCATTTGATGAGCTCCATCCATGCATGCATTACTTTTACATGAGATGCTTCACATGGCTTCAGCACACTGATTTTATAATGACTTTCCCAAATTAAACAGCATCTCACAGGGTACTTTTCCCTACCTGTCTTACCTATAGTTTATCAAATTCAGTTATTTGATAACTTCATAATGTCCTTGCTGCTTAGCAAGGGACTTTTATGACCATTTGTGGGAAGCATAACCAATAAACAGTTGAGTGCTTTTGTCTCCAACATGTAAGACTTCATCAGAACCATTTAAAAGTCATAAAATACACATCTATCCATATATATATATATATATATATATATATATATATATATATATATATGTGTGTGTGTATGTGTATGTGTATACATATATATATATATATATATATATATATATATGGATTCACTTCATAACACTGAAAACTCAAAACACTAAAAATGAGAAAACTTCATAATACAGAAGACCAAAACACTGAAACTTCAAAACACTGAAAACTCAAAACACTGAAAACACATATCATACATCTACTGAGTTTAAACAACATAAATCATAGCACTTTCCACCAAGTGTAAGCAGGGGGCAAGCCCCCTGCACCCCCCACACCCCCTGCTACTTAAATATATCAACTCCAAAATTACACTTAGTGTAGTGAAGTGCAGTCTTGGAGTTGCTATATATATATATATATATATATATATATATATATATATATATATATATATATAAGTAGCAGGGGGTGTGGGGGGCACAATCCCCCACATATGGGTTGCAGGGGGGCTTGATCACCTGCTTACACTTGGTGGAAAGTGCTATGATTTATGTTGTTCAAACAGTATATGTATGATATGTGTTTTCAGTGTTTTGAGTTTTCAAGATTTTGAAGTTTCATTGTTTTGGTTTCAGTGTTTTGAGTTTCAGTGTTTTGAGCTGTCAGTATTATGAAGTGAATCCATATAGATATATGCAAATTCACAGAGTTCATGATTTCCCCAACCCAATCACAAATGACAATAATCAACAATTGAAGCTAAAGTTAAAATTCCAATTAGTTAGTAAATGTGTTTAAATAAATAAATAAATAATCTAAAGGTGTGGATAATTTTACTTTCCATTGTCTTGTTTATATTGATATGTGCATAAGTTTAAAACTTAAAGTGTAGCTGTCTGAATTTTAAGAACACTAGTGATCGACACATAGTCTTTCAACCCATGGGGCGTTTCTGCACCCAGCCTCAATTGCCAGATTAATTCCTTATATTCAGTGCTGTTCTCTCAGGGACCCCTCTTTCATTTTTAACAATTTGTTCTTCCACAAAAAAAAAAAAAAAAAAAATTACTTTGTGGACAAACCTGGGTTTATGTTTGGCTATAGAAAAAATATCTTCAAATGGCTAAATATCATACATAAAATATCTAAACAGTAAATTACTGAACATGTCTTTTTTTCGAAAATAAACAAATAAAATGGTCATAGTCAGCCAACAACCAGGAAATACTGCAATGCATAAGGTAAGTGAAGGAAACCTTTTAAATTTGCCCTATTACCCACTGTAGTGCAATCTTGGGGTTAGAATATATTGTTAGGGAGGGTGCTGGGTGTGTGGAAGCTCCCACCTTGGTTGGTTGCGTTTGCGATGGTGGCCAACTATGGACATTCGATTAATTTATTTTTGAAGTAAGACGTGTCTGGTAATTTACTGTTTAGATGTTTTATGTATGATATTTAACCATTTGAGGATAGTTTTTTTCGATAGCCAAACATAGACCTGACAAACCTGTATCTGTCTAAAGAGGGCTTTGTTCTCATTCCAATGTTGAATATCATAAATGTGTTCATAAATCCATTTTTTTAACATCCTCACAGTTATCCTTATAGAAAAAGTAGTACATGCCAAACATTGAACCAAATAAATTATACCCTTGCTATAACAATTATAATGTCCCCTGGTACAGTGTTTACAACTTCCATATTTAAAAGTCCCTAGCCTCTTGTCATTTGGAGGCATTCTCTTCACCTCCCATTCCAAAATCTCTTTAATATTTTATTTATT
Source organism: Protopterus annectens (assembly GCF_019279795.1). Classification (NCBI taxonomy): domain Eukaryota; kingdom Metazoa; phylum Chordata; order Ceratodontiformes; family Protopteridae; genus Protopterus; species Protopterus annectens. The sequence goes on from NC_056729.1 coordinate 1,282,464,732, forward strand.
TATTTTTTTTAACAAAACTTGTTTCATAGGGATATTATTCTTAATATCAGGGAAGCATGTTAAGAATTTTAGCTTCACTTTTAATTGTTTATATATTGTCTTTTGTGATTGGGTTGGGGAAATCACACAAACTGTGTGAATTTATATATATACATGCATATATATATATATATATATATATATGGAGATATATATATATATATATATATATACATTATATATATATATATATATATATATATATATATATAAAATCTATATATATATATATATATATATATATACATATATATATATATATATATATATATATATTATGATTTGCAAATGGTGGACGTTTGCAGCATGTTTTTTGGAAGTTTTGGTTTCAGAATTGTATCTTTTCAACATAACCACTACATAACAGTTGACTTGCAATTCCCTGCTCTGGGCAGTTCTACTATATATAACCCCCTGATGATTAGACTGTGCTCTCATGGAATGGACATCATCAGTCTCACCCTTTCTTGTAAGCATAGAGATGGATACAGTCCTAAAAGTTTTTTTTTCTTCCCAAGTTTCACTTATAGCATTTACCATCACCTCAGGGTATTAGGACAATTCAAGAGAGAATTCTGACATAGGATTTGAGAGATCCTGGGAAATACATGTTTGATTAAAGTAGTTAGAGGGCCTACAGGAGCAACTTTATGCTAAGACATTAACAGACTTAATTTTAATAGCTGCCAGAAAATATAAAGCTAGGCTGTGGAAATCAAATCAGGAGCCAAGTATAGATAAGGCAGTAAAGATAATGAATAGTATGCAGAAGCTGTAGAATGAAATAATGAAGCATAAAACAAAATGGTGGAAATGATAGCAGGTTAAGCAAATTCTACAACAGCAACAAAGGGTGGAGATGGAAACATAAGTGAAGGGAGAAAATATGGAAAATAGGAATAAAAGTTTGATAAAAGTGGTGCTAAGTACATTTTTCATCATCTTTTTTGTTATCCTTTTTCCTTTTGTCTGTGAGGTTAAGAGGTAATTAAGGATGTTAAATGTAACAGGAAATAATGGGTGTAATATTGTAAATGTAAGAGGCAAATATCTGGGTGAAAATACATTTAAATGCTCTTAGAATAGTTTGATTCCAAAGTATAAATTGATATGTAGAGCTGGGTATGTCATTTTAAAGATATTAAATGATGGACTAGTCATTAGGAAAGTAGTAATGTGCCATGTATAAGGACTATACAATAAGTGCATCATGCAAAATGTGTAATTAGAGCAGTATGATCAAAATAATCCCCTCACAAAATTTACCATACAGTTATCCAAAGGGAATAATTACTTCTAAGGTCTGGTTTACTTCTCTCATGTGTAACATTAGCTAGGGCAACAACCAGTCCCAGCTATTTTTCTGTTTATCTTGACAGTTTTTTGACAGGTATTCTGGAGACACTGGAAGCTTCATCCATTTTTTCAATGCCTTATAATTTCAGGGGAAATCTCTCTCTTGATTACCTTATCTTTGGAGACCCAATTGTCCTAGACCTTCAGTTTCTCCACAAATCCAATATCTCTACCAGTACTAGAACCAGGGATCTAAATGCTCAGCAACATATAAATAAAACATGGTGGAGGAAACAGTTTATAACCCAATGCCTCCCAAACATCTGGAATAAAATTTCCCTTCATGTTAAGGAGCATCACTCACTATATTCTTTTAAACATAAACTATATGACTGGATGCCTAACCATGAATTTATTGTGGGATTGACAAGAAGGGCCTTCATGGAGAAAGGTGTAAAATGAAGGATATATATTTCCAAGCCATGAATGGCCATAAAACCAAATGGCCTTTGAACATCTAAGAATACATGGATCTGTTTTACCTGTAAGGTCTGGCAGAGATGCCGCATAACCTTTGACATGAAAGGGGTACATTGGCCTATCAAAATCTCCTTGGGTATGCTTGGCCTTCTTTAGAAGAATAACCTCAGGATATCTTGTGACCAATTCTAAGATCACTGATGCATACTAATGTCCATTGCTGGATATAACCAGTGACCCTATGATGTCCACTGCAATTCTTTAAAATGGTACCTCAATTATTAGTATACTGGCGGTAGGAGATTTTTAAATCTGGGGTTCAGAGCTATCTCCCAGTTTTGTTTGGCAGTTGGCATAGAGGTTAAGGCTGGGAGCTTTAGCTCCTGAGTATAGAGATTGGTTCCCTCAGCTTCATATGCTTCCTGTGTGAACTTGAACAAGTCACTTAACCAGACATTGCTCCCAGGTTGCTCCTGAAAAGGGGTTGTGTGTCCAGTGGGCCTACCTGGTTAATAAATAGGATTATATATTATTATTAGTAGTAGTAGTTATGATTGCTAATATAGCAGGCTAATATTTCCTGCATCATATTAGGTTGAACCTGGCCATGACCATCATCTTAGTCTTTTTTGTGTCCAGGTGCCTTCCTTCAGTAAATGACTGCAAGGCATCTTTTTAACAGTGGCTATGAAAGTCTTGGGTATTAGCATGTGCTATGTAACTTCCTTCCTATTATGTTTTTTGGTACAGGTCCAGCAATGGAATCCTACTGTCATCTTAAATTTCTCATGATGGACTGGGAGCTTAGAGAGACTGGAAATTCCTCCAACGGCTACATCTTGACAAGTAGAAGGCATTGCCTGTTTCTCCAATAAAGCAGGCATGCTGGTTTCTTTGCCACACTCCTCTCCAAGGAAAGGTGAAGGGCTATGTACCCCTGCCATTTTAGTAAAGTGTGCTAATTCTAACCCTACCACTGTTCCAAATTTTACCTGTAAACATTGCCTTGGGAACCCCCTTCCCATAGCATTACCACTATTCAAACAAATTTGGTGCAAATGGTTTTAGACCAGAAAAGCAATTTGTTTTCTTTGTTCAATCTACTTGTGCCCTAGTATTTTTATTATTATTGAAATGAATGTTCAACATCTTGTGGTCAATCTTTTTTAAGTCGGCCACTTAACATGTGACACATTTGTGGTATAATTATATATGCATTCACACGTACATCTAAATACTCATATATATATATATATATATATATATATATATATATATATATATATAAGTTTACTATTGAAATTCCAAATCCACTTCGGTCAGCCATACACAATGTCGACCTGAAAAGTAACCAAGGCAAAAATGAAATGAATACTTTGACATCTGTAGATCAATGTATTTGACATTGCAGGAGGTGACATCACTCACGTCCTGCTATACCCATTAACATACTGTTACACTTTACAGTCAATGGTACATTAATTCTACTATTTTGCAGGGAGGCTATGCCCACCTGCACCCCCACATTAAATATACCAACTCCAAGATCGCACTACATTGAGGAAATGGGCTAATTCCCTGTTCCTCACTCAACCATGATCTCCCTGTACAATGTAGAACTCAAATACTTGAACTACACTACCCGTTCACTGTAGTGCAGTTGATACATTTTGGTTCGACATTCTGCCGACTTGAAAACTGATATTTGATCACATGCCAATCGACCAATACAGTTTCAAGGTTTCCAATGTAAACCATATATATATATATATATATATATATATATATATATATATATATATGTTTATTCTGGGGGCCAAGCCTCTCTGCAGCCCCCACACCCACTGCTAATTAAATACACCAACTCTGAGATCGCAGTACAGTGAAGATAATGGTGATCTCCATTTAAACCATTCAAAGTTTCAAAACTTCGATCTTATGGTTTCAACTGTATAACTTTGAAGTTTTGAAACTTCTAGCTTCCAAAGTAGACCCATATAGATATCTATATATATATATATATATATATATATATATATAGATAGATATGTGTGTATTAGTAATATTAATCTGTTATGGACAGTTGCTTTTGTAAGATGATGCACGATCATATGAAACTTATTTTCCTTAATTTTGCAATCAGTGGACAGAGTTGTATAAGGCTGATGCCTTTGTATATCACACCTATGGTTTTGATCCTTCATAGGTTCATAGGTTCATAGGTAAGTACTAGGTTATCTGCCCAAGGGCATTTATAAGCCTAGCCAGAATGTGTTGGCTTTCACCATCCCCTTAGATTAGTTCCCTGTGCCTCTGTCCAGCAGAGCCATTCATGACTTATTCCTATACAGAACCATGAAAACAATAATGAATCTGCATTGCCTCTTTCCACAGTCGCAAAATTGGAGTTCTATAGCTTGAAGATTAATCTTGAAAGCTCTGTTACTACCATCACATATCCTATATGAGTACACAGAAAACAGCTTTATAAATTGCCACCATGCATAGAAATGTCATAGACATTTGCATATAGGTAAGTGAGATGGACTTCTAAGATCCTTTGCAGTCATGACCTAGTTACAAAAAGTGAATAAACACAACACAAAGAAATATAATAGTAAAAGGTCATGAAATAAAGTAAAAATAAAAATTGTAACAACAGAAAGTAAGTAGTGCAATATAATTATAAAGTCAATATATTGTATAACAGGGATTGTCTGATCAAACTTCGGTTATTCTCTTGTGATGTTGCTTGGTTATTTATAAATTGCTTTCTTGTCCAAAGTTGAATTTATTTTTGAAAGTCTAGTGGTTCCCTTTAATTCTGCAGGAACAGTTCCAGGTTTTGGGTTCCATAATAGAGCGTGCCTTAGAGGTGCACGTCTAGAGATGCTTGTGGATGACTGTGAAGAAGGATGATGAAGAAATAGCTGTATTATTAGGTTTTAAAGAAATTATCATGTGCAGAGATCTGCACATGTACCAGTTAAGCAACTCAATTAATTTCAGGTATTAATAAATAGAGCTGAAGAAGTACGGGTAGTGAGCTTACTTTGCAGATGATCAGGTAGTAACTTTTCTTTTAGGAACAGTACTCATAATGTGGTAAATTAATATTTTACAACAGCTTGTAATTCCTGGAAGTGCTACTGACAATTACTGGAAGGATATAATCGAAGGTTGGGATTAATAGTCTTTACCAAGTGGATGTCCAAACTCAGCCAGCTATCATACTGATAGTGTGTAGCAAATAGTACTTAATTAACCAATCTGTTAACTGTTTAAACCTTTCTTTAGAGCCTTCTGGCTGATTTTCTGCTGTTTTCAACATTTTTCCGTGTCTCACTGCTATTTTTTTGCTGTGTTAAATATTCTCTCGTGTTTCCTACTGAAACTAGGATAGCCAGTAGATGCAGCAATGTCCAGATCTAGGCCTACTGCTTCTGGAACTGTTTGTAGTGGTTTGTTCTGAGCACATTTTCCAGGCCATTTTGGATTGGAAGGGGCCTATGTGCACTTTTGTGAGAGAATTGTGTTTGATTGGCACCAGACTGTTAAAGGGATGCTGGTCTTGGACTTGGAATAAGCATCCTCATTGGTCCTTCTGAATTTTGTTAGAGTTTTTTTCAGGTTTTATCTTTTGGTATTTAGGCCCTGTATCTGAGAAGGTTTCTGCACTACTGCGCAATTGTGTGCCAAAGCCAGACAGTTAAATTCAACAAATCCTACTTTGTTGCTAAAATCAGTCAGCTAGACTCTTTAAATAGCTTTAAATCTGAACTTAAAACCCACTATCTCAAAAATCGTAACTGCCCTTGCAACCTCTTGACTAAACCACCCTAAATACGCAACTGTGTATCTGTCCTATTGAATTACTACTTTTTTACTCTAATCTCTAACTACTAACTTCTCCAACTTTCACACTACCTGTAACAGACCTTTGCTACAGTTTTGCTATTTTTTTCTATAGTGTTTCTCTACAGTAGAATTCTGTTCTGCACAATGTCACCCTGTCGTGTGTCTGCAAATGTAATTTAAATTTTTTGTGTATTTGTGTACCTCTTGTAGAATATTAACAATGTATAAATTCTGTTTTGGTCCCTTATACCTTATTTTTGTAACTTGTATTTCCTTTGTATAACATCAAGGATGTATGAATTTTTACTTATTGGAGCTTTTCTCCTTGGGCCTCCACTGAAAATGGGTTTCCTACTCAATGGACTTTCCCGGTTAACAAATGTCAGTAAATAAATGATAAATAAATACATTTTCCCCCTAAAACCCAGGCACAAATATCCATTCGCCAAGCTCCACTGTGATCCTTTCTGCAAAACCACTCCTAGTGACAACAGTCTTCAACCTAGCATTATGGACACCTTTACATCCAGAAAATCAATACTTTCAGATGAACTTTGAGCCGTAAACTTCACACACACTAGTAGTAGCCATATCAACAGTCCTCAAAGACACAGGCACCTTTCTGAACCAGCTAGGCTGTATCATAGACCCACATCTGACCTGTACCAACATTTTACTTGTGACCATGGACATTAGTAGTCTCTATTCCTAATGATTATGGAGTTGAATCCATAAGAAATTTGGGCAGAATAATGACACATAATCTTTGACTTGGATTTTATTTGCACCTTAGTTGATATTATTTTGGATACCAACATTTTTTACTATGGCAAGAATTACTATTGGCAACAATGGGAGGTTGCTATGGGCACACCGTGTGCCAACAGTTATTCTAACCTGGTGTTATCTGAATGGGAAGGGAAATATGTTCTCAGTACTTCAAACCTATGGTATAATAATGTAGTTTAGTATGGTCATTTTGTTGATGACCTCTTTCTCTTATAGAAAGGTGATGCAGAGAAATTGGAAAATTTTGTAACCTACTTGAATGGAGCTACCAGCTTTTTGAAATTTACTGCTCAAAGTTCATCTGAAAGTATTGATTTTCTGGATGTAAAGTGTCCTTACGCAAAGAAAGAAAGAGTGATACAATCATACATAGAAAAGACACATGGAAAAAACACTACTTGTATAAAAAAAGCAGTTTGCATCCTAAACATATATCTATAAATATTATGGAAAACAAAGCAACCAGAATTTTTAGGTTATGTACTCAAGAATCTGATTTTTACAGGGAGCTTGTACAACTTCAAACTAATTTAGGAGAAGGAGGATACAATTCTAAATATATTAGAGTGAGTATTTAGAAAAGAAACCAACTTAGGAGAGCTAAAGTCTTCCCATCTCTGCATAGGAGAGCCAATGTTGACAATGGGGCAACTGGAAGTGATGTTCCCAGAAATGGGCAGCTTAACTTAATTTTAACCTACACAAATCACAACAGCCAAATTTGTGAAATAATAAAGACATTTTGGCTTGTTCTTACACAGGAAAATAGGCTGTGTGAAATTGTAGGATATATGCCCAAGTTTAGTGAGGTATTTGTGAGGTATTTCTGAGGCCTTTCCAGTTGTTGCAGATGTCTTGAGCGGTACATACCAAATGGGGCGTTGTATTCTATAATGGGTCTAATGAGGGATGAGTACAGTGGGACAATGACCTCCTTTTTTCTGGATGAAAAGCCCTTCGTGATGAGGTGTGCCACATAGAAGGATTTCCTGACTGTTGTGGCGATGTGGTTATCGAAGGTGAGACCACTGTCCACCTGTGTCCCTAAGTCTCTTATCACACTTTCTGTGTTTAGTGTACTGCCACCTATATGGTAATTCATGGATACATGTTTTTTCCCAAAGGGGATAACAATACATTTCTTGGCATTGAGCTTGAGCCCATGGCTCTGGCACCAAGCATCTGTTTCTGTAAGGCCCTTTTGTAGAGTATCTACATCATTTGGGGATTCAATAATGGCTCCCAGTTTGCAGTCATCTGCGAACTTTGTTAGCCAGAGTCCCTTAGTGTTGACCTGTACTTCAGAAAAGTAGATGCCAAACAAGAGCGGCCCCAGGACTGAAACCTGAGGTACTCCACTTGTCACTTGTCTGGAGATGGATTTGGAGTTGGCTGCTTTTACAGAGTGGGTTCTATCAGTAAGCCATTTAGCAACCCATTGGGTGACATAGGGATTAATGCCCAACTTAGTAAGTTTATCTATGATTCCAGAGTGGGGGATGGTGTCAAAGGCCTTGGCAAGGTCTAGATAGGCTGTGTGGACCACCTTACCCTTGTCCATGGCTCTGGAGACTGATTCAAAGAAGTCAATCAGGTTCAGGAGACAAGATCGGCCCTTCACAAATCCAAACTGGGTGGGGTCCAGTGTTTGAAGGTTGCCAATGTCTTTGTTTATAAGTTCCATGATAATTCGCTCCATGGCCTTGCAGATAAGGCTTGTCAGACTGATGGGACAGTAGTTTCCAGGATCCAAGGTGGATCCCCCCTTGTGGATTGGGATAACTGTAGCTCTGCGCCACTCAGTGGGCACGAAACCTGAGGTGAGGCTATGATTAAACATGACACTTAGGTGAGGTGCCAGTTCATATTGTAGTTCATGTAGTACACAGCCCGGGATGTCATCTGGTCCCATGGATGCTGTATTCTTGGCTTTAGAGAGTGCGTTTTGTACCTGTGTGGCTGTTATTACTGTAATTTAGCAATCTTCTGGTATTGAGATGGGCCATTTAGGGGGTGAGAAGGGGGTGAAGTTGGCACTGAATCGATCTGCCAGGATATTGGCAATATCCTTTGGATCAGTATATTTAATGCCATTCTGTTTTAGCTCAGAGCAGATCTGAGCATTGCCATTTAGATTGTTGACATAGTTATAGAATGCTTTGTGGTTGTCTTTGGAATCTTTGGCAATTTTATTTTCATAACTAGCTTTGGAGGATTTTATGAGGCATCTCAGTTTCTTACTGAGGCTAGTAAGGGAGTTTATTGCATCCTGGGATTTTCCTCTTTTCTGCAAAAGTTTCTTCCTTTTGTTGTAAAGTTTGTTTATGGCAGGGGACCACCAGATTGGCTTCCTTTTTTTGGAAGAGAGCATTTTGGTTCTATTTGGGATGGCACGATTCATGCATGAGTGGATGTGCTCGTACAGTACCTTAGTGTAGGATTCAGCAGTTGAACTTTCAGTTCCCGTCTGCATGGGTGTCATGAAGTTTGTCACTTCTGATTTGTCACTTCTGACTTGAGTAGCATGAAGTTGGCTTTGGAGAAGTTTTTTATGGTGGTTTCTTTACTGGGGGGTGGGGGTGGGATGTGGATGTTAAGGGTGATTAGCTTATGGTCAGACCTGACTAACGAGGGGGTGACCATAGGTATGGAGCATTGATTTCCCATGTGGGTAATGACCAGGTCTAGGATATTGGAGCCCCTGGTGGGACTATGGATTAGTTGATCCAGGGCGATGGAATTTATGAATTCCAAGAACCGTTGCGCAAAGGTGTTGGGACGAGTAGTTTTCCCAGTTAATGGCAGGGTAGTTAAAATCACCCAGTATTAGGGTGTTTGGTTCTATCTTAATATTTTCCAGTATGTTTTGAAAGGTGTAGTGAGAATCTTGGGGTATGGTGGGGGATCTGTAGCAAGCTACAATTTGGATTGCAGTCTTACCTAGTGTTAGTTGCACTTGGAGAATTTCAGACACATTGTGTTGGCCAACTAGCCTGGTGGTGTGAATATCCTTGGTAAATATTGACACTCCTCCACCTTTAGTGTTTCGGTCCTGGTTTGGTGGCCGAAAAGTGTGGTAAGAGTTGTAGCCTGGTATTGCAGGGGTGCTCTCTGGAGCCTTGAATCAGGTCTCAGTTACTGCACAGATATCAATGTTCTCCATTTTTAGGAGTGCCTCGAGAGAGTGCATTTTGAGGTTTAGACTTCTAGCATTGAGTAGCATTACCTTCATATTTTGCATGCTTGTACCTGTTACGGTGGTGGTTTTGTCCTTTGAAGTTTGCCTAAAAAAGGCACTATAGGGGTGGCAAGAGCCTTAGCGAGTAACCTGAATCCCAGCCGCGACAGGTGCAGACCATCTCTCGCAAAGCATTGTGGTCTGTCAATCATGTCATCCCAGGCAGACAGATACTGGATCCCCTTTGAATGACACCATAAGCTTAGCCAATTGTTGAAGTCAATCATTTTATCCTTATATTGTGGTATCATTCTGGGCGAAGGCAGGATGCTACTCAGGGCTAGGGTCATACCTGCCTGGGCCACATGATCCGAGAGCTCTTCCATGTCTCTTTTCATGTAGTCCAGGGAGGTACGTCTCAAGTCATTCACTCCAACATGGACAATGACAGAGTCATATTTGTACTTGTTGTGGAGTGACTTGAGTGCATGCGTTATGTGGCGGATCCTGGCACCCAACAGGCAGCTGACTGTAATTTTCTCCTTATTCAACCTGGTGAGAGGGACATCAGTGTGCCAGACTATAGAGTCATCTATGACTAAAGTGTTAGGTACATTGTCTTGCATTAGGGGCTGTTGCTGGGTGGCACACTGGTGTTGAGAACTATGTGACACATTGGTTGTGATTGGTGTTTGTTTGCGTTTCAGCTTCAGAGGTCTTTGTTGCTTGGGCAAGTTACAGTTAAGGGCCTCTGCATATGTGGATTTAGTATTGCTATATGTGGGTGTTGGTGGTGTGGGTTTAGAAGGGCTATGTGTTGCTTGAGGTGTAGTGTGGGTGTTAACCTTCTCCTCTTGACTGTTTAGCACAATCTTGGGTGGAGAGAGCTTTGCTTCCATTTTGGCTATGTAAGTGCATCTCTCACAGGTTGTAGTGTTGGGTGGTAGGAGGAGAGGGTTGTCTGTGTACATGAGGCAATTGCTGCATTGCCCCAATATGCCCAGATTCACCAGGTGGACAGGAGAAATCACCGGAAGCTGACCCTTGGACATGCCTGGCTTGGGGCTTTTTTTTTTCTTTGTAAAGTACAGGAGCTGTTTCCTTAGCAAGGTACTTTGCATTTATAGGCTGTTTAGTGCCTACTATTAATTTCTCCTTGTTAACAAGGAGAGTTCAGTGTTTGTATGAGTTTACGGCTTCCTAGTGCTTTCCAGCAGGTATTAGAGAAAGTGCTAGTCACAGGGATGCTTAAAGGTAAGATTGAAAAGAATGCACTCTGCAGTGTGCACTAGAGAAGTTAGATGTGAAAGTAGGTAACTTGAGTTTTACCTGTTTAAAATGTTAAGGTTTAGTGGAGAGTTACTATTTTTAAAACAGCAAGATGGATTGAAAGGGGTGGTCACTTTTGTATTTTGGTACTATGAAATACTGTAGGATGGCCAATAGATTTAAATAATTGAAGGGGTGGGATTTCAAAAATGATGATTTTGTGATTACTCACATAAGCCAGTGAAAGTAGAGAGAAATGAGCTATATGGTCAGATTAACATAAGAGGCGGGCAACTAGAAAGACTCAGAACAGAGAGAGCTGTGGTCTCTTTTGAAGTTTTAATATGCTGTTAAAACAGAATTCAAGCAAAACACAAGGTAAAGAAAACAAACTACAGTATTCAAAATATAGAAAGGCAATACAGTAATACAAAAAATAAAAGCAAACTAACCTTTCTTTCACAGCAAAGTGTAGCAGAGTCTGGATGAGTCTTTTAAAATTAAAATGCATACTCTGCACCAAAGATGTTTTTTCCAGTGAAACTGTTAGAAAAAAGAAAGGCACATTCCACTGTTGAAGGTGTTCTGCATGTAAGAGTATAGACATAGCTAACTTCTTTAAGCATCCTACCAATGGGATAGATTATTCGTTCTCCTGCCATGCTGACTGCCGCACACAGCACTTGGACTGTCTTGCGGTATGTCAGGTCTGTTCAGCTTACTGTGTGGGAAAAATGGACCAAGTATTTAAGAACACAATCCTAAGACATCTCTGTGATATTCGGAATAAAGACAATAAGAATGCTTTAGTATGTCATACTGCACAGTCGCCAACACATTATTTTAAATTACAAGCCATTGAAAATACGTATCATGGCATGAGACAAGGGGCCATACAAATAACACTGAGAGAAATTAAGTCAAATGGATCATCAATCTAAAGGCGGATAGATCACCAGGACTGAATGCCGTAGTACCATTAAGACCTATGTAAAGAACAGGAGAACAGTGATTGGCTGAAAAGAAGGAATGTTCCCTTTTGTATGTTTTCTATTGGTTAACTACTTTTTGGACACTGGCAAGGGTGTTGGTCTTCAAAACAATACTTGATTGGTGATCTACATGTTTTTAAAGTAAGAGCTTCCCCTTCTCATTGTATGATCTGAAGAAGGAGAAATTTGAAAGAGCTTATCGTTTGAAAAAAAAAAAAAAAGGGTGACCTTTGTTGCTTTTATCGTTTTATTGGATATTAAAGAAGTTCTGATTTTATCTTATGTTAATCAATGGTGGTGACACTGGTATCCTTCTCTCTGCTAGATATAATTATATATATAGATATATGTATATATATATATATATATATATATATATATATATATATATATATATATAGATAGATATTAATTCTCTGGTGCTTTAAATCAAATGTACAGGTAGGCAAATAGTCAAAATGTCATGAGTATGTTTCGTTGTGACAGGTGAGTAGGGTGTGGCATAGGTGAGAGTGTTTGCATGTGTGTTTAAGAGTTAGGGTTGTTGTATGTTGGTATGGTACTGTGTGAATTGTAAGGTTAGTGTCCTCATTAAGAAATGGTGGTAGATGTAACGTTTTTAGTGTGTGTTTGCATGTCCAAATATGTCCTGTGTTGTGGCAATACTAAGTCTTACCCACCTGTAATTCTACTGGACATGCAGAAGGATGAGAAAACAAGAACATATTACTGCACATTTATGGTACATATCCATTGAAATTTTACGAAGGAGTGGCACACATGGCATACACATCCCACTGATGGGAGAATTGCTCCCACCTACATGATATGCTGTCATGCTGAGCACTAATTCTTCAAATACTGTAAAACAATGTATAAAAATGCCTCAATACACAGGTACAACAAGTATTAAAATAGGAAGAGAAAAATGCTTACATTATATGTCTGTATTTCTGTCCCTCTTTCCTACCTCCCTCTCTTGAAGCAGGTTAGTTTGGCATCATCATAGGCCTCTATATTAATATGGCCACTGGTCAACAGAACATGTGTTGCCAGTGGCATCACACACCATCTTAGCAATCTTATTTCAGGCATCATCTTTGCACAAGGGTCCATTTTACTGTCCAAGTATGAATTCAGCAAGAGACATGCAGTTCACAGTGTCTATGTCCACTTACTCTTGTTCACTGCTGTAGCAGAATGGCATACCTCTTCTTGCAATTGCATGTTTGGACAACATATGATGCATGACAGAAAGCCATAAATGTGCAAAAGCAACCTTTAAAAAAAGAAAACTGCAGCACCAGGAAAACATCAGTTTGGGACAAGAATGTGACATAAAAGAACTTGAGCAAGAGGGAGTGTATAAATACTTGGGAATTGATGAAGGATCAGCAATAAAACATGAAAAAATGCCAATAAAACTCAGTAGGGAGTACTTTAGAAGACTTAAATTAATCCTAAAAACAGCGTTGACATCTAGGAACAAGATCCAAGCTGTAAATCAATTTGCTCTTCCTATCCTAACTTATAGTTTTGGAGTGATTGACTGCCCCAAAACATGTTGGATAGACTGGCAATTAAAACATGAAGGATGCTTCATGCTTACCAAATGATTTATAAAAATCAGTGTATACCAAGATTATATATTCTTCATTCCAAAGGAGGGATGAGCCTCCTTGAAACTGACATTGAGATTGGTATAGATCTGCAAATGTGGGACTCCACACATATCTAGTGACCTCACAAGATCCAAATGTAGTGAAAGTTTTGAAACATGAGGAGAATAAATCTAAGATGGCATCTCTGCTTAATTTAGCAGAAGATAATTGACGTCAAGCAGGAACAGAAACCAAACCAGAAGTGGATAAAAAACAGGCACCAGCTGAATGTGCTAAAAAACAAAAGAAAGAATATAAGGTAAAGGACCAGATGAGAAGGCAAGAAATGTGGAAAAAGCATAAATATAGCTGCAAGTATAGAAAACTTCTGGAAGAGACTCATGTTGATCAAGAATGATTGCAGGAATGGTTAAGGAGAGGTGAATTCACATCAAGAAATGAAAGGTTAATATTTGCAGCCCAAAACAGTGGGCTACGTACACACTGGTTTACAAAGTCCATTGAACACGTGAGAGAAACAGACATATGTAGATTTTGTAAAACCAAATTGGAAACAGTCACACACCTTGTTGCTGGTTGCAATGCACTAATGGCAGAGGGGCTGTATACTGAAAGGCATAATAATGTGCCAAGACTGTTACACTGGAGATTGTGCAAATGTTATAGTATCAAAGTGGCTGAAAAACACTGGAAACATGGCCCACAAAGAATCATAGAAAATGGCAAAGTTTATATCACATGGGATCACTCAACACCAACATTTCAAAAGATAGATGCTAAAACCGAATATAGTGGTCCAAGAAAATAAGACAAACGTAGCATTGATCATTGAAATCTCCACACCCAGTGATTACAGTGTATTGCATACAGATAGACCCAAAGTCATAAAATACCTTGATCTGCAGTCAGAAATGAGAGGCATGTGGAAGAAAGATACCTAGACAATTACAGTAGAAGTAGGAGCAACTGGTCTTGTAAAAAAGAATTGACAAGCGTATTTAGTTATGTTACCAATTCATGTAACACCATATGAATTGCAGAAGGAGTCATCAGTGGGCACATTGCAGGTGCTGCGAAGAACACTTTTGGCTAACATCAAAGAGTGAAACAATACTAATTTCATGAACTTTAATCATACTTTGACTTAGGAATGGGGTCCATTCCCATCATGGTATTAGAAACCCAAAAGCCTTGGAGAAATTAAAAATGACTAAAGCCAGAAAATATCTGCAGCACATTGCTCTGGCACTATTTGTCTACACTGGCCCTGTAAATAAGCACAGTGGGCATACGTTTCTCTAGTTCTGTGTCAAACATGGCCCGTGGCAGTCATTTGGGACATTGTTGTGTATACCAGCTGCCATTCAGGGATTGTAAGGCTAAATGGCCTTATTAGCATTATCACTGCTCAGAAAATGCCATTATTAACATGATGTAAAACATGGACACCATTTTGGACAGTAACACTTTTATCTATAAGTGTTGCTATAAGTGTTGCAGGGCAACACTTACAGAATTTAGAATACAGAACTTTACTGAATAATTTTATGCACTCTGATATACAAATATTGAGGAGGAAAACCACCATGATATTGTACCCTAACACCTGTGCTGGATGGCATAACATTGAAACAGGTGCCATATGATATATGTGATTGTGAACACAGCAAAGTGACATGGCACTGTCCTGTGCAGCTATGGTTGGTGTACATCATGGACATCAGGCAGATTGGGAAGGACCTGACACATGGGATAAAGTGATCCTTGTATGCAGGATGCTACATATTGACACATTGTAAAGGTGGGTGTGTGATGGTGTGCATAGTAATGAGGCCAATAGGCAGTTACAAAAGGGGGTTTATGGAGGCCATTCCCACTGCTGCAGTGCATATAGGGGAGATTTGTGGAGCACTACAGGGATCTGCTAACCAGCTACAAAATGGGAAAATGAATTAGTGGCCATAAGTAGATTATTTTTTTAGCATTATTGACTGACACATGAACCTGCTGTTGTACAAGGCTTGTCATAAACTTAGAGAAAGGCACTGGTTAGAAAAATTCATCACCTAGGAGACAGAGTTGTTCACGCAGGCCATTTGCACACATGGAATTTCTCTTCTAGACAAAGGTGCCATGGACAACATGTATTGGAAGAAGGAGCTGGTGAAGCATGACAATATTGTGGGTGGCTATAATAGATCTATGCAACAGGTGTGGTGAAGGGTAACTCATATGATACTTTGTGCAAGGACAAGGCATTTGGCATTGCCAAAGGCATGTCCATCAAATAGGGTGGATATCCAATGCCTTGTCTATTCATTTATGTTCATTCATACAGAAAAAATAGCAGCCCTCTGCTTGCAACTACATTTTCAGTTACAGCTCTCTGAGATGCAGGAGTTGTCAGTGTCCCTATCTGGAGATGGAAAATTGAACCTCATACCCAGTGGTGGCTTGGATGTAGGAGCTGGTCTGGCAACAACCATTAAAGTACAAATACTACCTGCTATGTGTCCATATGTTACAATGTACTGCATGTGTGATGGGACTGAAGCACCAAGGACCTTTTGTATATCTTTGAGGTTCCTCTGGATTGCAACTACTACATCCTGAATGCCAAGATATGTATGTCTTCATAGGCTACACCCATATTGTGTTAAGTACCTCTATGAATGCCACAGAGGAATATAAGCAAAAGTGTGTGTCCTGAAAATTGTATCCTGTCTTAAAGCTTTTACAGGGCCTATTGGTGGAAAGACCTGCACAATGGGAAAGCAGCTTGATATCAACAGGTCACCAGTGGCAGATGATAGCATCATACATGATGCAGTCCAATAACACACTGACATTGAGCACAGCATTAGTGTGGGATGGTTTACCAGCATTTCCCATTTCAAAGGTCTGATTGGAGGTATAGAACCTCATTAGTGCATGAAGGACATCCTGTAACTATGAACCTCTCCCTGGATCCTCAAAAGTCCCCATTCAGGACAGCATTTGAAATTCTCACTGCCTCCAACATGCACATACCCACTTGAAAGAGAGAGACATTGGTGTTGTTACTCCATGTCTGTCCCTGTTCTATCTACAATGTTTAGCATAAATCAGTGGATGTGCAAGTCAGTGAAACATGCTTTTTCATATATGCAAATCAAGGGAATTGGCTGGGTGTAGAACTAACATAATATGTACAATTCCCAGGTCTTTAAAAATGACCTGGAAGTTCAAGGAGTTGAAGCTTTTCCTTCTGGTGTGTTTCAGTTGCTTTGGTTCATAGATCCATAGGTATATACTAAGCTAACAACCACTAGGGCCCTTAAAAACCTAGCCATGCAATCAAGTAGTGCTGTTTATTTTGTGGATGTACAAAAGGCTCATCCGAACAAGGTCTGGGGTTGCCTTGTATGCCAGGCAAAGATCACCTCTCAGAAGTCTGTATTATGCTGAGTAAAGAGACTGGGCATTGAGGCAATGTGTATAGGACATTGTGATTACTCCTTATATTCTTTTTATAAGGAACCTTTGTGCATGTTCCATTTGCTGCATGTGTCAGATCAGGTACATACCAAAGGGAGCATTATGGTCTATGATGGCCCTGATAGTACCTGCTGTGATAACCTGTCTGGACCAAGATATGACTGGCTGCTGGCCTCTATATTCCCTCCTTTACAAGGCCTGCTGATGTCACCACCTTAAAAGCACTAGAAGACAGTCTAATAACGATAAACTCTGTGGCGCATGCGATAAGCACTGCAAACTGTAGTGTGTAATAGTAGATAGGTAGGGGTTCTAATCTGACATCATCCAACTTGTGTATGTTTGTAAATATATCCCCTTGCAACACTAATGACATGCCCACCTAGCCTATCTCTGTGCAATGGTTATGCATTTCATGGCCCTGTAACTAGCTCTGGCTCTAAATTGCCATCTACATAAGAATAATTGATGCCCACCACCATCTAGATTTGTACGTGCAGACTACCCAGGTGACACGTATCAAGGGTAGCAGACCTTGTCACAGGGTAGAAAAGCATGATGACACTGACTTTCCCCATTGTCCCTGACACACTTTTCTACACATATGCACCTAGGGAGCCATACACATATACTGGCATACCTTTCTGACACCATATTTCTGCTGTTTTGTTTTGCCATCCTGTGCTGCTGTATTACCACCATGTGTCCATAATTTAACTGCTCAGACTCCTGGAACAAAAACATGCACAGTTCCATGACACACCTGTCATTCTGTAACTCTACCACGAGGGTACCTTCAGGCAACAAAGATACACAAAGTTTGATGTGTAGTCATGACACATGCCAGCATACAGTACCTGTCATGGCACACAACTGCTATAGCAAAACACTACTGCACTACACAAACACATGTAAAGTAATATAGTCACCCTGTGCATCAGACACATATTTGCATGTCCCTGCATTGATGTGACAAATGGCAGGGATGAGGCACAGGTATCATCACATGCACAGAGTGTGGTGTGGGGGTGCCAGAGGCCTAGGCTATGCCAAACAGTTGAGAGCATGTGTGTGAGTCAGGAAGAGGTGCTGGTGAGATGGTCCATGGAGAGGTGCCATGTCTGTCTGTTGGTGACCTGCCTGTGATGTGGTGTTGCCAGAGGCCTAGGCTATGCCAAACAGCTGAGAGCATGTGTGTGAGTCAGGAAGGGGTGCTGGTGAGATGGTCCATGGAGAGGTGCCATATCTGTCTGTTGGTGACCTGCTTGTGATGTGGTGTTGGAGTGTGTGCTTGTACACAGTCAAGCCCAGTGCTAGACCTCCACATGTATATGGTTGACAGCTGTGGACCGTACATGGTAGAGTGGACAGTTCACTGTCTCCGGCTATAAACATGGGAACTGGCTTCACCAGGAGTAGCACTGGCACCACCATGCCCAAGGTTAAAAGCAATTCTACTACCTGATGGTAACTGTTGTCTGTTGGGCCCATGTCTCACAGAGGACTGCCCAGGACCATGTGCCCATGTGCTGCCTCTGTAGTGCTGGAGGTACTGCCATTATGGGGCTGTGAATGTGCAAGGCCACATGGACTCTCAGCAAATGGTGTTGCTGGCCTACACCCACGTGTCCAACGCCCAACTCCAACCAGATGTTTCAGCACAGACAATGTGCGATCAAAGACAGACACTGTCTCAGCCCACCGTCTGTCCACTACATCAGTGAACTGATCTAGGGTGTCACCGATGTGGTGGAGGCACACACAGGTGTCAGATTGTGCTGCATCGGTAACCCAAAGCATCCATCTGGTGTTGTGTTCAGAACATACCTGTGCCAACATGATGGGCCGAAACATGCAGCAAGTGACCCGTGATGTGACACCTGCAACAATTGGTGGATGGGTAGCAGTCCTCATTCGAGCACCCTTGTCAATATGCCTGTGCAAGACTTCACAACCTCTCTTTGAATGGCCAGTGTCTACACTCACTGACCCCCATAGTTGTCACACTGTCCTGTGCAATGTCGTCACTCTCTGACTGTCCAATATCTGTGGCCTCTGGGGACAGGGTAGGTGTGGGCATACTGACTGTGTGTGTGGACAATGGGGGCAGAAGAGGAATTTCAACCACTGGGACAGATTCAGCCCCCGGCAACCCTCACTATGGCTACCATCATCATCAGAGTCCAATGAGACACTGACAACAGGTTGTAAAGGAAAGATGCCAAACCCTGATTCACCTGTGTGAAGCAAGACAAAAGCAATATATTGCTACCTGCACTATTATGTATGGTAATCCACATAGAAGCATATAGATGAGAATCCACAACTGCATTACACATGTCACATCTTCTCATCTCTTTTCCCATGCACAACAGGCAAACTCACAACAACATACACAGACAAGTCAGGCCCTTTATAACATGCACGTCAGTTACCTCCAGTTAATGTTGCCAGTACAATACACCTGTAAGGTATGCAATATCATAGTGTATATGATAGAACTAAACATAACACCCATTACACCTATCTTGAGAATGATATGCCAGTTGTAGCATCACTGTCTCAGGTATGTGCCATCTCCCTATTGTGTTTCAACAGGCATCTTGGAGTAAATGTCTCAGGTATAGCAGGCTGCAAAGTCACTCAAAACTATACATGCAAATGTGTTAATGGTTGTACAAATACACACCTGTGATAACCCAGTCTATGCACTGTAGTTAACTGTTCAAGACTGGAACAGACTGGAACATACAAATAGTCTACTCTGGCTAAGCACAACAGTTGCACATAGGGCGAAATGGCAGTCCTTAACTTTCTTAGGGTATATATGATCCATAAAACAACAGTATCACACTTACCAGGTACAATATGACAGGCTTTGGCCACACCTGATGGACCTATGAAAAAGTGAGGGAGAGGTATTGTCAGCATCACCAAATACTGCAGCACTACAAGGTAATATGTGTATATATCCACATGTACAGTAGCTACTGTGCTAATGGCTATATTGCTGACATTCTGAGTATGTGTACACAACTGTGCATAAAAAACAACCCTCCCCCCAACGCAGATAGACCTGATACCCATGTAATGGTATGTACAGCTTGCCACAATGACTGATATAGTATTACACTGGTGAAAAAAGTAAGGTTACCTAGATGCTCATCTTCTGTGGATGCTGTGGCACTCACTTCTAGAATGTATGGCATGGTGGATGCCTCAGAGCTGTTGGTTGACTCTAGGTTTTCCAGGAAATCCTCTGTGGCTGAAAGTGGTTGTTCTGTTGCAAGCCTTCCACCAGTGGCAGCATAATCCCTGACAACAGCAGTTACTCTATGACGTGCTGCATTCACCATATCTGTGGCCCAGTGCTGGACCTGCTCATAGCTCCTGTCCTGTTGGCCAATCTGATTAACAGCCCACACAAGGTCTGCCCACAATGCTGTCCATTGTTCTTGATTGTGCCGAGCCCTGCTAAGCATGATGTGATGGTGGTGCCTGAGGCCATCCAGTATTACAGCATTCACTGCAGTTGTGAATGCCAGAAGTCTCCTGTGATACATGGTTCCTGAAAGATATCAAGAGGGGAACACATAACAGGACCAGATGGATTGATTTCCACTATGTATAGATCCTGTGCATCCATAATGGCCTGCACTATCAACTGCCCCCTCACATGTCATAAACCTCAGTCTGGAAATACACTACATGTGTGGATATCAACAAAATAGTAGCAATATTGAGTTATGTCCCAGTGTGCAGAGACAGATTCTGCTGTATGCCCCTACACCCATCACTGCAGTCTACTGTGGTGTGTCCCCTATGGGCAAAATCCAACTAATATGTCATACGGCAACTGTCAGACAAATAGTAGTGTGCTATTACAACAACTATATGGGTACAGTCCAGCAACACCAGTGTGCCAAAATGACAGAAAGCAATGCAAACATGCTCTAGTATATGTCCCCTGTACACATCATACCTCTCAAGTATGCAGATGTTTGCAGAATGTCAAGATGTTTGCCTCATACATGTGGTCCTAGTCACAGAAATCTGTGGATATCTGACAAATGGTTGGCCAGTCATTGATGGGTGATGTCAGATTATACAGTCAGATTCTCACTTTCACATGTCATACCCCTCCGAAAGCAGTTATGCTACAGTAATATGTGTTAGTCTACTCATGCTCTTACATTGTACAGGCAATATATAGTGCATTGAGATTATCTGGGCAGGTCTATCCCTTGTTTCTTTGACTTTAAAAACTTCTGTTCCCTCCCTCTCCACTTTAAATAAAAAAAAATGTACACTTTATTCATCTGCTTTTACTGTAATTGTGTTCTTCATACTTTATTACCTTATTTTTCCTGTGTGCTCTTGAGTGTTTGAGTGTTTTTTTCTGCTGCATTTAATACTGTTTGTTAGTAGACTAATTAAATGTATCTGTTATTCTATGCATTTTAAGCTTTGGTCTTAGCACTTGTGCTTCAGCCGAGTTACTTCACATTTAAGAAGGTTCTTGTGGTCTACACTCTTGTGGACAAACCCTTAACAAAATCTTCTCTCCGTTATGCCCTGCATACCATTGCGTCTCAAACAATCTGGAAATATAGAGCTAATAAGTATATTTTTTGCACTTCTTAACTGTTCAGACTTCTGCACTGTCTTAATTTTTGCTTGACTGAATTATTTATATATTTTCTTGTTTTTAGTCATTGTTTAATTTAACTGCATTTATTTAAACTGTATTTGCTTTAATATAGCTACACCAAACAAAAATTTCTAAGCTTCTTTCCTGTCTTTCCTATAACTAGTCAAGTCCAGATACAGATTTGCTGTATACAAGTCTTTCTGTGTTGGAGGGAAGCCTTCTAGCTCATTAGTGGGAGTGGTAAGCACAATGTAGCCTATCTATTAAGAGGAGTGGTTTCATGCCCTGAAATTGTAGTTTATTGGCCATTTGGGCAGTTTTTCCATCCCTTTCAACTTTCCGGTTTAAAAGCCTGCATTTGTGCTTGTTTCCCACCTTTACTGTAACTAGTATAGTCCAGATACAGATTTTCTGTATCCATGACTATAAGCTTCGAAGCCACCCCTCAAGCCTTTTTGTGCTTAACGGAAGCCTTCTAGCTTATCAGTGGGAGTGGTAAGCACTGAAATTGTAGTTTATTGGCTGTTTGGGCAGTTTTTCCATCCCTTTCACCTTTCTGGTTTAAAAGCCTGCGCTTGCAATTGTTTCTAGCCTTTCCTGTAACTAGTCTAGTCCAGATACAGATTTGCTGTATCCAGGACTTTTTGGACACTTCTGAGCCCCCACCCCAAGCCTTTCTGTGAGCTTATCACTGGGGTAAGTAGCCTATCTACCACAAGAAGAGTGGATTCTGGCACATAAATTGCAGTGTATTGAGAGTTTGAGTAGTTTTTCCATCTCTTTCAACTTTCTGGTTTAAAAGCCTGCATTTGCATGGGTTTGTGCTTGTTTAAGCTCTGCAGATGCAGTTTTGCTTTCTGCACTTGTTTTTGTCATTTTTTAATTTAATTACATTTATTTAAATTGTATTTGCTTTAATATTGCTACACACTCAAGTGTGCTAGCTTGCACTGCATTTAAATTGTTTTCACTGATGTTTTAGCTGCTTTTCTGTTTGCGCTGGTTTGCGCTTGTTTAAACTCCACTCAACGGCGCCAAGGTGAGATAAACTATTACTGGTGCCAGAAAGTCTGCTGTTCAGTTTTTTCCTTGATCTTGCTAGCTCTTTCTCTCTTTCTTGCACTTCAAATAGCTTAATTGTTTTGCACTTCAACAGGTTTTTGTAGCAATTATTGTAGCATACCTAAGTGCCATCAGCACTAGACATTATTCACGGAAATAGCTCCAGTACTTAGTAGTTATGACCACCCTTCCTGGCATGATTAAAGGAAAGTTCCCTGTGCTTTCTCCTATTAACCTGGTGCATTCGGGCATTCTGAGGCAGTGTAGAAACTGCATCATGTACACAGACAACCCTCTATTCTTATCCCCCAACACTCTGAGTTGTGAGAGATGCCCTTACATTATCATATTGGAAACTAAGTACTCTCCAGCCAAAACCGGACTAGCTGGTCAAGAGAAGGTCAACAGCTGCACCACACCACATGGAACACACAGCCCTCCAGAACACCCACCATCACAGCTCTCACATAAAAACACAAACCAAACACCCACCTTCATGGAGGCTCTCAATACAAATTTACCCAAACAGCAGAGACCTCCAAGACAGAAATGCACTCAACTACCACAACACAGCACAAACCACAGGACACATAGCTCACCTCCACAGTATGCCCCTCAATCTAAGCCCGTAAGGCTAAACACCTTGCCCAATACACTAATCATAGGTGACTCAGTAGTGAGGCACACAGATGTCCCACTCACTAGGTTGAGTAAGGAAAATGTAACAGTCAGCTGTCTATCAGGTGCCAGAATCTGACACATAACACATGCACTCAGGTCATTCCACAACAAGTGCAAGTATAACTCTGTCATTGTCCATGTGGGTGTGAATGTCCTGAGATGCACCTCCCAGTACTACATGAAAAGAGACATGATGGAGCTCTCAGATTATGTGGCCCAGGCAGGTATGACCCTAGCCCTGAGTAGTGTCCTACCATCACACAGAATGATACCGCAGTACAAACAAAAAATGATTGACTTCAACGATTGGCTAAATTTCTGGTGTCATTCTAAGGGGATCCAGTATCTGCTTGCGATGACATGATTGACAGACCTCAATGCTTTGCCAGTGATGGCCTGCATCTGTCACTCCTGGGTTTTCAGGTACTGGCTAAGGCTCTTGCCACCCCTATATTGCCTTTTTTAGGTGGTGTTCCAAAGACCAAATTGCCATCATAACAGCTATAAATAAATGCAATCTGAAGGTCATGCTGCTCAATGCTAGAAGTCTAAATCTCAAGATGCACTCACTCAAAGCAGTCCTCAAAATGGAGAACATCAACACTTGTGCTGTAACAGAGACCTGGTTTAAAGTGGCAGAAAGCACCCCTGCACTACCAGGCTATAACTCATTCCACACCTTTTATCCCCAAAACATATACCAAAGTTCCAAAGGCAGTGGTGTCTCCATATTAATAAAGGATATGCACACCTCCAGACTAGTAGCCCAGCATAACGCATCTGAGATATTTCAGGTACAACTAACTTTGGGTAAGATGGTGATCCAGGTCATAGCCTGCTATAGGTCCCCAACCATGTCCCTAAGACTTTCACTCCATGTTCCTATGCACCCTGGAATCTAACAAGGTCCAACCCAACACTCTTACACTAGGACACTTCAACTACCCCTCCATCAACTGGGAAAACTACTCAAGCACCAACACACTGGCCCAGCGCTTCCTGGAATTCATCAATTCCAATGCCCTGGACCAGCTCATTCTGAACCCCACTAGAGGAACCAACATCCTTGACCTGGTTATTACTAACATGGGCAACCATTGCTCTACATCAATAGTCAATCCCTTCCTGGTCACATCCAAACATAAACTAATCACCATGGAAATTCACATCTCACTCACACCCCCAGCAAAAGTAACCACCTTGAAAACTTCTCCAAAGCTGAATTTGGGCTCCTAAAAACAGAGGTGGCTAACTTCATGGCACCCATGCCAATGGAAATTAGCTGCATGACTGCCAGATCATACAACAATGCACTGTACAAACATGTGCATAAATGCAATGAACTAGCCATACCCAACAGAGCCAAGGTGCTCTCCTCCAAAAAAAACTCTAAAACAGAAATAAGTAACTGTTGCAGAAAAAGGTGAAGTCCCAAGACTGTAAAAACTCACTTATTAGCCTCAAAAAAATGCTGAGATCCCTCATTAAATCCTCCAAAGCCAGCTATGAAGGCAGAATTTTGGCAGACACTAAAACAATCACAAAGCCTTCTATAGTTATATCAAGAACGTCCATGGCAATACCCAGATTTGCTCTGAGTTACTGCACAGTGGTACTTCCTATACTGAGCCAACAGATATTGTCGACATACAGGCTAACAGATTCAGTGCCAACTTTACCCCTCCCCCCAAAGGACCAATCACAATACCAGAAGAATGCCAGGCAACCAGTATTACTGCAGCACAGGTTAAAGCTGCATTGTCCAAGGCCAAGAATACAGCTTCCATGGGACCTAATAACATCTCTGGCTGTGTTCTACATGAACTATAAAGTGAACTGGCACCACATCTGTGTGCCCTGTTCAGTCACAGCCTCACCTCAGGCTTTGTCCCTACTGAATTGCGCACTGCTATAGTCAGCCCTCTCCATAAAGGGGGAGTGACTACAGACACTGGGAATTATCACTCCATTAGCCTGATGAGTCTGATATGTAAAGATATGGAGCACATCATCATGGACCTAATTAACAAAGATATAGGAAATCTCCAAACCTTAGACCCCATGCAATTTGGCTTTGTGAAAGGGAGATCATGCCTGCTCAACCTGGATGACTTCTTTGAGTCAGTCACCAGGGCTGTGGATACAGGTAAGGCAGTGCATACAGCCTACCTTGATCTGGCCAAGGCCATTGATATCATTCCTCACTCAGGAATTATTGATAAACTCACCAAACTAGGCATCAACCCCTATATTACTAGGTGGGTTGCAAATTGACTCACAGATAGAACACACAGTGTGACATTAGTGGACTCCAAGTCAGACTGCTAACCAGTCTCGAGTGGAGTCCCACAGAAATCATTCCTGGGTGCTCTCCTGTTCAGCATCTACTTCTCAGAAGTCCAGGGCAACACAAAGGGCCTCTGGCTGACCAGGATTGCAGATGACTGCAAGCTGGCAGCCATTATTAACTCCCCAAGGTATGCAGACATACTACAGAAAGGCCTCACTGTGACCAGTGACAGGTGTCGATACCATGGCCTTAAGCTTAATGCAAAAAAAGCGTCCTCATCCCCTTTGGTAAAAACTCAGGCCCCACTAATTACCACATTGATGGGAGCCCACTGAACACTGAAGTTGTTATAAGATATCTAGGGATGCAGGTTAACAGCAACCTCTCCTTCGACCACCACATTGTCACTTTGATCAGAAAGTCCTTCTATATGGCACATCTCATTACCAAGGCTTTTCCATCCAGGAAGAAAGAGGTCATTACCTCTCTCTACTCTTCCCTCATTTGACCAACCATTGAGTATAATGCCCTATTTGGCATGTATCTCACTAGACACCTGCAACAGCTGGAAGGGCCACAGAAGTACCCCATGAGGAGGATCCTAAGCATTAAACAGATGTCCTAGATGGACAGACTCAAAAGACTCCAGCTATTCTCTGTGTCATATCACCTACATAGAGGCAATCTCTGCTTGACTTATAAAGCCATGTCTGACCCAGCTCTGTTAGAAATGCTACATCTAAAGAAATCCCAATCCCTCCACACCACACACTCCAGATACCTCAACCACATTAACACAATCAGCAGAACAAGCTGGAGGGACAGTTTCCTCACCCAGAGACTGCCCATGCTCTGGAATAGACTTCCCATACATGTCAAGCAGAGCACCTTGCTGTCCCTCTTCTAGAGAAATCATGATGAGTGGATGGGTGATAGAAAGTTCACCACGGGGGTCACTCCAGTGGCTCTACTTGATAGAGGCACTGGGAACTGACATCAGGTAGCATGATGCCAGGGCACTTCTATGGGCTAGGCTTGTAAAGGCTCCAGGGCCATTAGCCTAGTACACACCTATGAACCAATATATATATATATATATATATATATATATATATATATATATATATATATATATATATATATATATATATATATATACACTCTGTCACCGAGTTTGGCCCTTTGGCCCACCATTAATTATGGCTTTGCCCTGATTTCTTGCTGTATGAGGTTGGTAGGTATGTTCTGCATAGCTTTCAACCAAACTGGGACATATGTCAATGACAAAGGAATGTACCCAGAGTACAACAGTGACATTCAGGGACACTTTTGCAATATTAGAGTTATGTATGTGACACATTCACAGAATGAGGGAAGGTGACATACAGTACATCATTTGATATTACGTGATGTACACCCTTAGTTATTGTCACTATGTACTGTGTGTAACCCACTTCTTTTCTACAACAGCCGACTGTTGTGGGAGGGATTGATTGGGACACAGCTGAGATATTCTAGAAAGCAGGGACGTGTGTGAGTCATGCCTGTAGGTGTAGGAGAACAGAGTATCAATGACAATTCAATACAATAGATCTATGACAAGCCTACTGCTGTACCCCCTATTCCCCATACTTCCATCCTCCCATCTGCATCCCATTATATGGAGACATCTATTACATACCTGGTGTAGTGTGGTATTCCTTTTTTGAATCTTTCCTCTGGAAAAGCTTGTAACACACACTGTCTGTGTGCCTGAAATCTCATGCAGACCTGCTCTCCAGCACCAGTTGCTTGCCTTTTAAAGTAATACTCTTTAGCAGTTAATTGCCTTTGCAACAATCAGTGGCTCAGAATTGCTAATTGCAGCTTAATTACATCAGTAGCCAATGACATGCCACCACGGTGCAATATATAAGGCCTTCATGTAGGCATTGGCACCTTTATTAGTATTTTAGATGGACATTACTGATGTGGAGACTACAGCACCACAGAGGGTAGGTACAACTTCTGTCCACTGTAGATATTTGTGAAGTATGTGCACAGTTTTTCCTCATATGTTTGGTCAGTGTCCCATAACATTGTGGTCATCTGGCAGTTTGATGGCAAACATTGTGGGTTGATGTCAGTAAGGGAACAGAGACATGTGACTGCCACACTTCCTACCCATCAGAATATGCATGCTAATGTAGTAGCTGTTATTCTATCAGCCTACAATCTTTGTAGGGGAAAACTGATGAAAATTTTCCATACCTCACAATTGTACATTTTTCACAGAATATCCAGATTTGTGCTTCATATTTTTGAAAAGTTTTTCATAAAATTCTGGTTTTCTGGCAAATTAGTGAGTGGCAAATCATTACAGATTGATGTTAAAAAATAATGACAGACATTTGAGTGTCAGACTTCATGACATTCAGATAATTCAAGCTTATGTATAACCTGTTTTTCTATCAACTTTCTAAGTTTGTAAGAACAATATTTAAAAATGTCCTTATGTTTGGGCCTTTGCCCCACTTTTATTTATGTCTTTGTCCAGATTTCCAGCTCTAAGAGATTGAGAGGTATGACATGTCCCTATCTCTGGCCTTTTGACCTCCCCCAGTGAGTATGGCTCTCTCTGGATCCCTTGCTCTAGGGGTTGGGAAGTATGGTAGTTCTGTAGCAGCTACCTTTACATACAGCTGTGTATGCTACAGGCTGCAGCTACAGTACATGGGGGAGGTTGTTAATACTTTGTTAGACAGCAAGCCATATGTGTAACTGTAACAGCTGTGTCAGGGCTGTCATTATGGAAGATCCAGGTTAAGGGTATTCTGTACAGTCCAATCAATGCATGTGCATAACGTACATCTGTTATGCAACAGTGCAAATAGAGTGGTAGGCAACATATAATTAGATGATATGGATATGTACATTGTGTCTCTGCCTGCAGGCCTTTATCTTTCAAATTGGGTAACAGTTAATTATGTAGCTGTAAACTCTGGGTATTCAGACTTTAAGACACATTCATTACTTGCTGTCTGCTCAATAATGTAATTGAAGTGTGTCACAACACTGGAATCAAACCCAGGACTGCGTGTGGCAAACTGTACTGCATGCAAGGCATTTACCAGACTGCGCTACTGAGATATACATGTGCATTTGCAAGATATATGTCCACATATACAGGCTGTGGGAGACTTTTCTACAACCATGAGTATATGTGTGTCTTTATATGATTGTATTTCTGCACCAGGGTCCCAGTTGTGCATGCACTTTGCCATAGCTGCCTTACGAGGTGTCTTTCCACAAGTTGCTAATAAAATGGTACATATACCTACTATCACAGGCCTCACATACATCCATTGGTATGTCTTTGGCTTTCCATTGGTGTATTATTGCACCAAGGTACAGGTTACAGTCCAATTTTCCCATTCCTTTTATAAATCATTTACATGTTTAATGGCAGTAGGTAGCAGGCAGTATGTATTGCTGGAAGCAACTGTGTAACGTAAAAACTGTGCAGCATGGTGGGATAATGCTCTATGCTATAGTTGAATGGGACCTGGGTTTGAGAGTTGGAAGAGGTGTTTAATTTGTACATGAGAGTAACACTGTCATAGGCACATACAGACATTAGAGCTATTTAAATCTCATTTAAGTTGAGCTAAGCAAAGCAGCACTGTGCTCCATGCAAAGCCATGCAAACTCAAGCTAAAAAAATATAAAGAAAAGAAAAAAGGGGAGATAGGAAAGTGGTGAAATGGAGGAAAGCAGGGGGAAAACATAGTGAACAGCAGGTAAGGATGTGCAAGAAGGGTGTAGGAAAGACCCATAGCTATCCATTTCTTGTACAGCAACAGCTGTGCATATTGACAGATTTTGTAGATGAATTTTAACCCTCAACCCCCAGAGAGAGGAGTGAGGACAACATAAATGTGTTGTCAAGGTAATTGGACCAAATTAGTTGTGTCCAGTGGACACTTATGCGAAATGGAGAGCTATGTATGGGGCAATTTTTTTTTTGTGGGACAGCTGCCCCCCCTTTTTCTTTTAAGTAGAGAGTGGAATGTTGAGGCAGGGACATAAGTACATGTGAGGAGGTCAGTTGGGTAGGACAGAATGCAATACCAGACAGACAAGACAGCAGACAGGGGAGATGTGTGGCACATGAGGGGGGTAAACACCTAGGATGGGGGAGGGTGTAGTAGAATCAGAAATGCATGTGCCTCCAGACAACAGCAGCATGACTGAGATCCACACTCATGGGCAGTCAACACTGATCCTTCACTGTCCCGAAGGTGGCTGTGCTGGAGGCTGGGGGCCAGAGCCAGCCTGCCTCACCAGGTTTGCCAGTGCACCCACAATCTGGTGCAGGTGATATAGGTAGCTCACATGAATGATCTTGCGCACCATGGCCAGTAGTTGCTGCTGGTTGACTGCCACACCTCCGCCACCACTCCCAGGGGAGAGGCCGGGCCCCATCCCGTGAAGCAGTTCCACCTGATGTGCTAGGACTTAGTGCCACAGATAGTTGAGGTAGAGTAGGTAGATCACTGGGAACTGGCCTACACTGATGTGCTGTGGTGATGGAGGTATAGCAATAAGTATAAGTTAGCTATGAACAAAAGATATGGTTAGTAATAACAGCATGCCAGAACAGTGGAAATAACCCAAATACATAACAATGCATATTATGTGAAACACAACAATAAATAACTGAGCAGTCAGTATAATAACAGCATGCCAGTAACAGTTATAGTATAAGGCCAACAAAATAGGTAATTCAAGAAGATATGTTAATATGCAAACATTATAGTACATAACAGTGATAAACACATGCCCCAAAATGCAGTGTAATATAACAACATATGTTAATAGTGAACCATAACCAATGAATAACAAATAAATAAATGAAGACAAAGGGGTGGGGAGACAGAAAGAAAAACAGGGCATTAGTACTATTATTGTCTATATACTTGACAACAGTACTACTATCCACTCTACAGGTCTGTCATTTCTTTATGTGTACAAGTCCCCTATAGCTTCTGTAGCATGTACATACCTCTCAAGTTATCCATATGGGACAGTATGGGCCAAGCAGTAACAACTGCGGGTACACAACTACACAGAACACATGCACATCAGGTAGACCTATATAACTACCAAGGTGTACTGTGGACTGATGTATTGATACTCTGCTATTAGGTAAACATGTTAATGATTGCATTGTTTAATGATAAACCTGTGACTGAAGGATTACAGACAACTGATTACATTATGTGACAGTGTGACACTTAAGAGACATGTATGCGTAGAGTACAAAAACTAAACAACTATCGTGCATCACTTGGCAGGCATGGGGATAGAAACCAATAGCAGAGACTGCAGAGAACATTTGAATGGCATGTATGAATTGGCTGCAGCATGTTTTTACAGAAACCCCAGGCATAAAGCCATGCCAAGAATACATGTCACGTATTTCACTTTATTTTATTATTATATTTATTTCCTTTATTTTATGCTGTAATTTTACATTCTTTCTAATGTTTCAGTCTGTGACATTTCGACACACAATTATTTATTGATTACCTGTAGTACCTGTAGAAAGAGAAGTTGTGAGCATTATGTAGTGAAACCTAGCACTGAATTAGAACCTTGGTCTGTATGTGCCAAAATGTACTTTATATGCTGCATCTAACAAACTGAGCTACTGACTCACTGCTGATTATTGATTGATTGCTATTTGCCTAGAACTTACCTGAAAACAAAAAATATGACCTGGAAGTACAAATACAGTTTTATACTAGCCTGCAGTGACAGTAAAACATGCATGCATGAAGTACAAGCAAGGCAGAGATAGTAGGTAATGTATACATTACCCTAAAGACTGAAGGTGTACACAATACATTGTTACTGGGTTTACATATCTGTAGAGTCAACAAACAATATCAAATCATGGAGTGGGCTACCTCACCAATATACTTTCCTTACCTGCTGTTTGTGGATGACAGAGCATTATGTGAAGAATAGTGGCCTAGAATTAGCCTTGACCAGAAAGAGAAGTTGTGAGCATTATGTAGCTCTGAATCCACCCGTATTGTACAACAGGTTTTATTGGTTATACCTTCATGCATGTGCTGGTATTACTTCATGTTTTTATAACACAACAGTTGTCATAATTAATTTCTTGCAAAACAGGTCCACTAACACACTTATTGCATAACAGACTTTATTGGAAATACCTTCATGCAGTTCCTGGAATAATTTCAAGTATTTATTACACAACAGTTGTGATTATGCAGGTGTTGTAATACAGCTGTAATTCCACACTTATTGCACTAGAAACTTTATTGTAAATACTTTCTTACAGATAATGCTTTACTCCTCCCTACTTATTGCGCTACAGTTGGCAGTATTCACGTATTGGAGTACAGCTCAAGTCCACATTCATTGCAATACAATCATTACTGTATCTACCTAATTGTAGTTAATGCTTTTCTCTTTCTTGCTTATTTGACTATAGTTAGCATAATATATTTGTACTCACCACACTCACAGCGCAACCTGCCCAAGCTCCTGGTATGTGCCTAAGGTTGCAAGTCCTCTCCTCTGCAGCTGTTGGGAGAAAAGAAAACCATTATGCATACCAGTTTAGCAGACATTCAGATTAGATATTAGTGGTACACAGGTAAAAGTACTTACAAGCATGTGGGACATCCTCTGCTTGAAATTCTTGGACCCAGGTGTCCAAGAGATCCCTCTTACATCTCTTCAGGTCATCGTAATGGTGACAACACTGCTTACCTCTGTGGGGGATACCAGTTGCACTGGTGAGGTCCGTTGCCAGCCTGCCCAAGACTTCGCATTGCACTCTGAGCCCTGGTAACCTCCCTGCCAAAGCCGGCCTTTATGATTTTTATAAGGAGTCTGACCATGACCCTGCACTCCAAGATGCCCCAACCCTGTGCCCAAAAGCTTGAAACCCTCAGCAACTCCTGCCATAGTATTCTTCAAAGACAGACCTCCTATGGATTATGCTGTATTCCCACCTACTGGGCTTCATATATTCTGTTTTACCACCCTTACATGCCATTGGGCAATATTTAAAAATGCAGCACATTGTTTAGCAGTGCACAAACCAGTGCAGCTGGGTTGAGCAGTGTGAAAACCCAAAGACCCCTATTCTTAGCAATGCTTAGTGATGCATCACCCAGCTAAGCAGAGCCGAGCAGTGCAGTGCATAAACATTTTCATCTGATATTGTGTTTATGTGGTGCTTAGCAGGTGTTAGCAGGTGTTAGCAGAGCTTAGTGGAACACAGCAGGCCAGTATTTAAAATTGGTATAATTTGTATTTCAAAACTAAATGCTTATTTTCCCTTCCATGCATTCAAATTTTGCACCTACTACTCCTGAGGCTGTAACTCTACCCATTTGGCTACGTGGATATGTGAAATTCTTCTATACCTTTACATATACCTCTGAACTACAAAAAAGCACTGCTGAGCACTGAGCTGCATTGTGCAAACCCACTCAGCTATGCTTAAATATGACATTTAAGTAAATAATTAAATGCATCCGGTTTCTAATTTTAGATGTCTGGCAGGTGTCTCGGCAATGCTTAGTATTGCTGTGCTCTGCTCTACACTGTGCAAACACGTTTTTTTAATTAAAAACAAATACAAAAAAATACATTGATATACTGCAATTGGACAGTGCAGAGAGCATCTCACCCACATGCATTACACTACATTCCCTACACTGATCCAATAACCGTCTTCCTCAGCTCTCCCTTGATAATATGCCATGATTAATATGCATGGGGAACTGCTGAGGGGGAATTGTGTACATGGGCACAGTACCATTTTCTGTGTAGGCTCTACAGTATGCCTACGTGGATTTTATTAAATCCTGGAGTAAGGCTTCTTGTTTTAATGGCCAACCTGCAAGCAGCTTTTTGAAAAAAACAATAGCATCAATTTCCTTTATCACCCAACAATTCCAGCTAAATTATTGTTTAAAAACTTAGTTTTATCAACCTACCTTTCTGTGTATACTCCCCTCCCCCCAAGTTTACACTGTATTCTTTCACCATGTGCTGAAATTGTTGTCATATATTCAGAGATAGTGGTCTTGGTTCTAGCTCCTCATATTCAACTTCTACATACCAGACCAAATCTAGTGTAAACTCTTGGTATGCATAGGTTATTCAGCCAAAAATCTGAAGAATATATATTGTGTAACTTTTGTTTTGGCATCAGCAGTCTCAAAGGCGAAAGTGTAGTTAGGCAGCATAGGATGGTGGTTTGTAAGATGACACTGGTGATCAAGAAGAGGAGGAGGAGGAGTGTGAGGGCAGCACCAAGGATCAAATGGTGGAAACTGAAAAAGGGTAATTGTGAGGTGGAGTTCAGGGAAGAGTTAAGAAAGGCACTGGGTGGCAGTGAAGAGTTACTAAATAGCTGGGTAACTACAGCAGAGCTAGTAAGGGAGACGGCTCGAAAGGTGCTTGGTATGAGATCTAGACAGAGGAAGGAAAACAATGAGACATGGTGGTGGAATGAAGAAGTACAGGAGAGTATACAGAGGAAGGGGTTGGCAAAGAAGAAGTGGGATTTACAGAGAGATGAATAAAGTAGACAGAAGTATAAGGAGATGAGGTACATGGCAAAGAGAGTGGTGGTGAATGTTAAGGATAAGGCATATGAAGAGTTGTTTGAAAGGTTGGACACTAAGGAGGGAGAAAAGGACCTGTACCGATTGGCTAGACAGATGGACCAAGCTAGGAAAGGTGTGCAGCAGGTAAAGGTGAAAAAGGATAATGAGGGAAACATACTTACAAGCGAGGAGAGTGTGTTGAGGAGATGGAAAGAGTACTGTGAGGGGTTGTTGAATGAAGAGAATGAGAGGGAGAGAAGCTTGGATGATGTGGGGATAGTGAATCATGAAGTGCAGTGGATTAGCAAGGAGGAAGTAAGGATAGCTATGAAGAGGATGAAGAATGAAAAGGCTGTTGGTCCAAATGACATACCTGTGGAAGCATGGAGGTGTTTAGGTGAAATGGCAGTGGAGTTTTTAACCAGATTGTTTATTGAAATTTTGGAAAGTGAGAGGATGCATGAGGAGTGGAGAAAAAGTGTTTTGATACCAATTTTTAAGAATAAGGGTGATGTGCAGAGCTGTAGTAACTACAGAGGGATTAAATTGATCAGTCACAGCATGAAGTTATGGGAAAGAGTAGTGGAAGCTAGGTTAAGAAGGGACATGATGATCAGTGATCAGCAGTCTGGTTTCATGCCAGAAAAGAGCATTACGGATGTGATGTTTGCTCTGAGAGTGTTGATGGAGAAGTACAGAGAATGTCAGAAGGAGTTGCATTGTGTTTTTGTAGACATAGAGAAAGCATATGACAGGGTGCCTAGAGAGGAGTTGTGGTATTGTATGAGGAAGTTGGGAGTGTCAGAGAAGTATGTAAGAGTGGTACAGGATATGTAGGAGGGTAGTGTGACAGTGGTGAGATCTGCGGTGGGAGTGACGGATGCATTTAAGGTAGAGGTGGGATTACATCAAGGATCAACTCTGAGCCCATTCTTATTTGCAATGGTGATGGACAGGTTGACAGACGAGATCAGACAAGAGTCCCCGTGATGTTGTGATCTGTACTGAGAGTAGGGAAGATGGAGATATGCTCTAGAGAGAAGATGAATGAAGGTCAGCAGGAATAAGACAGAATATATGTGTGTGAATGAGATGGAGGATATAGGAATGGTGAGGATGCAAGGAGTAGAGGTGGTGAAGGTGGATGAGTTTAAATACTTGGGATCAATAGTTCAGAGTAATGGTTAGTGTGGAAGAGAGGTGAAGAAGAAAGTACAGGCAGGATGGAGTGGGTGGAGAAGATTGTCAGGAGTGATTTGTGACAGATGAGTACCAGTAAGAGTAAAAGGGAAGGTCTACAAGAGGATAGTGAGACCAGCTATGTTATATGGTTGGAGACGACAAAAAGGCAGGAGTTACAGCTGGATTTGGCAGAGTTAAAGATGTTAAGATTGGCACTGGGTGTGACGAGGGTGGACAGGATTATGAATAAGTATATTAGAGGGTCAGCTCAGGTTGGAAGGTTTGGAGACAAACCCAGAGAGGCAAGATTATGCTGGTTTGGACATGTGCTGAGGAGGGATGCTGAGTATATTGGGAAAAAGATGCTAAGGATGAATCTACCAGGTAACAGGAAAAGAGGAAGGACTAAGATAAGGTTTATGGATGTGGTGAGAGAGGACATGCTGGTGATTGGTGTGACAGAGCAAGATGCAGAGAACAGGAAGAAATGGAAACAGATGATCTGCTGTGGCGAACCCTAACGGGAACAGCCAAAAACCTATTTACATAATGATAGCCTCCTGAAAATATGCTTGCTTCAGAAATACTTTTTGTTGTTCCAGAAATATTGCAGATAGTTCAATCACGTGTCTTTAGTAAGGTAATATAAATTACTGTATTATTTACTCTTTTGTCACTTTTGGGGGTAAAGTTCCAGTATAAAAGTTTTTTTTTTACTTTGTGAAAGGTACAAGGACACTAAACAGACATTTTAAGGGGGTCTGTAGTCCTCCCTTAAATCATAATCTGCAAAACTGATACAATCCCCACTTGTTAAAATAGCTGATTGTTATTCAGAGCCAGTCTGTTATACTGTAATACCACCCATGCATGCCTTCACTCAGGAGTGCTCTGGAACATAACCCAACAGCCTGTTATACTGTAATACCACCCATGCATACCTTCACTCTGGACTGCTCTCGACCAAAGCCCACAGCTAGTAATGAACAGTTGTCATCTCATTAAAGCCAAAATATTTTTGTCCTAATTCAGTTACAGATCTGCTTGATAAGCTCATTGAAAAATAATTTAAAAATAAATTCATAATTCATCCAAGAACACCATGATCTTTGTATTTCTTAACACAATTTCATAGTTGGTTTCCAAACCACAAGTATACTGTTCCAAGTTACTGACCATGTATTTTTAAACATGGACAATGATCTTCCGATATCATTGCCCTTTTACAAAAAGGCAGTTGAAAAAGTTGATTATTCTATACTCACAATTAAACATGTCAATATTAGTTTAACTAAAGAACTCCAGAAGATAATAAAAATTCATAATCAATATGACAGTTCATACCTTCTGCATTAATTCAATCTAGCCATGCCAAACTTTGCATTTTTGATTACACCAGGATGCATTTTAGCCCCATCCTCTTACACCTATTAATCAATAACTTTCCCAAAGTCTTATTCATTATAAAACAATAATCTATGCCAGTGATTTTCCTCTAATGAATTGCACAAATCATTGTCAACATTTGCAAAAATCATTGAAAAAATGGCTTTAACAAAGTTAACCACTGACTTCATAATAGCCACCTGCTAATTATATCCTCTAAAACCAAATTTATGTTATGTGTCATGTATCAAAGATTGTATTCTACTTATCTCAGTATTACTGCTCTTGTAGAAATCCAGTAGGATTTGTTACTTTTATTACTGTTTAGGTTTAGGTAACATGAAAGAGAAAAAGAGTTAGCTTAAAGTAAACACATTGGTAAAAGCTAAATAGACTACTAACACAGAACAGCTTATAGACTTTGCAAAAAAAGTATATATTCTTAAACCTGAGCATGCCCCCATCCCTGTCATCAGCTTACACCACTAAAAAATACCTTTGTGCTGCAGAATGCCTTTATTAAAATCTGTATGCTTACCTATTTAGCAGATACAATATATTTTCTGTAGCTATTTTAATGATGTTCCCATCCAACAACTGAAAGAGAATGTTTTATTTTTTCCACAATTATTTATCTGTTACAATATTTAAGTAGCATAAAAAAACACCCCGGGTCTGTTCTAAAAAGAGGCCACTAGCCTAGTGGACTAACCCAGTCAACAAAAGGATAAATAAAAAAATAAACGTTCCCTCATTCAGCAAACAAGCTTACTGCATCATTTCAAGTACTTAGTAAAATCACAACATCCTTTCAAAAAACATACTTTATCCTATCTTCCTTTTTCAGTTAGCCCCTGATGGGTGCTATACCATAACCTCTGGAATCAGTAGCCTCCCTTCACTTATAATCTTCAGGATGACTCTCTCTAATCTTCTTTCTTAAGTACCTCTGTGCATTTATTTCAAAGATAAAGACAAACACTTTTCCTTCCCCATTTCCCTTCTCATTTAAGCACCAACAATGTAGTTACCTGTGTCTGGTTGACAGCCCAACCATTGCATCTGTTTTTTTTTTTTTTTCAAATTCTCTGTATTTTGGAAATTGGGCTCAGTTTCCTCTCATACCACCTACAAATTAATTGCAATCCTTGTTACATGGCATGGTCACTTTTGTTGCACATCAGCTTAATAAATCATTTTTTTAATTTCTTGCTCAGTGATATACATGCTAAGTAAAATTTGGTAAAACAAGCAGATTGGTGTAAATTTGTCTTTTCCAATCAGTCCTTTAACCTTGTTCATGCAGTGCTTGGATTAATAAATTGCTTAGTCTTAATTGTACTGAGTTAACATTCATGTCGGTGTAACTGCCCTCTATCTTTGCACTTAGTTTCCTTCTTCGCTATGTTCATCCACTAAAATCATTTTATACCATTATCTTTCAGCTGCAGTTAGCAATGGTCACAAGTGTCAGATACAAACAGTTTGTTAGATCAGCATATCTATCTGGTTATTAACAAACAAAAATATATACACAACTATAGCAAAGTTCAAGGAGTTAACATAGATGGCCTGTTTGAAATGAAATCATAAGTGTTGATTGACGTGAAGCATCTAAAATGATCCAAAGCTCTCCATTTAGCTGATATACTAGCAGTACTGCATCTATAATTATGGCTATTGGTGGACAACAAACTATCCTCTAGTCTTGAGTTTGATTCTACTAATATGCTTATATATTGTATGACTCTAAGTATGTCCATTAGCAAAACTAATTCTCTAGGTTTGACAATCAGAAGGGACAATTTAACATAACAATATAATGTTCATTCAAGTGAATAAACTAGAAAATACTTCAGCTTGAAGGGTGAGGTAGCTGTGTTTTAGAGTGTTTCATCTGAAATGTAATAACTTCAAAAGTCAGGATTTGAAATTAATTTTTGATTGATATATATCTAGTCATATGATTTTTTTATGAGTTGCATTTAAAAACTGTGAAACTTTCCGTTACAAAATCAACAAGCTTCTATAAATAGTTATATTCTTAAATGCCATTCTGTTTCCCCTGTAAAAAATCAAGAAGTGTTCATCTCAAGTTAGTTTTTATAAAATGTCAAATCAGGAGAAACAAGTCCAATAAACAAAAAAAGGGAAGTGGCACCAGACTCAGACCAAACTGAATGCTACAGCGTATCCTCAAAACCTCTGTTGTTGGAAATAAAGGTGGTACCGAAAAGTACAAGTCCACAAAAGTACAAGTCCACAAAAAGCAGTTTCAAAAATTCCAAACGCACACAACTTCCACATATTTCTTTTATTCTGCAAACCAGGTGAAAAACAGATCAATAAAACCAAGTGCTTTCGCCTGAACAGTCCCAGGCTTTTTCAAGGTTGATAAATTATAAAATGTATGTGAAACGTTACTTTATTGTATAGCAGTAATGTCACATGTGACACTATTTCTAAATGGTGCACTTTATAAGTAATACACAAGACTAATACTCTTGCTATAGAGATCAGTCCCTGTCCTCTCTTATGTTTTTGGCTTTCGTTAAGTAATGTATTGCATCTTGAAAGAAACCAGCGGCCAATGTTTTTATTTCTTTATTTTTCTAGTTTTTTAATGTATTTTTTCAGACCAGTCCACATAACATCTTGTGTTCCCTGGAAGTAATTTATTAGGGTCCTGTTTTTATCTTTCTTGTTCATCATTCAATCAGTGTGTCCCAAGACAGAATCACAATTAAGGACATCTTTGGAGTTTTACCCCAAAGTTATAATACTTTATGGTAACTATTTAATTTTTGTTAATAGCAGAGAAATGAATGCATTCCAGGAACAGTCACTTTGTAGTATTATTGAATTAATTGATTCTTTTATCTCTTCTTTTACTGGGAATTTATCTATTGTTAGCATTCATTTCATCAGCTTCAGCAGCAGCCCATGCAGAATTGTATTTAATTTTAGTAATTGTCAAGGAGGCCACATAGTCTCCTTTGTAAATTATTGTTCCTTTTATGAATAATAAATATTAAAATTTATTTATCTTATAGACATGGATAACATTTCTTCCTGTTGTTATTCTGAAGCTGTTCTTCTAAAAATGTTGCATTGTTTTTATAGAAATTATTTTACTTCTTTCAGATGTACAGGATTGGTGCTTAATTTTGCATTGCTAAAGCCTCAGAAAAATGTTTGCCTAATTGAAATAAAAGATATAAAGTGTCTACCAGATGATGAAAAATTAAATAATTTTATCTCACAAAACTAAAAAGGAACAGAATTCCAAGAAAGCTATCCACAAGAGTAAAAGGAATTTCGTCTACCATTTCCTTATGTGGGGTACGTGTGCTTACTTCAGTCACTGGCATATCTGTCAAGGCTGTCACATCAATATGGAGAATTAAAATAAAAACTATGATTTGCTAACAGCTTTATCCTTGTTTGATCCTTTCAGGTTCCATTTGTCTCCAGTGCAACTCTGTGTAGGTCACATCACCAGACATTGTTTCTGGGTTGGCCGTGAAAAAAGAAGCTTGATTTTAGTAGGTTTATCCAGAACTAGAGTCCAAAAGGATTCGGGTAGCATAGCAGAAGCTCATCACCATTAAGCAAGGCTGTCTTGATTCTGCATTGCAACCCTGTCCTGGGTAAGACATCATACCATTGAGCAGGGTTTGAAATGTGCAATGCCTTGGAACTGAACATATTCAATTCCCTGACTATATCTTTAGATTCTGTTCCAGCTAATTATTACTACTTTAAAAATAATGCCACTGTATAAGCAGCCCTCACAGCTGCTTAAATCTCTATCATGTCAGTTCAGTGACACCTTTTGCCTGATACAGTTTTATCAGATACTTAAGCCAGGTGGCTCATTAATGTGACAACACATCTTTAATACAGAAATGCTACACTATTTATTTATTTATTTATTTACATTTGTTGACCGGGAGTGTCCGACTGGACGTAGGTCCATTTTCAGCGGAGGCCCGGGGAGAAAAGCTCCACAGTTAAAATAAACAGACAGTAGTTACATTGGATTACATAGCGATTAACAATTTACATAGCAATTACTTACAACATATTTACAGATGAAGAACATAGTACATCAGTAGACAACTAGAATCTTTATCTGTGAAGTACATAACAGACATTAACAAATGTTACAATAAGAAGTTCCTGCTGTATAATAAGTACTAGGCTTATGAGCATCTGAGCTTGCTATAATCAAGGTAGTTATTGGAGTGGAAAGAAAGGTAGTGGTTGGATGGGGTGGGTGATATTAGAGTGGGAGTTGCAAGGGCATAGCCAGCATGTTTTAGGTGCGCTTTTAGTAAAGTTTTGAAGTGGGTGCATGATGGTACGGAGGTAATTGTGGGTGGAAGGGAGTTCCATAATTTGGCTATGGTGCAAGAGAATAGTGTTTCACCAGCAGAGTTATTGGCTTTAGTGATCTGCAAGTGATTTTTGTTGCTGGATCTTAGTGGTCTGGTGGTGCGATAGGGTTGGAGTAGATTCTGGAGGGATGGGACATTTAGAGGATGGTTTACTAGTTTGTGGGCGAGTGAGAGTTGATACCACTGAAGGAGGTGAGGAAGTTCAAGCCAGCCCAGTTCAGCAAGTGAGAGACAGTGGTGACTACGGTAGGATGCCCCTTGTGGCGAATTTGTTGATTTTGTTGTAGCAGGTCTCTAGATTGTTTAGATCGCATTGCCTTAGGTTGGTATATATTGGAGAGGCATAAAGTAGGGAGGAGATAAGGTGGGAATTTGCTATTGAAATCTTTGCTGCTTTGGTGAGAAGTTGCTTATTTCTGTATAACGCTCCTAGTTTTTTTGTGGACTTTTTTTATGGTCATGGATATGTGAATGTCAAATTTTAGTTTATTGTCTATTTCCACTCTTAGCAATTTGGTGTGTTCAGTTGGGTATATAGTGGTGTTGTCTTTTGCTGTTATGTTAAAGTGAGAGTTGTTTTGAGTATGTTTGGTGGGTTGGAAGATGAGTAGTTTAGTTTTGTTTGGGTTGAGTATTAATTGGGCATCGGATAACCAAGTTTCAACAGAGGAAAAGGCTTCCTGCATGACTTTTTGCAGTTTGGGTTGGGACTGGGCTGAGAAGATGATGGTTGAGTCATCTGCGTATTGTATGAGTGTGCCTTGTTTGGTGGCAGAGGCTAGATTATTGGTGTAAACAGAGAAGAGTAGGGGTCCAAGGATGGATCCTTGCGGAACCCCTATGGAGACAGGTAGTTGGGGAGATATGTCATTCTGCCGTACAATGGATTGTTGGTGGTCAGACAGGTAACTCTGAAACCAGTTGGTGACTGATTGAGAGAAGGATAGGTTATTGAGGACAGAGATAAGTTGTTTGTGTGGGACCATGTCAAATGTTTTAGATAGGTCTAGGAAAGTAGCAGAGGAGAGATAGCCATTATTTTTATGCTGAAGGATAGTGTTAGTAAAGGAGAGTAAGGCAGTGGTGGTGCTATGGTTTGGTCCGAAACCATGCTGAGTACTGGAATGGAGGTGGTTAGTAAGGATGTAGTCTGAGACCTGAGAGTGTATGCATCTCTCTAGTATTTTGGAGAGTGGAGAGAGAATAGCTATGGGGTGGTAACTGGTTAGTTCTGTGGAGGGTCCACCTTTGTGGAGGGGAATTATATGTGATACTTTCCACAGTGTGGGAACATAACTTTCTGACAGAGTCTGGTTAATCAAGATGGATACTGGGTAGGCCAGAGCATCAGCTGCAATTTGTAGGCATTCACTTGGGAGGTTGTCTGCTGCTAATTTGGTGGGTTTAAGTTTAGTTAAGAGTTTTTTTATGTTGGAAGTAGGTACAGGAGAAAAAGAGAAGGCAGTGGGGAGATTACTAGTTGAAGGTGTGGGTTGGAGGGGAGGGGGTTGTGTTGTTTAGCTAGTGATAGTATGGTTTGTGTGAAGTGTGTGCTGAATGAAGTAGCAATATTTTCTGACGAGTGAGGGATGTTAGGAGGAGGGGTACTGACTTTACCTGGGTGGAGGATGGATTTTCTGGAGGAACAAAACTATTTGGGGCTGTGTTGTGAGGAGTCTAGGGCAGACTGGTAGTATTGGAATTTGTCCTGTTTTATTAGCTTTTTGACTATATTGCATAGTTCTAGGAATTTCTGTCTAGTTGAGGAGGTTTTAGTTTTGCGCCAGTGCTCTCAGGCTTTATCCCTGTTTTTCATTTCTGACTTAGTGGTTTTCTGTAACCGTGGGGAGGGTTGTGCTTTGGTTCTGGAAAGTCTTATGGGGGCATGGTAATTAAGGATGCTCAGGAAAGTAGCATTAAAAAATTCAACTGCGTCATCGAGACTGAGGTACTTTAGAGGATGCCAGTTACATTATTTGAGGGATGAGATGAATGTGAGTGGGTTAAAGTTTAGTTTTTTACGTATTTGACGGTAGATGACAGGTTTAGATATTTTTTGAGTAGGAATTTGGGGAGTGATCACTGAGGCTATCTGATAAGCAGCCTGTTATATATGACTGAGGGCTCTTACTGACTAGTATCCAATCCAGGGTAGTGTGCTTGCTGGAGTTTTTATTTATCCTGGTTGGCGACTGGACTAGTTGGGTGAAGCCATGAAGGTTTACATGATGGGTTGGATGGTTGCCAGAACAGGATTGCCAGTCAATATTGAAATCACCTAAAATTA
This sequence comes from Protopterus annectens, assembly GCF_019279795.1. Lineage (NCBI taxonomy): Eukaryota > Metazoa > Chordata > Ceratodontiformes > Protopteridae > Protopterus > Protopterus annectens. The sequence goes on from NC_056729.1 coordinate 1,282,508,310, forward strand.
TAGTTTCTTGGGGGAGATGGTGGGTAGACCAGCTGAGTAGGTTTTCTAGTGGAGGGATGTTTTGGCCAGGTGGGAAGTAGCATCCAATTATGTTGATGGTTTTGTTTTGGTTTATTTTGAGGTTGGTATATATTATTTCTTCATTGCCTATTTGTGGAGCTGATGATTTTAAGATCTGGATGTTTAGATGCTGTTTCAATATTATAGCTACACCGCCTCCTTTCTTGTTTAGCCGGTCTACTCTTAGTATGCCGTAACCTGTAGGGTGTATTTGCTCACTGGTAATGTGAGGTTTTAGCCAGGTTTCTGTCAGGATGACTATATCTGGGGAGTACAAGTCTATGTTGGCATGGAGTTCATGGACTTTGTTGGATATACTTCTAATATTTAAGCTTAGTAGAAGGAAGTCACTTGACTTTCTATTTGCTGTAATATGGGAGAAGTTGTGGTTTCTAGTCTGATTATGAGGATTGGGGTTGGAGATGGTAGGGCCAGGGTTGGGGTGGATGTCTCCACTTAGGGCTAGTTTTGATATGCATGAGGTTATTAGTTTTCTCAGTTTTTGAATGTGTTTGTTTATAAGGGAAGCTTTATGATTGTGCTCTGTGGGTAATAGGTATGGTGGGAGGGTTACTATGTTAAGTTGTAGGGATGCTTTATGTTCGAGTAATATAGTTTGTAGAATATGTGGGGGGTGCATAGGGATGGTTCTTGAGTTGGTGGGAGAGGAGCTGAATGAGGGTGAGACATGAGTGGTGGTGTGAGTAGTAGTACAGTGGTAGTGGTTGAGTGGGGGAATGATGGAGCTTTGGTAGGATGTAAGATATGCAAGGAGAGTGCATGCAGTGAGCATAGGTAAGGTATGCTTGTACATGTTAGTTGAGGAGGTGTGATAGTAGTGGGAAGATGGAGGAGGTAGTGTTGGGTTAGCGCTGTGGTTGGCTATTGGAAAGATGGGAGGGGGTTTGTGAGTGTAATAAAGGTGGGACCACTGGGGGTGGGAGAGAATAGGGGGCAGGGTGGGGAGCGAAGTGGGTAGAGACCCTGTTAGTTGCTCTTATGAGGGGGCTGGTGAGGGGGCTGGAAACAATCAGTTAACAGAGTTAACTGATAAATGAACATATGATAGTGACAAGGGTGGTTGTAGTTTTAAAAATGGTGCCTGCCACTAGTAATATTTATTAACTTTGGGATTGTCTTAAGGTAATAAACAGGGAAGGGGGAGGAGAGAACAAGGGTGTGAGCAGGAAGTTCTTTGTACTACTGCTAATGAGCCAAAGCAAAGACAAGTTTGCATTTAAGAAACAATCACAGTTGACCAAGGACTGCTCTGAAACTGTAAGTCATTTCTTAACCATTTCTCAGGTGGAAACACAGGATAACCTTGTATTAGTAGGCTACTATGGTCTCAGTTTAAATTAACAAACACACAGTATTGATCAGTTATGGACACTATTTGCTAACAGAAGGGAATACGAGAGAAAGTGGAAGATGAGTGTGTGTGTGTGGTGGGGGGGGGGGGGCTGCTTACAAGCCAAAGCAGAGTGATCTCCAGGGGAAAATGAAAATTTATGAAGTAGTTGTTCAGCTGGAGCAGTCACTATATTACCTTCTTGTGATTTACCAAAGGTTCATAGGTAAGTACAAGGCTAGCTGCCCCTGTGGGCCATTTTAAGCTAGCCAATTACTTTCAAAGGTGAGACTCAAACCCAGTACACTCTGAATGTCAGTCACATACCTTAACTATTATGCCAACTCCAACCCCAAAGTACTCCTGCACCCTATCTCAAACCCAGAACCATAGCACCTGCAGAACAGTGGATCAACCCACCAAGCTACACAGCTGGTGGTGCTCAAAATAGTCCATTTCTGCACTCGGTATAACTGCAAATTATGAAGCACATGACCTTTGGTCAAAACTAATTATGACTTCCTTTATCTCCCAAGTGAGGGGACCTTGGGAGAGCAACTACTATACACAATATTAAAAATAGGCCCTTCTGAGTATCACAGCATATGGGGTGAACAATAAATAATACATATTGTAGTACTGATAACTTGCTCAAATGCTTTCATATAAAATTATTTGTAGAATGATTCAAAAAGTTTATTCAGTCTTACCTGAATATCATCTTTACTTTCATGACACAAATTTTCAAGACCAAACTTTCATATGTGAACAGCCTTTTGGGGGCATCACAATGGCTTATTGGATAAGACCTCAACTCACAACTTTAGGAGCCAAGCATCAGTCCTGCACTGTCATCAATATCTTTGTGTCATTTCCTTCTTTTGCATGTGGGAGTCACAGTGTACCTATCCTAGTGGATACCAATGTAAATGTGGCTTTACATATATTAAGTAACGGGACCTTTAAGTCACCTACTGGGAGTACAGAGGAGGTATATAAGGCATCTGCCTCAAGGAGGCATCTGTTTCTTGATACCATGCTTCAGAATGTGGGGAAGCATATGTAATGCCAATGTACCACAAAGGAACACCATGTAGGAATTTTCTGATATAACCCATTTCTCTGAGGAATAGGTCCATAGATCCAGCTTTCATGAAATAAACGTCCCACTGTGAGAACTGAGAAGGATGCATGTGAACTCCAAAAGGTATCACTCCATCAACTGTCAGGTGGTCTCTAATGCAGAGTATCATCCTCAGTGTGTCTGCAGGCCACTGAGGCAGTTATCATAGCTCCCACATATAGCACACCTGTGACCTGCAACAACATTTGGTGAGGGGTGACTTCCCAAAGAAGCATCTTCTTGATTATTCTGGATATGGCCTGAAACCCTGTCTTAAGACAGCCCTGAGAAATATTCAGACCAGAGGTTCAGCTATGCCTAATTGCAAGCAAGGAGCATTACTGAATGTGTATTTGGGCTGTTGAAGGTATGTTTTCACTTTCCAGATTTCTCCAGTGGTGTCTTGAAGTATAAGAATATTGTCAGCATGTTCAATGCTACATAATATTATACTTAGGAGGCAACTATGGGGGGTAGTTGAGGGAATAAAAGTCCAGAGCACAACAGGCAGTGCAGGCTGAGTCAGATGCAGAATCACTGGTGGAGTCAACAACAGTGGATGAGCATGCTAGACACAGGTGAATGCAGTATGAAGTAGGACTGGCAAAGTGGCAACAGATTGCACAGCACTTTGCCCCATAGTAAAGCAGAATAAAACAAATACACTACAGTAAGTGTGATGCTTGCAAACCAACACCAGGCTTTGCTTACTCCTGCATGGGTTGGGCACATTTGTGCACCTGATACAGGGAAATCAAGTAATAATGTACAAAGGGCAGGGCACAGTTATCATAATTTGCACAGGTAGAAAAGGGATGACCTTTGGGAATCTTTCACAGATGAAATGCGTGAATGCTGAGGGCAATTCACAGAAAGAGTGCAGCTCTGTGTATTGGCTTTTAGTATAAGGGCATTAATGTAAAAGGCTTTGTGAAGGGCCAGTGTGTGTGTGTGTGTGTGTGTGTGTGTGTGTGTGTGTGTGTGTGTGTGTGTGTGTGTGTGTGTGTGTGTGTGTGTGTGTGTAATATGGTGGGGGATGTAGTGATATGACTATGTGTCTGATGAGTCACAGCCTCGGTGGTAGTTGCATCACTGCATATTCATCTTCCAGACAGTTCCAGGGCATACATGACAGAAGGGTGAGCATCCTGTGCATGCAGACACCATGAGCTCTGGGTCTACTAGGAGATTCACTGGTCATACCCAGCCCTAGCTAGATGTAAGTATGTTGTATGATTGTGATTGATATCTGTTATGAGATATGTCACTGCTATGAGAACCACTGACAACAGCCACCTCTACAACAGAAGTAGCTGTGTAAGCGTGCCTTCTGAGTGTGACCTAGATTACCCATGACCATGATGGCCACCATCAGTGGATGAAGCAGTGAATCGGCTTTGTGGATAGAATTTTAGGCCTAGCAAGCAATTTTGAGAGGCCATAGCACATTCCAGTATGTGATTTAGTTTAGCAAAATAGTCATACATACAGGACATGCATTCTGACTGGTCATTTTGCACATGCACTGCATCAGCCTTCCTAACTTCGCCATTGCTGTGGTGTTACTAACCTGTAACTCCATGATGGTTCTGTATATATGTCTGTTTACAGCCTTTGACACACCACCTTCAGAGGAGAATGGAAAGCATTTCTACAACACACACCAGTACCCAACCACACACTCATCCACACCCTGTGTGCACCCCCAAGGAGCTAGAGGCAGATTCTGACATATGTCTGGTAGGAGTTACTGCACTTGTCTGTCTGCTGCTCCCCCAGTAACATGTTCTCCCTGTGTTCCTGTGTACTATGTGTCTCCTGCAGGTGTAGAGGCTGAGTACATAGTATGAGTAGGAGATGCAGTGATCACAATCTCAGTATCTAACACACACAAATACACAGTCTGTATTCTCTGACTATACTAACTGATCTCTGACATCATCATCATCACAGGTTGCAGATCCCCCCAGCATTAAGCAGTTAAATTCTACAGCACTGCTGTCAGATAGTGAATCACCTGTGCATACAGCAAGAACAGCTCCAGAAGTTTACTTGAAAGTCAGGTGTAGAAATTGTAGCATCTGAAAATAAAATATTTAAGTAGCATACTTTTTACAAATGGTTATGCAAATGAAAACCCTGATGTGCCTGTATAACCCAAGTTAGACAGCTTTAAGAAACAGTGACCTAGGGTTCGAGAGGACTTATAGCTACTGTTACAGAAAAAGACATACCCGGTGCATTTCTGGTAGATTCTCTTGTTGGCCAAAAAAGATCAGCACCAATATCCAGCCTAGCTCTGTGAGATCATGTAGAGGTGTCTCTGTCTCTGACAGATGCAAGAAACTCCTTCATCTCCATGAGAGGTGACTCATCTTTCAGCCCCACCACCCGATAACTTATTTTCATGTGTTAGTTGAACAGCCCATTATTCAGTGATATTAACTCATTTTTCAGTGGTATGAATAGTGTCAGTGGCCTTGTGGCAGACCATTGCATAAGCATGATCTTGACCACTGACATTATTAATGTCCATCACAAGATCATTTCAGTCACATTAACCAGTAGACCCAGTTCATAGCAACTTGCCCAAAGAACAATCGCCCATGGCATTGTAAGGCCTAGAGTAGCAATTCATTCTCCACATTGGAGAAGGATGATTCTGTCTTTTTAGAAAACTCTGGAGTGTCTTTTAGCTTACTTATTTTTAGGCATTGCACTGTATGCATTGAAAATGTTTTTTAATAACTTGTTAATGACTGACTGAGAAAAATCCTTATATCACTTTTCTCCAGCTTGCCAATATAACACTCTGAACGTGTCTCTAATAGTCATGTTCGTCTGTGCAGTCAGTTTGCTTAATGTAGATACATAACATGACTGAGCAATTGTCACACAGTTTCTATTTATTTATTTATTTGCATTTCTTTTCTAGTATAGTCCACTGGGCCTAGGAGTGCCCATTTTCAGTGGAGGCCCAGGGAGAAAACTCCACATATTACATATACATTGATGAGATAAAGTTACATAATGACTGTTAACAGATTCAAGTTAATAGTAAGCAACATTATACAAAATACAGAAATAAGAATGATTTACATCCAGGTACAATGTATACATGTTGATATACAATTAGAATTAGGTTTTCTTTCCTTTAAATTTCATCTTGTAGCTGAGGATGCATAAAACTGAGAGGGAAGATTTAAATTAAGTGAAGATGGATATTTCTATCTTCACTTAATTTAAATCTTCTCCCTCTCAGTTTTATGTTAGAAAAGGTTTCTAGATTTATGTAATGCTGGAAGAATTATTTGAGCATGTACAGAACCATAGTTTGGAGAGGTATTCTTGCAGAGACTTCTTGAAAATAGTTTTGTTAGTAGTGGTTCTGATTGTGGTGGGTAGGGAATTCCACACCTTGGCTATAGCAATGGAATAAAGAGCTCGGCCAGATGTAAGGTTGGGTAATTCTACCTTTAGAAGACATTTGTTTTCTGATCTGAGGTATCTAGCGGGGTTGTAGGGGGACATCAGTGAGACTCGGGATGGGCAATCTTCTGGTTTAGTTAAAACATTATGTGCAGTGATGAGTTGTAGGTAAGTTAGAAAGTGAGGTAGTTCAAGCCAATCGAGTTTTTGAAGGGATATACAGTGATGAAAGGTATGTGTAGCATTGTTGGCAAACTTTGCTACTTTATCGTAACAAGATTCAAGTTTGTTTTTTAGAGAGAATTGAATACCTGTGAACGGGGAGTGGGGGGGCACCAACCATCCTGTTTTTCCCAGGATGTAATGGATTTGGCCATCTGTGTCCTGTGTCTTGGGAAGGACCTTTCCAGGACACCATATGTCTTGTTTTTGGCACAGCTTAGCACAAGTTACTAAGTTTTCTCATTAATCACTGTTTAAGTAATGTGTGGTATCAATATCAGAACTGCGCCTGCCCACCATCTGACCCACTCCTGAGACCTCAATGCCCAAAGCAATTTTCTGACAGCCCTACAGGCCTGTTTGTCATGCATGCATGCTGTTCCTTTACAACTGAGCCTGTCATGGAGGAGCCCGGCCTGCTGGCCAGTGTCCTTACTCGCCAACGCAACAACCTGTCAGCAGCATTGCTAACTTGTTCCAATGAAATGAATAAAAGTGTGATAATTGACACATTATATTATCCACTTAAAACGCTGTTTACTTGAGAAAAATGTACAACCAGGAAAAGACTAAAGGCAGCCAGCTGTAATAATCTGAGATGCAGTAGCACATCTCCACAATCTGGAACCTTTTTATTTAGCAAAATATTTCTGCAGTGTGATGATGCTTGGGGCTCCTGTACAAAGTAACTGTTACTGGTTGTAACCCTCAGTGATGGGAAGTCCACCACAGAAACTGAGCACTCAGTTTTCAGAAAGGTAAGGTAGTAATGTATAAACACATTGCTCTGCCTATGTTCATGAGCATTAGTAATTACTCTCCTTTGCAAATTTTTGTATTGTTTTGTCTCTATTTTTCATGGCATGATGTTGTGAGGTAGGTCCATGTCATTTTCAACTTCCACAATTTGATGACTACATTAAAAAAACACCCTAGCCCAAGGAGAAGATATGGTTTTACTGTGAAATTGTATTAAATATAAATTCCAGTCCAGTAGTCTCGGTGAAACCTGGCAGCTGCTAGCAGACTTACTACCTATATTTATTAAAAGGCTATGTAGATACAGGAACATAACTTTTTAGTTTGTGGTCCCTCAGCATATACAGACAACAAATGCTCAGCCTAGAAGTAACATCTGCAAGCTCGCTCTGTTTTGTATTGTGACATCTTTCATAATTTGGTGAGGGTCTTGCACTTTTAAGTACAATAACTGCAGGATTTAAAGGGAAACATATGTATAAGCTGCATGTTCTCATTGGTTCAGACAATTTTTTTTACAGATTATTGATTTGCTGACATTACTGTGTGTTTGACTGCAGCCTTCAGTCAGCTTTTACAACTAGCTCAACATGTTAAGGCTTTGCCTTAAGGATCTTGTGTGATGGTGTCTGTGGGTTCAATTAACCTTTCATGGTTACCTATTTTATTTTATTTTTTATTTGGGTGTTTATTACAATAGTGAGTAATATTTCTATAATATTGTAATCAAAACATATGTTTCTTTCTGGCTGTATACGTGATTCACATGAACCAATATTGTTTGTTTGACTGCAAGTGTCACTTGGATTGGATAAGCAGGCTAAATATATAAATGTGTTTTTTTTTATTATTCTAGAATGCGTGCAATAATAGCTGTGGGTATTATTCCCATCCTCAGTTGTGTATTGTGCCATTATTGCTAATTTGGTGTGCATATATTATATTAGCTGTAAGTCTGTAAGAGATATATAAGTCTGAGCTTAATTTTTGCTTTGTATCCGTACACTTGTCTCACACATGCTATAACTGTGGGTTTGAAGAGAGGCTTTAGACTAATTATACATTTAGCTCAACACATTAAATCTTTGGCTTCTGAATTTTATGACATGATGTCTGTGGATTTGATTCTCCTATCGGGTGTATAATGTGCCTCAATTAACACCTTGGGTAAGTGTTTGCTCATTTGAGTGCAATACATGCAATGTTATCTTAGTAAAGATATGTGTGAGCTGCATTTTTGTCATTGTATGTCTATTTCTCTCTTCACTACCTTCGTTGTCACTCTCCTTTCTATTACAAACATTTTTGTTTATTATTTTATTTCAATCCTTTTATTTTGAATTATATGTAAAAGCATTTAGACCTGCATACATCCCTCCACCAAACAGATCATGTCCAGTAGATCTGGGTACCAGGCTGCTCTGTCACCTCTACACCTCATTTAGCACCTGCAGCAGGCACTTTAGCAACACCTGCATTGGAAAGTGGTACCCTTGTCCTTACCTGTAACAGTGTCAGTGGAGGAGATACCCATTGGCAGCTAACAGACCTAGAGGGGGTGCTTATTGACAAGAAGCGAGATGCCAATATTAGCTACTTGGAGAACCTTCTCCTGTAACTCATTGAGTTGCATCCCTGACTCACGATGCCTTGAATATCTCAGCCATGGCTCAGTGGTGAGGTGGGCCAGAGTGACAAATAAGGTCCTGTTGGGTCACTGCTGGCAGACATGGCAGCTGTGTAACTTCACCCTAACCCCATCCTGGTACTATATTACCTAACCGAAACAGCTAAGCATCAATCGCCATTTCATCAACCAATAAACATCGAACTACCATTTATGCAAAGGGCCAATTCAGCGATTTTTTCCTAGGGAATAAAATTGCTTGGCCAGCCAGGAACAACACATCACTTCAAACATTGCAAACTGGGGGGCTTCACCTCCCCACACATCCCCTATCTAAATATAACAACTCTGAGATTGCACTACAGTGGGGAAAAAAGCAATTTCATGACAACGGCCAAGCAATGTTTTTTCCCTAAGAAAAAAATCATTGAATTGACTGTTTGCAAAAATGGTAGTTTGATGTTTAGTGGTGGATGAAATGGTGTTCAATGTTTAGCCATTTCGATTAGGTAATATAGACTCCATTTTGTGTCTATGCTCACCTATCTTTATTGTCCAGACTTTCTGATCACCATTGTCATCCCTGTTTTTTCTGATATTTTCTTCTCTGTTGTGCTCCTCCTCCCCCACCATGACAGCACCTCCCTGTCATTTTATCTGCCTTCTGTGTTTGTTCTCTTGCCCCAACTGCTACTTAGACTAACCGATCAACCTTCTTCAGAATTCCCTTACTACCTTCCACACCTTACCTTCTCCACACACACACACACACACACACACACACACACACACACACACACACACACACACACACACACACAGATAAAAGGGTCACCTAAATCACAAAAAAATATGTTTACCCCATCTTCTCTACATCCATCCTGATAATTCCTTAGGTTTTCAGCTTATATTCTACTCTATGCTTACTATCCTCTTTTCATCACTTTCCTATATTCCTATTTCCACCCTTTAATTTGGTCCAGAAAAACGCTTCTCTTTGATGCTGCTACTGTGTGTGTGAGTTTGCTCAAAGCCTCATTGAGGTGCATGCATTATGGATGAGCCCGGCTTGTACTAAACAGTCCCTGTGGCCACACCTTTCTACCACCGCTATGTGCTGTTCCTGCACAGCCTGCCACACTCCACAACCATGAGTAGAGTATTTGATAACTCACCTACTAATGCTGATTTCCCTTCCTATACAATACTGAATATAAATGCAAGTATGCAAAGCTATGTGCTTCTAAAGTGAGACAAAATAAGTACCTGGAATATAGGTAAATTATTAGTCTACTTGTTTTTAATTTTTAGTTGTTCAACTTTGGGTTTAATGAACAATTAATTTTTTAACTGACATCTGAGTGCTATATTCAGGAAAACTTTACTGAACTCAGATGAACTTTCCTTTGGCAACCTACCATTGGTTAGTGTTCTGCTTAGTCATTTTCCTCAGCAGTCTATTCTGATTAGCTTGATGTTATGTTTTTCCTTATTGGTTGGAGCTGTGACCTTATCTGGCTCCTATCGGTATTTCCCTGAGGTTCATAAATGGCAAAGTTCTAATTTAGAATTGACTTATTTTTCAAGTATGTACCTTGTAAGCTCTGGCTTGTGGTAGGTTCTAGATTCAATTATTCAAACCAACACACTACATTTTGTTGAATGTTATAATGGCTAGTATTCAGGGGGAGGAGTAAGGGTTGCATAAATTGCCTACTGCATGTAGGTTAATTTACAAAATCCATGAAAAATGCAATTCAGCCTTTTTTGTCACAATGCGGAAGACTTCATTATCATCTCATTTGCATGTCTCTGAATTACATTTTTTTAGCAATAGTACTATCATTCCAGTTACAGGGGTGGTGTTTACACTAGCAGACCATTCTTAACATTGGTAAAGACACCCACCATTCTCATGCAAACACACACACACACACACACACACACACACACACACACACACACACACACACACACACACATACACACACTCATTCAGACATTCATGCACACATAAACATGCAGCCAGACACTCAGCCACAGACATATTCAACACTCATATGCACGTCAACATTACATCTCTGCTGAAGTTCACAAACTTGTCTGCATGTCGCTTCCTCCATGGACTTCAGGGGGTGAACACTATCTTTAGCCATGTCAAATTTTTCAGTCAACTGTGGTAATTTTTGCAGCCAAGCATAGTGCACATAATGTCTCTTCCTGTGTGGCCCTGTGGTGTAGGTGACCCACCATTTTTGTAGAAATGCTGGACCTACAGTTGGATCAGCTACACACTCCATATCATGTAAGGGCTGTGCAGTGTGTCCACTTTGGCTGTGCACCACCAACAGCAATGGGTAACAGTAGAGTATAAGGTACCTATAGTAAAGTGGACAACAACCACATCAAGGTGAACATGGGAGCAAAGTGCCACACTACAAAGTGCTCCAGGCCAATCATAATATTGTCCATAGCATCCAAAGTCTCTCAAAATGGCACACATTATGCCATCTGTCTACATTTAAGCATGTGCAGATATGGACTGTGCCAAGAAAACAGCCCTGCACATCTACCACTTCAGGTAAAATGTTACATGAATATGTGTAGCTGTCTGGGATGATGAACAGTATTGTGTTGGACTAATAGCCCACCATACAGTGGGTATTTGTATGTTAGATTTAGTGTAGTCATCTGTATCTACTGTGCTGCAACTATAGGTCAAAATGGAGGCCCTCCAGAATGGGTAGACTGTGTAGTTTGAGGTGAATTCTGGGGAGTGCTACAGTACACTCATCTCCAGTGATTATATGCCAACATAGGAATGAGGCAGGCAGTGTCAATTTTTCCTCAGTCTGTTGCTTGATATGTATGTTGGCTTCATCATCAGACACAAACAGGAGAGTTACTTCAGCATATTGTTGTTGCCCAGCCTCCATAGATGCAATGTTAGAGATGCCATGCTGAGTGGATATAACTATGTAACAATAAAGTATGATAAAAGGCACTTCACAGTCTCTATGCCCATGCCGTGGAGGTTATGGACATATGCATCCCTACAGTCAGCTATGACACACCTACCTGTATTAGCACCTCCAAGACATTGTGTGTCTGATTTACCTTTGAAGGGCATAGACCGTTATTAATGCAAGCACCACTGTCTGAGTACTCTCACAGTTACAATGCACCTATTTTGGCCTGGATCCCTACTTGTCTTGTCTCCATGAGCAATATATAATATCGTGCCACACTTACAACTTGCCGGAATATCTCCAGGTAGAATGCCTGTGAAATCAACATCACAATGAAGGGATGCCCAAAGTGATTCTACTTCAATGAGTGTGGAATCTGAATGAGTACTGACCACTGTCATCATCCTCTCTGCTGCTATGTTGTGCTCTTTTTATGAAGCCATGTGTTTAATGCTGTTGACATTATTCTGACATTGCTGTCTGATGCATTTCCCCCTACTTGTGATACTGATACTGAAGTTGTATACCACTGTTTCACAGCTAAGTCGTGTAGAGCTAATGAATGATCCTTCACCCAAATAGCCTTTGCCAATGTGTCACGAGTTCCTGTCATCCACTGCAGGGCAGAACTTGCCCAATCTTTGCCATCCATCATTTTGGTGGTGCATGCATACACAAATAAGGCAAGAGAATTTAGATTTGAAAGGCTTGTTTATGTGCACAGAGGTTGATATGTCACAGTGGGAGCAGACTGGAAGTATTCTGTATATTCCTGTTTATAATGCATACATATTCAGACCCACTGGAAATTGTAGGGGGATATCAGTAATTGTCAAGAATATCATCACCTTGCTATAGATTCCTTAGGACATCACATGTGAACTCATGGAAGTTCAAGTCACTCTAAACAAGACAAATTATCACTTCACATTTATCTATAGTACACATTCTATGTGCTCTTCTGAGCACGATAGCTATCTTAACATGTTACATGAAATTCCCATTAAACCCAAGAACTTCCTACTGGGGAACTTCAACTATCCATCAATAAAATGGCTGACCTACACTGTCAATGGGTGGCATGTCCAGCTCTTCCTTAACATTATAAATGCTAACGCTCATTCACAAACAGTTAGCAATCCTGTGTGAGGCCCCAATATCCTGGATCTAGTCCTTACAAATATGGCCACTTCTTGCACATCTCCATATGTATCAAAACGTCTTGTAAAATCAGACCATAATTCTGTGACCTTTTCCTTTATAACTGGTGGTACTTACTTGTAAATAGCTCTATGTTTAGGGAATTCACAAAATCAAACACTCTTCAGTTACCTGATGACTTAAATAAGTTCTGCTATAATCCCCCTCTGAAGGGTCCTATTGCTAAAGCTACTCATATGCCCCTGACTTCTACTCACATTTAAATAGTTATATTGATAAGGCAGTCCATATCCTCAACAAATGTAAAGAGAAGGTTAAAAACAAACTCGTGTGGAGGAATAACTGTAGAAATAAATTATATAACAAGAGAAAGAAACTATTTAATGCTTATGGAAGGTCTCATTATATGTACCTTAAGAGTACATTTAAGCAAACTTAAAAAGAGCTTAAGGGAATCATGAAACTCAAAACTATGCATGAATGTAAACTAGTCACTAAAACCAAAAAATAACTGCAAATCTTTCTTTAAATATGTTATGAAGTTATAAACGAACAGCCAACAGTGTTTGGAGGTAGTCCACAATAATATTACACTCTAACCCAAAAGAAATAGCTAATGTCTAGCTAACAAATATAGTGCACATTTTACTCCAAGTTATAGCTACAATCCCAGCCACCCTTTAGTTACTATGGAACAACTTCTCTTGGTCCTTTCCAAAGCTTAGAATACTTCATCCATGGACCCTGACAACATACCAGGGTACATGATTATCAGTGCCAAACACGGCCTTTCTGATCCCCTGCTTAAACACTTTAATCTAAGACTCTCTACTGCTTACCTTCCTGAAGCCTGGAAAACAGCTATTGCAATGATATTACATAAGGGTGACCCAAACAGAGAGCCTGGTTACTACTACAGCCCCATTAGTCTCACTAGTCCCACATGTAAAGCTATGGGGCACATTATCACAGGCTTCATTAATTTAGAAAGTGAAAATTTGTTAACTTGGCTTTATCAAAGAAATGTCCTGCCTCTTTAACCTGATGAATTTCTTTGAAAAAGTAACTGAAGCAGAGGACAGCCAAAGCTGCCATAGGTGAAGTTATTCTCTTATCACAACTCAAACATGGACTACCCATCTTAGCTGCAGCCTCATAGAAAAATGCAGCCACCTTACAAACCTATCTCCAATAAAACCTGCTGGTTTATTACTAACTCCCCCAGTAATGAACACCACTGCCTAACTCTCATGAAAGCTAAATGGCTGCCAGTACATCTAAGAACCAACCTCCTACTAGGATCACTAATTCATAAAACCATTTCTTTAGAGATATCGTCCCTTCTCATGCATAAACTTTCACCAAACCCCAACATATAATTTAAGGGGTATCTCTCAGTCTCAACCCACCCTACTACTACAAAAACTAAGATTTATTGCACTGACCATGCATTCTCCATCCCAGCACCTAAACTGTGGGACTCCATTCCTCTCTCAATCAGGGATGCCCAAAGTACTCAGATATCAGACAATAGCTCAAGAAACACCCCTTCACCCAAAGTGCAGCTGCACTTATTCAGGTCACATTAAATGAACCCTGTAGCTCTTTCACAGCCCTTTATCCCTTTTCATCATGCCTTATCTTTTCTTGTCATCCCCTTACTTACTGCCTCTCATTCATCCTACTACCCTCTTCTCTTTGGATCTCTCTTATACTTCTCTTTTATACTCCTGTGCCCTCTGCATGCCTCTCTCACAGTTTCTCTGTCTTCTCCCCACAGTATCCTTTCTTACAACTATTCTCACTTACCTCTTCTAATGTCTTTGTACTGCTCTATATAATGATATGCTGCTATCACTGTATTATAAGCCATTTTGGTCATTAAGGATACATCTTATCCATAATCACTGCTAAGCATAATTCCTTTTTTCCACTCATGTTTTGACATTGTAAACTAATTCTAGAACTAAATGCTGTAGCATATTCTTGCATCTGTAGATATGCACACATATATAAATGTATATATATATATATATATATATATATATATATATATATATATATATATATATATATAGTATATCTACACACTCCAGATATCCTCTGCATTTCTGAAATATGGCTAAAACCCCACACACCAAACAAAGAAATCCTAACCCCTACCATACTTTCCCTCCAGGTTTCAACCCGCCAAGATTCTCATAGTCAACTACACCTTAAACAAGCATAAAAAGATAGCTATTGCTACGATATATATATATATATATATATATATATATATATATATATATATATATATATATATATATATATATATATATATATATATATATATATATATATACCTCCTGACAATAACATCCCTATACTCAAACACTTTCTTGCTTGGATCTCTCAAACCATCTCCTATTAAATAATTATTCTAGGAGATGTTATCATCAACTGGAATACTCTGACCTCTAACTGCCCCAATGCTGTCATTAACTTATTCGGCTTCTCTCAACCTATCACCTTCCCTACTCATTCTAATCGACAATCTAACAGTAGCTCTACTCTTGACTGGATACTTACCTCTTACTCCCACCACTATCATAATGCCTCCACTCTCCCTGACACTCAGTGATCATCGCCCTACCTCCCTCCAGCATCACCTGTCTCTAACTCCTAAAACTCACAAAGATAAGGATTGTCGAAATCTATGTAACTTTAACCCTGATAAATTTAACCAAACACTCTTCTATAAATTGGTCTTTTCTGTTCAACCTCCCCTTCGAAAAAGCTGTCATTCAATTCAACAGCATCGACCTTAACTCCCTAAACTTCCTGGCCCCTATCAGAAAGATTCAGGTAAAAGCCAACTATGCTCCCTGGATAAGCAAAGAAACTCTCCCCCTCATACAAAAGAGAGTTGTTGTGTCTTTCGGCTTTTCCCGGTTAGGGGTTGCCACAGCGGAACTCCGGTCCGCTAATGATTGGCAGTAGATTTTTTACGTGCTGGCTTGCCTGGCCTAACGCACAACCTTCAACGAAGGAACGCCCATTCACACATGTCAACACACAGAAGATGCTCTGAGAATCGAACGGGCAACATCTAACTGTGAGGCAACAACGCTACCACAGCACCACCACCACAGTCTCCTCATACAAAACAGAGTTAATGCATGGAAAATCTGGAATAAATTCAAAACCCCCACTAGTCTTTAAAACTATAGGGAACTATGAAACACCGCAAAAAAAACATGTCACCCTTGACAAGAAAATCCTTTTATCTTGACCCACAAAGAAACCCCCACTCTAACCTCAAGAAATTTTAAAGTACCATCAACAAACCCTTACACCCAGGGAATCTATCTCCTCCTAATTCATACCCTAACAGCTCTCCACTTGAAACTGCCACTCTTCTAAAATCCTTCTTCATAGACTCCATACAAAAACTAATTAAACCAGACAAGAATACCTGCCTTGACACCCCTCTCCCCCTTGCCACAAAACTCCTTCTCAATCAAGCCTGTCCCCACATCCATCATACGATCCCTAATCTCTAAGCTAAAACCCTGGTCTCCTTCTGCTGACAACCTGCCTCCTCCATACCTTAAACTTGTAGCCCCCTCTATTGCCTATCCAGTCTCCATACTTATCAATAGGTCAATTCAGGAAAATTTTGTCCTTAACATCTGGGAAAAGTCTTATATTATACCCTTACATAAAGGATGTAACTCCACTGACCCCTCCAGTTTCAGGCATTTTTCTATACTATCCCCTCTTTCTAAAATTCTGGAAAAATGTGTACATAAGCAGCTCATCCCATATTTCATTCAGGAAAATCTCTTCACACCAACACAATACAGCATCCAACCACATCATAGCACTACTACAGCATTACTATCCTTCACTCACTCTATCACTTCATCTCTTAACAATAATAAACTAGCACCATCCTCTTCCTTGACCTCTCTAAAGCTTTTGCCACTGTGTCCCACAACCTCCTTCTCTCCAAACTTTCTTCCTTTAATCTCTCTACATGTACTTTCTCCTGGTTCTCTTCATAACTATCAAATAGAGCTCAGTCAGTCAAATGGCTCTCTGCAATGTCACCTTTCCTCCCAATTCAAACTGGTGTGCCCCAAGGCTCCATCCTGGGCCCACTACTATTTAACATCTTTACTAATAATCTCTACTAATCCTGCCACTACTCCACATTTATACAATACGCTGACAAATCCATCATCATCACTACCTCTGACAGATTACTCCACCTACTTTCCCTAACTCAAGACACCCTCCACTTAGTTGAAAGATGGCTCACAACTAACCAACTCCTACTAAACCCCAGTAAAACAAAACTACTTCTCTTCCTTCCCAAATCCCTCCAACACCTCAAAGCCTCCTTCTCAGTCTCTTCTCTAAACGACACTACTATTAAGGTCGAATCTCACACAAAACCTCTTGGGGTCTTTATAGATGATGATCTTAAATTTGACATCCACATCAATAACTGCATCAAGAAGACACACCAAAAACTAGGACTGCTATACAGAAATAAAATAATTCTTAACACAAGAATCTAAACTGTCCCTAGCTCAAGCCTACCTACTACCAACCCTGCTATAAGGCACCCCGATTTTTACTTACCTCCAAAAACATTTGTCAACCAAACTAGAACTTACATGCAACAAAGTAGTTAGATTTGACACTAATCTCCCCTATCACTCACACCACTACCTCTCCTTACAAAAACTCCACTGGTTAGAACTCCATAATCAGGTCCTTCTGCCTCAGCTCCTTCTGACACATATATTCTCCATCAACCGACAGTCTGTCCATCACTAGCAACCATCATCTCACCTTATGACCCCAACTGGGAACTTCATAGCTCTGAGCAACACCTCCTCCAAATCACTAAGCCAAATAAATCCATAGGTAAAATGCTATATAGCTACTTTATTACTTCCTCTTGGAACCAACTTCTTCTCCATATCAGAACTAAACAAAACTGTGGCAACTTCAAACTCGCTATTTTGGAATATCTGCTTAACTCCAGGACCTCCCCCTGTAATGATCCTACTTGAACTCTGCCTCCTCTCCCCCCATCCCCCCTTTCTACTCTATTTTTTACACATGTGTTCCTACTTGTATTTTATATTCTCTGCTCTTTGACCTTGCTCTCCCACTTTCCTCCTATTTCACTATATACTTCTAACTCTGACCCACCCCCTTACATTCGATACCCCTCCTTTTTCTTTTCCCTTGTGCCAGGACCTTTCATTCTGGCACTGTATGCCTCACTACTCTTATACCTAGGTTAGCAATTTCCCATTCAAATAATGATTATGAAGAATCTGCAATTGTATGACACATAACAGTTTATATCTATGTTCAATTTTTATATTTTTATTATATTTATTTATATTTTTGCTGTATGTATCTCCTCATGAGTGCATGCTTAAATACTTAATTATTTGCAAAGAAATTTGTTGCTGTAATAGAACTTTTCCCCTCGGCTGATATACATATATATATATATATATATATATATATATATATATATATATATATATATATATATATATATATATATATATATATATATATATATATATATATATATATATATATATATATATATATATATATATATATATATATATGTGTATAGAGTTCCACTTTATAATCTCAAAATACTGAAATCTTGAATTTCAGTATCTCGAGACCAAAAAGTCGAATGCTTGAAATCCTGAAACCCCAAAACTGCGAAACACAAAACTGCAAACATAAACACACCATACATCACACAACACATACACCTTCCCACCCACACTACAACAAATAAACAAACAAAACATACATAAACACATAAACACAAATCAACAAACCTAAACTACATATAAGCAGGGGGGCAAGCCCCTCTACACCCCCATGTGGGGATCTGCACCTCCACAAACCTTCCACTTATATATACTAACTCTGAGACTGCAGAAACAGAAAACGACAGTAAACTCACACCCAGACATTCTAGTCCCTCGCACTTGAGGCTGCCACACACACACACACACACACACACACACACACACACACACACACACACACACACACACATATACAAACACCACCACATCCAATACTTAAAGACTCATACTTTTACCTGCCTACCCTAACCCACACGTACAACTTACAAACACACTCACATACACTCAAACACCTTCCCAAAACCCTTACAAAACATTCACTTAGCTTAAATTCCACCTAAATCCACAAACTACACCGGACACCATCCACACAATACACTACATGTCATGTAACATAAAACCATAAACCATAATCATGAATTCGACTTAGTCAGATTCGCAATTATGTACTTTCACTATTTTGAAGATTCGACTTTATGGTCTCAAGATACTGAAATTCGAGCTTTCAGTATTTAAACAATTATAAAGTGAATCCATTTATATATATATATATATATATATATATATATATATATATATATATATATATATATATATATATATATATATATATATATATATATTTATTTATGTATTTGTTTTTAGCATGTCCTTGTATTTGTAAATATGTTTTGTTCATTTATGTCATACTTGTCACATGGGATGTGCTTGCAAATGGCCAATTGAGATGAGCGCACTGTCCTGGTAAACAAATATAAATAAATAAGTACATAAATAAATAGTGGTCTTGCAATGCATAGAGTATATCTAGACCTAGGTTTGTCTGAACCTGATTATGTATTTTTTGATCTGCATTCAAGTTTCTGAAGAAGTCTTTGGCTACATTCTGATGAAAGTGCTCTAACTTGGAATAAACGTGACTTGTCCTGGTTCCTGTGTGGTTGGCCCATCTCTCTTTTTGTGCTGTTGTTTCTTGGTTTGCCGTTATGTCTTCAGGTATATCTATACCTGGCCAAGGCCTTTGACCTATTTCCCATACAAGCATTATTAATAGACATGTAAATCTGAATATCAATCTATATATTATGCAATAGATAGCTAGCTGGCTGTCTTACAGAACCAGGCACCACTTCTGAAACCAACACATTTATTAGTGGTTTATCACAGGACTCCATTTTCGGCCCTCTACTATTTGCCATATATTTCCCAGACCATCAGGCCAGCACTTTTGGCCTATAGTTAACTTAGTTGACTGTAAATTGGGAGTTGTTATTTAGTCTTCATCTGACACACAATTGTTCCATCATGGCTTAGACCATGCTAACAACAGGTACAAGGACAATGGATTCAAATTAAATAAAAAAAATGGAGCATACCTCATTTTGGTAAAGAAAATAGTTTCATCATATAGGAGATACACCCCTCCAATCAGTCATTGTTGTAAGGAATCAGGGTGCTCTTGTTGACAATTCTTCATCATATGACTATCATGTCTCCACAGTACTTTGGAAAATATTGTATCTTGCCCATCTAATCACAAAAGGCATCTCAAGTAGCTATGACAATGTCAATTCCCCTTTACTTATATTTTATCTGACACATTACACAGATTAGTGGCTTCAAAAATCTTAGTTTTTAAAAGACTGGCAGCTCTTTATCTGTACTGAATCTCTTACAGACTCCTCCATGGAGACTAATGTCTAATCTTTTATGCCACAAAAGATCTAACCATGTTTGATCTCCTATTTCTTCATAGAAGTACTTCTACATGAAATAATCAGTTACAAGATCTAGGCCTTCATCAGCAGATACATAAGACACACTGACTGGATAGAATGATATCCGAAAGTATACCTCACCTCTGGAACAAACTTCCACAGCATGGGAAAGTAGAGTAGCACCCTTGCAATCTACAAGGTTAATCTAGATAACTGGATGGGAGCCTCAAATTCTCTGAGTCTGTCTTATCTTGCCCTCCTTGAGGCAAGAGGGAAATTTTGAATAGGGTTTTTTGACTAGGCTTGAAATGGTCTGCAGACTGATTGGCTAGAACTTACCTATGAATGTATGAACCTATGAAGAGTGGACTTTGAATAGATGTTTCAAGATGGTTCCTTTGTGGGAACCTCACCTTAATATCATAGAGTGGAATTGGTGGGAAGAGGGTTTCTTACCTATGTTAGAAGGATGCAATCCTCTGCCTGGGCTACTTTTGCACTGCCACTTGTCTGTCCAACAGCTATAGGTGATATGTGATCGTTTGCCTATTCCATTTGTCTTTCAGCATAGGCAAAGCCTGCAGAGAGTGCTGCTAGTTGCTTCATGATCAGCAGAGACTTCATGGCCGGTAGCATAGTTTTCAACTATCCCAGATCTTGGTTTAAAATGTTAGTATGTCACTTGTAATCTCTCCTAAAACTGTACATTTTGGAAGAAAAAGTGGTGGATTACACTTAATAAATAATGACAATATAACCTTCTTTTACTTCACAAAATGCATTCTAATTCACATTTTCTTATTCTGTCAGCTTTTCATGTTAATAGTGGACATATTTTAAAACTATCCCTGACTGCCCCAATTATTTCAGCATTTGCCCCTGCTTCCGAAGGTAAAAAGTTGAGAGCTATGGGCAGAGAGTTAGAACCGTTATGTCCTTACAAGCTAGAATCTGGCATATCAATTCTAGGACATCAACACTATTGACATGTCCCATTTTATCGTCCTTCTGCATGACGTTATGTATCAGCTGAGCTACAGTTAGCCAGTGACCTGCTGAGCTGTCATTCAGCAACCCCTTCAACAGGGAGCTGTAGAATTGCTAGACCAGCTGGCCAATGTCATCAGGCACCTAGGGTTTAGTGTGAACCTTGCCATCAGCCACCTGGACCCAAAACTTCTACTTACTGGGTCCCAAAAATGTCATCCTGGACTGGTTGGGGCTAGAAATCTACCCTTATCTCCTTTCTAACCCTGCCATTTGATAAACCCTGTTTAGCTGTATCTGAGTCTCCGTTTTTCTCACAATGTGTTTGTCCACATTTGCCATTATTTGTCTATGGACTTACATGTGTGTTTTTGTAAATGCACTGTCTATTCTCACCCTCTCCTCTTCTCAACTCTCCCATCTTTATACATACATCTCTCTTTATATATATATATATATTTATATGAATTGTATCCAGACAATTGAAGAATCATAACCTAGAGTGCTGGGTCATAAACCAGAACAATTTGCATCACAATTATTTGAAACATCACGGAATTTACTCTTTTGCAGGTAGCCAAACCCCCCCTACAATAACCCCTCACATGGAGGCTGTGCCTCACACACCTCCTGCTTATTAAATATACCGACTGTGAGATCACAATACAATGGGGAAACCGCAAACATCTTATTCCCATTGTACTGCAATCTCACACAGCAGGAAAGCTGTATGATTTTGTACCATTTTTTTTCATTTCAACAAGTCAACTTGTCAATGGGTTAAATAGAACCCATGTATAGATACACAGATAGACAGACAGATAAAAAGAAAGACAGATAGATAGATAGATAGATAGATAGATAGATAGATAGATAGATAGATAGAGAGATAGATAGATAGATAGATAGATGGGTATATAGATAGATATACATACAAATAAATGGATATGGCTTATCATAAGTTTGATGCATCAGGCAACACAGTTTTCAAAGTACTGAAACACATAATAATAGATATGGTTTACTATGAGAAGTTCGATGCTACCTATACCTCATCAGGCAACACTGTTTTCAGAGTACAGAAACATGCAATATGGAAACACAGTACACATGGGCCAGATTCAGGAAGGCTTACACGGAGTTTAAGAGTAGTGTAAGCCTCCGTGTAAGCCTCCCGATCCAGGAACAGCCCAAACCTCCATGTAAGAGACAGCTAACACGTCTCTTACACGGACTGGGCGTGGAAATGCTCAATACCTCATTTGCAGCTCAAAGATATGCAAATGAGGTATTTGAGCGATCCAAGAAAGCCAAACCAGTCCGTGTAATGGACGTGTTAGCTGCAGAAATGTACTCAGCTGACAACTGAGTACATTTCTGCAAAATTGAAAACGGAGCTATGTCAGCTTCAAATAAAGGGTGCATATGTTTCATGTAGCATGCCAATGGACAAATATGTGGCCATTGGCATGAAAGTGTTGCAAAAATATTTTAAATAACTTTTTTTTTTTCATGGGATTATGATGTTTAACTGCAGCGCACACCCGCGCAAACGGGGTGCGCTGCCTAAAACTGAAAACCGAAGCTTATAAGCCCACAATTGTGGGATTTATGTATTGCATGGAATGTCAATGGAGGGACTAGCAGACCAAAAACAATATGGCCTCCGTGTAGTTGTTGTCAAGGGGAGGAAGCTCCGTGTAAGATATGTAACTAAGCATTACTAGGCAATCCTATGTAAATGAGGGTTACAATACTGAATCACACTGCCACATAGGTAATGAGCACTTTCTGAGTAGTGTAAGAGTTACAGAAGGGGGAGGAACAGAGTAAGAGGTAGCTGACATCACGGGGGGGAATGATCGAAATAAATGTATCAGATTGGAGGGCAATGTAAGGTGACAGATGACAGACAGACATCAGGGAGAGAGGTGTGTCCCAACAGAACACTAGAAAAGTCAAGAAACAAAGGGTGCACACTATCCCTACACTCCAACTTTCTTGATATACGTGCATGCGCGCGTGTGCGCGCGTGTAAGGCAGGTTCAACATGTGGGAGTGTGTTGCAAACCGTTTACAACGGTTTGCGCAGGCGTGCACATGTGTAAGGCTGTGTGCGTGTGTTTTAACATGAATCAGCTAAGTTCACACCGTGTAAGGATGTGTGCGCACATGTAACACCGTGTAAGTATGTGTGCACGCGTTTAAGTAACTGTGAGCGTGTTTAAGCTGGTGTGCACATTGCTCCCCCTGAGGAAACAGAGAGGAAACAGGAAACAACCAAAATACAGGGAAACTGCCAGAGGATACTGCTGGAGTTAATTGCTGGAAACAATTGGAAGCAGGCAATTACACAGGCAGACTAGAAGCCCAACCCAGCACTTAAAATACTGCAAAGAGCAGTGCAGGCTGTTTCTCAGAAGAGATACTGCAAGAATGTAAGCTATCAGAATTGAATACTGAAAAAAGCTGAACTCAGAGCAGAAATGCTAGGGGCTGCCATAGCTGTTATAATCAGGCATAGGCAAATTGCTGAGGGTGGTGACAATGCAGATGCTGACAGACAACCCAGAGTGAGGAGAAGGAGAAGAGTATACAGGCCCAGGGTCACCTACCATGGGTTACATGAGCTGGAGATAGTAGAGTGCTACAGAGTGGACAGAGACCTTCTGCAGCAAATTGTTGAGCTGTGCAGGCCACGCCTCACACACAGAACCAACAGAAGGGAACCCATCCCAGTGGAAACCAAGGTATGTGTTGGCCTAAGAATACTAGCAACAGGTACCTTCCAGAGACCAACTGGTGATATGATGGGGATATCACAGGCATCAGCCTCCAGGGTACTGCAACAGTTCCTGGATGCCATGTCAGCACATGTCAGTGATCATGTATATTTCCCCAATGCCCGTGAGGTTGTGGCCAGCAATATGCGTCTCTGCCAGCAAATAGCGGGATACCCTGAGGTATTGGGTGCAATAGACTGCACGCACATACGCATCAAAGCACCAGACGGTGAGCGGGGTAGAGCCTACATGAACTGCAAGGGCTTCCCCTCCATCAACTGCCAGGTCGTGTGTGATGCCCAGGGCATAATAATGAATGTGTGTGCTGGCTGCCCTGGGAGCTACCATGATTCCCACATCTGGCATCTGACGCAGCTGTACCAATCATTTGCCAGTGGGGACTTCCCACACGGACACCTAGTGGGGGATGCAGGTTATGCACTTGAGCCGTGGCTGATGACACCCATCAGAAATGCACACACACCTGAACAGGAACGCCATAATGAGGCACACGCACAAACACGTAATGTCATAGAGCGTGTGTTTGGGCTGCTCAAGTCATGGTTCCGGTGGTTGGACACATCTGGTGGAGCCTTGCAGTACACACCAACTACATGTACCCAAATGATCATGATATGTGCTATGCTACATAATATGATCCTGCGGAAACAGCTGCAGCAGGACCAGCATAGGGCTGGGCCAAACATACCCCCACCATTGCCAAGGCCACCACAGGCAGAGGGTGAATCGGAGGAGGAACAACCTGACCTTGCCCCAGTAGGCAGAAGGAGGCATGCCCAGTATGCCCTGGCCTTGGCAAAGAGGCAACGCATAGCACATACACTTGGTCAGTAGGAACACTGGGACTGATACCCGCTCTGACTCACTCATATAGTAACAGGGATGCCTAACATGACACAACCTGCTTCCAAACCTGTACAGGGAGTGTAGTATGTGCATCCAACAGAGGCAGCCCTGCAGCACCACCTGAGGCATGAATGCCATGTGTCAAGTAATGTAACACCATGTACCATATGCACACCTGAGGACCCTGACTAACATCCACCCTCACCAATCACAAACCACAAAAACACAAACCCACATTCATAGGTACCACAAGGGATAGGAACCTAGATGTAATGCTACCCAATGCCAGAAGTATAAACAGCAAGATGCGTGCAGTGTAAACGCACACAGTATAGAGGATGTAGATATCAGTGCTGTAATAGACAACTGGGTCAAAGCCCACACCAGCACCCTAACACTACCAGGTCACACCTCATACAGGGATGTACATGTGCAAAAACATGGAACAAGCTACAAAACGAGGGTGACTAGCAATAAATGTCATGGATAACCACACCCCCATTTTGGTACCACAACAAGAAGGAACATGGATTAGCCATGGTCAAATACCAATTGCTAAAACTGCCTACTACTAAATAGCTTGCTGCAGACCACTGTCCTAATAGCAGGAACTGCACCAGGCCTATGTTCATAGGTTCATAGGTTCATACTAGGCTATCTGCCCTAGGGCATATATAAGCCTAGCCCAGAGTTTTGTGGCTTCCGCCACCCCTTCAGTTCTAAGGATAATATGCCCATTATTTTGCTGTGCCTCTGTCAAGCAGTGACACTGATGTTATCCCTGGGGTATACCTGTGATCTCCCATCCATTGGTCATGATTTCTCTCGAACAAAGCCAGCGAGGTGCCCAGCCTCACATGTACCAGGATGATGTTCCACAGCATAGGGAGTCTCTGGGTGATGAATCTGTCCCTCCAGCACACCCAATTAATAGCCGTGTTGAGGTTTAAGTCTCTTGCCCTTGTAGCTCTGATGGATTTAGAGGTTTGGAGGTGAAGCATGTTCATTAATTCCGGGTTGACATGGCCTAGTATGTCAGGCACAGGCCACCTCTGAGCAGACGGTAGGTGACTGAATAGAGCTGGGGTTCCTTCAGTCAGGCAGCATAAGACATACATTTGAGACCTTTATCCTTCTGGTGAGGAATGTTTGGGGCCTGTCCAATTGCTGCAGGTGTCGGGTCAGATACATTCCGAATGGGGTATTGTACTCAATCATTGGTCTGATGAGTGATGAGTACAGGGGAACAATGACCTCCCTTGATCTAGATGTGAATCCCTGCATGATCAGGTGGGCAATGTAGAAGGTCTTCCTAACTACTTTGGCAACGTGAGTGTCAAACGAAAGGTTACTGTCAACCTGGGTGCCCAGATCCCTGATAACCTCTCCTGTGCTTAGAGGAGTAACACCTATATGGGAACTAGGGGTAACCTTGTTCTTCCTGAAGGGTATGACTATGCATTGCTTAGCGTTTAACTGTAGGCCATGGCTCTGGCACCAGTTATCCATTTCTATGAGACCCGTCTGAAGGATGTCTGCGTCAGATGGGTTTTCAACTATGGTTCCCAGTTAGCAGTCATCTGCAAACTTTGTCAGCCATAATCCTCCTGTGTTTGCTTGTACTACTGAAAAGTAGATGCCGAACAAAAGTGGGCCCAGGACTGAGCCCTGTGGGACACCACTTGTGACAGGCTTGGAGTGTGACATGGCGCCAGCAACCTTGACCCTGTGGCTTCTGTCACTTACCAGTTTGCAACCCATCTTGTGACGTATGGGTCTACATTTAAGCTGGTGAGTTTGTCAATGATACCCGAGTGGGGTATTCTAATGAAAGCCTTTGCCAGGTCAAGGTAGGCTGTGTGGACTGCCTTGCCCTTGTCAATGGCTTTGGTGACCGTTCTGAAAAAGTCAACCAAGTTTAAAAGGCATGATCGCTCTTGACAAAGCCAAACTGAGTTGGATCCAAAGTCTGCAAGTCCCCTATGTCTTCATTTATGAGTTCCATTATGATCCTCTCCATAGCTTTGCAGACCAGGCTGGTCAAGCTGATGGGACGGTAGTATCCGGGGTCGGTGGAGGCACCTCCTTTGTGAAGTGGGACCACCGTCGCCGTACGCCACTCCTTGGGTATGTATCCTGAGGTGAGGCTAAGATTAAACAGCTGCCCTAACTGCGGGTTTAATTCCTCATTGAGTTCATGGAGCACACAACCAGGGACACCATCTGGTCCCATGGATGCTGTGTTTCTCACCTTGGATAGAGCAGTTCTCACCTGAGCATTTGAGATGTTTGGGGGGCTACAATCCCCAGGTATAGATATCCCTCCATTTGGGGGGGAGGGGGTGGAGAAATCTGCACTGAACCTGTCAGCCAGTATGTTGGCAATGTCTGTAGGTTGAGTGATTTTTACATCATTATGAACTAATTCTGAGCATATCTGGGAGTCACCTCCCAGGTTTCCAACATAGCTAAAAAAGGCCTCATGATTGTCTTCTGAGTCCCTAGCTAGTTTTCTCTCAAAATGTGCCCTGGATGATTTTATGGGAGATCTCAGTTCTTTACTTATAATGAGCAGGGGTGTCTTCCCTTCTACAGATTTTGCCCTATCTTGTAGTAGCTCCTTCCTTCTGATGTAGAGCTTGTTTATGGCTGGGGTCCACCAGACTGCACGCATGCCTTTGGTACAAAGAGTCTCTGTTTTGTGTGGGATTGGCTGATCCATGCAGTGCTGGAGGTGCTGGTAGAAGGCATTTGTAAGTGATTCAGCGGCTTGGGTAATGGTTTCCGCTGGCTTGGGGGCCTTGAAAGAGGCGACACCAGTCTTTAGAAGTGTGAAGTCGGCTTTTGAGAAGTTCTTCACGGTGGTCTTTTTTATCTGGGGTGGGGGCGGGATGTGGACTTCCAGTGAGATTAGTTTATGATCTGATCTCACCAATGATGGGTATACTTGGTGTTGAACATTGTGACCCCATGTACATGATGATGTGATCTAGTATGTTGTCTCCTCTTGTGGGGATGGTGACTAGTTGTTCCATGGCATATGAGGTTATGAACTCTAGGAACCTTTGGGCTAGAGTGCTGGGGCTTGAGTAGTGATCCCAGTCTATATTTGGATAGTTGAAATCACCCAGTATGATGGTGTTTGGAGATACATTTATCCCCTCCAGTGTTTTCAGGAAAGCTGTGTGAGGTTCCTGAGTTTGAGAGGGTGGCCTGTAACCTGCTACAAATTGCCGAGCAGCCTTGCCTAATGTTAATTGCACCTGGATGGCCTCCGATGCATCGTGTGTTGCCACCAACCTTGAGGTGAGGGTGTCCTTGATGAATATGGACACCCACCCTCCTTCCCTGGTGTTGTCTGGATTTTGGGGCCGGAACGCATGATATGAGGTAACACCTGATACTGCCGGGGTGCTGTCAGGAGCCCTGAACCAGATTACAATCACAGCACAGACATCGATGTTCTCCATACTGAGCAGGGCTTCGAGTGCGTGCATCTTGAGGTTGAGACGTCTGGCATTGAGCAGCATTACCCTTAGTTTATTTCCTTCTTTGTGTTCTAGGGTGGTAGGGTTAGAATCTGAGCCTTGCCTAAAAGGCACAATGGGGTGGCAAGAGCCCTAGCCAAATTCCGGAAGCCCAGGGTGACAGGTGCAAGCCGCCCCTGTGAATCAGCGTGGCTTGTCCAGCATGTCATCCCAGGCAGATGGACATTGGATCCCCTTTGAATGACACCATAGATTAAGCCAATTATTACAGCTGGTCATCTTGTCTCTGTATTGTGGCATCATTCTTGGTGAAGGTAAGATACTGCTCAAGGTCAGGGTCATACCTGCCTGGGCTACATAATCAGAGAGCTCCTCTATGTCTCTGTTCATGTAGTCCAGGGAGGTACATCTCAGGTCGTTCACACCAGCATGGACAATGACTGAGTCATACTTGTACTTGCAGTTGAGTGACCTGAGTGCTTGCATTATGTGGTGGATTCCAGCCCAATAGGCAGCTTACTGTGACCTTCTCCTTACTCAATCTGGTGAGTGGGACGCCAGTGTGTCTGACGATGGAGTCACCTATGACGGTGTGTCTGGCATTGTGTTTGGCCTTAAGGGCTGTGAATGTTTGGCACACTGACTCTGTGGTCTATGTGTTGCATGTGCTGTGCCCTGTGGAGGCAATTGTTTGGGTGTCTGCTTTGGTGGCCTCTGCTGTTATTGTAGATCTGTGATCAGAGGCTCCAGTATGTCTTTGTGTGTTTATGTGTATGATTTGAAGTTGTGATAGTGCTATGTGAGACTGGGTCTGTAGTGTGTGTGGTCACCGTCTCCTCCTCTCTGGTCCTGCCAGTCCTATGTTGAGAGAGCTCAGCCTCCAGTTTGGTTATATAGTTGCATCTCTTGCATGCATTTGTGTTTTGTGGGAGAAGGACAGGGTTGTTCAGTACATGAGTCAATTGTAACATTGCCTCAATATTCCCAGGTTCACCAGCTGAGCAGGAGAGGACACTAGCAACTGATCCCTTGATATGCTAGAAGGAATAGACAAAAAACTGTTGGAAGACAGGAAGATATCAAGCCCCCCAAACCACATTATATTGCTTGACTGACAATATCTACACATACACCATAGTTTCATAGTTTACTACTAGGCTATCTGCCCTAGTGCATTTATAAGCCTAGCCATAGTGATGTGGCTATTGCCACCCCTTATAGTGGTAATAAGTGTACAAAATAGATTCCGAATATCGTGCCTCTCACTTAGTAGTGACACATTATGACCCCCATACATAAGTGAATACCTTGACTGTGCCTCTGTCTAGTAGTGACACAGGGAGGACCCCTGGGGTAAAACTACAATCCCACATCAAGTTGTCCAGACTTCTCTTGAAGAGAGTCAGTGAGGGACTCTGTCTAACATGAACTGGGATACTCTGCTAGAGTGTGAGAAGCCTCTGAGTTATGACTGTCCCTCCAGCATGTCCTATACATGTATGTGCTGAGGTTCAAATCTTCAGCTCCCATGGTTCTGGTGGAGTTGGATTGCTTGCAGTGGAGCATGTCCACCACATCCTGATTGGACATGGTCTTGTATGTCAGGCATAGGTCACCTGTAAGTATGCGGTATGCCACTGAATAAAGCTGGATTTCCTTTAGTCTGGAAGCATATGACATGTGTTGTAGACCCCTGATCTCCTTGGTGAGGTACTTTTGGGGTCTCTCCAGCTGCTGCAAGTGCTGGGTGAGGTACATACCAAATGGGGCTTTGTATTCAATCATGGGCCTGATAAGGGAGAAGTATAGTGGTACAATGACCTCCTGTGATCTGGATGGAAAACCCTTCATGATAAGGTGGGCAAGATAGAAGGTCTTTCTAACCACTTTGGCAACATGGGTGTCAAATGAGATGTCACTATCTACATGTGTCCCCAGGTGTCTGATTTGTATTCTGTGCTCAGTGGGTTGCTGTCTATGTATTGATTTGTGGGTACTTTGTTCCTCCCAAAGGGGATGACTACACATCAGTTGCAGTCAGTTTCAGGCCATGATTTCGGCACCAGCTATCTGTCTTTGTGACGGCATTCTGTAGGATGTGTGTGCCGGCTGATGTATTCACTTATGGTGCCTAGGTTGCAGTCAGCTGCAAACTTTGTCAGCCACAACCCTCCTATGTTTGCTTTCACATCTGAAAAGTAAATGCCAAATAAGAGGGGTCCCAGGGCAGATCTTTGTGGGGCACCAGTTGTGACTGGCTTTGAATCTGACAAGGCACCTGCAATGTTGACTTTATGGGTTCTGTTTCTTAGCCATTTTGCAAACTATCCTGTGACATATGATGTTATATTTCAGCTGTTGAGCTTGTCTATGATGCCTGCATGGGGTATTGTGTCAAAGGCCCTAGCCAAGTGCAGGTAGGCTGTGTGGACTGCATAGCCCTCATCAATGGCCCTACTGACAGTATCAAAATAGTCAACTAGGTGCAAAAGGCAGGATCTGCCCTGTACAAAGCTGAACTGGGTGGGATCAAGGGTCTGTAGGTCACCAATGTCTCTGTTTAAGAGCTCCATAATGACTCTTTCCATTGCTTTGCAGACAAGGCTGGTTCAGCTCGTGTGGTTGTAGTTACCAGGGTCTGTGGAGGCATCTCTTTTGTGGAGTCGGACCACTGTTGCTGTACGCCAGTGTTCAGGTACATATCCTGTAGCAAGGCATTGGTTATATAGCATTTGTATATACGGGTTTAGCTCCTTCTGGAGTTCACATAGCATGCAACTGGGGATACCATCAGGTCCCATTGATGCTGTGTTCTTGTCTTTGCTGAGTGCGGCTCTCACATGGACATCTGAGATGACAGTGAGGTTACATTCATCTGTGATAACTATCTTCTGTTGGGGGTGAGGGAGGGGAAAAATTGCACTGAACCTGTCTGCCAGATTGTTGCCAATATCTGTCAGGTCACTGAAATATATGTTGTTGTGAACCAACTCAGAGCATATCTGAGGGTTCCCACCCAGGTGTCTGACATAACTGAAGAAGGCCTCATGATTGTCTTCTGAGTCCTAGCTAGTTTTCTCTCAAAATGTGCCCTGGATGATTTTATGGGAGATCTCAGTTCTTTTACTTATAATGAGCAGGGTGTCTTCCCTTCTACAGATTTTGCCCTATCTTGTAGTAGCTCCTTCCTTCTGATGTAGAGCTTGTTTATGGCTGGGGTCCACCAGACTGCACGCATGCCTTTGGTACAAAGAGTCTCTGTTTTGTGTGGGATTGGCTGATCCATGCAGTGCTGGAGGTGCTGGTAGAAGGCATTTGTAAGTGATTCAGCGGCTTGGGTAATGGTTTCCGCTGGCTTGGGGGCCTTGAAAGAGGCGACACCAGTCTTTAGAAGTGTGAAGTCGGCTTTTGAGAAGTTCTTCACGGTGGTCTTTTTTATCTGGGGTGGGGGCGGGATGTGGACTTCCAGTGAGATTAGTTTATGATCTGATCTCACCAATGATGGGTATACTTCTGGTGTTGAACATTGTGACCCCATGTACATGATGATGTGATCTAGTATGTTGTCTCCTCTTGTGGGGATGGTGACTAGTTGTTCCATGGCATATGAGGTTATGAACTCTAGGAACCTTTGGGCTAGAGTGCTGGGGCTTGAGTAGTGATCCCAGTCTATATTTGGATAGTTGAAATCACCCAGTATGATGGTGTTTGGAGATACATTTATCCCCTCCAGTGTTTTCAGGAAAGCTGTGTGAGGTTCCTGAGTTTGAGAGGGTGGCCTGTAACCTGCTACAAATTGCCGAGCAGCCTTGCCTAATGTTAATTGCACCTGGATGGCCTCCGATGCATCGTGTGTTGCCACCAACCTTGAGGTGAGGGTGTCCTTGATGAATATGGACACCCACCCTCCTTCCCTGGTGTCGTCTGGATTTTGGGGCCGGAACGCATGATATGAGGTAACACCTGATACTGCCGGGGTGCTGTCAGGAGCCCTGAACCAGATTACAATCACAGCACAGACATCGATGTTCTCCATACTGAGCAGGGCTTCGAGTGCGTGCATCTTGAGGTTGAGACGTCTGGCATTGAGCAGCATTACCCTTAGTTTATTTCCTTCTTTGTGTTCTAGGGTGGTAGGGTTAGAATCTGAGCCTTGCCTAAAAAAGGCACAATGGGGGTGGCAAGAGCCCTAGCCAAATTCCGGAAGCCCAGGGGTGACAGGTGCAAGCCGTCCCCTGTGAATCAGCGTGGCTTGTCCAGCATGTCATCCCAGGCAGATGGACATTGGATCCCCTTTGAATGACACCATAGATTAAGCCAATTATTACAGCTGGTCATCTTGTCTCTGTATTGTGGCATCATTCTTGGTGAAGGTAAGATACTGCTCAAGGTCAGGGTCATACCTGCCTGGGCTACATAATCAGAGAGCTCCTCTATGTCTCTGTTCATGTAGTCCAGGGAGGTACATCTCAGGTCGTTCACACCAGCATGGACAATGACTGAGTCATACTTGTACTTGCAGTTGAGTGACCTGAGTGCTTGCATTATGTGGTGGATTCCAGCGCCCAATAGGCAGCTTACTGTGACCTTCTCCTTACTCAATCTGGTGAGTGGGACGTCAGTGTGTCTGACGATGGAGTCACCTATGACGGGTGTGTCTGGCATTGTGTTTGGCCTTAAGGGCTGTGAATGTTTGGCACACTGACTCTGTGGTCTATGTGTTGCATGTGCTGTGCCCTGTGGAGGCAATTGTTTGGGTGTCTGCTTTGGTGGCCTCTGCTGTTATTGTAGATCTGTGATCAGAGGCTCCGAGTATGTCTTTGTGTGTTTATGTGTATGATTTGAAGTTGTGATAGTGCTATGTGAGACTGGGTCTGTAGTGTGTGTGGTCACCGTCTCCTCCTCTCTGGTCCTGCCAGTCCTATGTTGAGAGAGCTCAGCCTCCAGTTTGGTTATATAGTTGCATCTCTTGCATGCATTTGTGTTTTGTGGGAGAAGGACAGGGTTGTCTGTGTACATGAGTCAATTGTAACATTGCCTCAATATTCCCAGGTTCACCAGCTGAGCAGGAGAGGACACTAGCAACTGATCCCTTGATATGCTAGAAGGAATAGACAAAAAACTGTTGGAAGACAGGAAGATATCAAGCCCCCCAAACCACATTATATTGCTTGACTGACAATATCTACACATACACCATAGTTTCATAGTTTACTACTAGGCTATCTGCCCTAGTGCATTTATAAGCCTAGCCATAGTGATGTGGCTATTGCCACCCCTTATAGTGGTAATAAGTGTACAAAATAGATTCCGAATATCGTGCCTCTCACTTAGTAGTGACACATTATGACCCCCATACATAAGTGAATACCTTGACTGTGCCTCTGTCTAGTAGTGACACAGGGAGGACCCCTGGGGTAAAACTACAATCCCACATCAAGTTGTCCAGACTTCTCTTGAAGAGAGTCAGTGAGGGACTCTGTCTAACATGAACTGGGATACTCTGCTAGAGTGTGAGAAGCCTCTGAGTTATGACTCTGCCCCTCCAGCATGTCCTATACATGTATGTGCTGAGGTTCAAATCTTCAGCTCCCATGGTTCTGGTGGAGTTGGATTGCTTGCAGTGGAGCATGTCCACCACATCCTGATTGGACATGGTCTTGTATGTCAGGCATAGGTCACCTGTAAGTATGCGGTATGCCACTGAATAAAGCTGGATTTCCTTTAGTCTGGAAGCATATGACATGTGTTGTAGACCCCTGATCTCCTTGGTAAGGTACTTTTGGGGTCTCTCCAGCTGTTGCAAGTGCTGGGTGAGGTACATACCAAATGGGGCTTTGTATTCAATCATGGGCCTGATATAGGAGAAGTATAGTGGTACAATGACCTCCTGTGATCTGGATGGAAAACCCTTCATGATAAGGTGGGCAAGATAGAAGGTCTTTCTAACCACTTTGGCAACATGGGTGTCAAATGAGATGTCACTATCTACATGTGTCCCCAGGTGTCTGATTTGTATTCTGTGCTCAGTGGGTTGCTGTCTATGTATTGATTTGTGGGTACTTTGTTCCTCCCAAAGGGATGACTACACATCAGTTGCAGTCAGTTTCAGGCCATGATTTCGGCACCAGCTA
The DNA here is from genome assembly GCF_019279795.1 of Protopterus annectens. Taxonomy (NCBI): domain Eukaryota; kingdom Metazoa; phylum Chordata; order Ceratodontiformes; family Protopteridae; genus Protopterus; species Protopterus annectens. The sequence continues at coordinate 1,282,542,894 of NC_056729.1, forward strand.
TCTGTCTTTGTGACGGCATTCTGTAGGATGTGTGTGCCGGCTGATGTATTCACTTATGGTGCCTAGGTTGCAGTCAGCTGCAAACTTTGTCAGCCACAACCCTCCTATGTTTGCTTTCACATCTGAAAAGTAAATGCCAAATAAGAGGGGTCCCAGGGCAGATCTTTGTGGGGCACCAGTTGTGACTGGCTTTGAATCTGACAAGGCACCTGCAATGTTGACTTTATGGGTTCTGTTTCTTAGCCATTTTGCAAACTATCCTGTGACATATGATGTTATATTTCAGCTGTTGAGCTTGTCTATGATGCCTGCATGGGGTATTGTGTCAAAGGCCCTAGCCAAGTGCAGGTAGGCTGTGTGGACTGCATAGCCCTCATCAATGGCCCTACTGACAGTATCAAAATAGTCAACTAGGTGCAAAAGGCAGGATCTGCCCTGTACAAAGCTGAACTGGGTGGGATCAAGGGTCTGTAGGTCACCAATGTCTCTGTTTAAGAGCTCCATAATGACTCTTTCCATTGCTTTGCAGACAAGGCTGGTTAAGCTTGTGTGGTTGTAGTTACCAGGGTCTGTGGAGGCATCTCTTTTGTGGAGTCGGACCACTGTTGCTGTACGCCAGTGTTCAGGTACATATCCTGTAGCAAGGCATTGGTTATATAGCATTTGTATATACGGGTTTAGCTCCTTCTGGAGTTCACATAGCATGCAACTGGGGATACCATCAGGTCCCATTGATGCTGTGTTCTTGTCTTTGCTGAGTGCGGCTCTCACATGGACATCTGAGATGACAGTGAGGTTACATTCATCTGTGATAACTATCTTCTGTTGGGGGTGAGGGAGGGGAAAAATTGCACTGAACCTGTCTGCCAGATTGTTGCCAATATCTGTCAGGTCACTGAAATATATGTTGTTGTGTACCAACTCAGAGCATATCTGAGGGTTCCCACCCAGGTGTCTGACATAACTGAAGAAGGCAGTGTGGTTATCTTTATCGTCTTTTGGTGTTTATGTCTCAAAGTTGACCTTGGATGTCTTTATGAGAGAATGTAGCTTTTTACTAGTGCTGCTCACAGCTGCCTTCCCTTTAGGAGATGTAGCTCTGTCTTGCATTAGTATCCTTCATCTGTTATACAGTTTGTTTATGGCTGGGGTCCACCAGACAGGCCACTTTCCCTTGGTGGAGAGGGTCATGTTATTATTTGTGATTGCATGGTCCATGCTATCTCGGAGATGACCGTAGAAAGTGTCTGTGAAGGAGTCACCATTGTGTGTTGTGGTTTCCACTGGCCCAGTGGGCTTAACGGATACCATCTCAGTCCAAAGAAGTGTGAAGTCAGCTTATGAGGTGTTTGTCACTATACTCTTTGTATTATACTAGCACTGACACAAGTGTAGACAATTTCCCAGATTCCATCAAACAAAACGGACATGCAAAATGTAACACTTCCACAAGAGGGGTAAGCATACTGGATGTGATAATCAGAAATATGTGTACCGGATGTCAAGATGAGAAGTGTATCCCTCACTGGTAAGAACAGACCATAGAGTACTCAAACTGTAGTTACACATCACGACCCCAGTCCCTGGCCAGACTACCACAGTGAAACACATATATAAAGCATAGCTTGCACCCCTACAAACCAATGTGGAATCCATGAAAAGCCCTGTGCAGGTCCAGAATATGGGATACACTGCAGAACATGTTATACAGGCATACCATGAACACAGCCAAGAGTGCTTTGAGTCTGCAATCACAAACAAGACACAATGCCATACACCCAGGCATCTGGCATGCTGGACACCATAAATTACTAAACCATTGAAGAGAATGAGGAAGCTAACACATGATAGATCAAACATGAAAAGTGAAGTAATCAGTGATCACTAGTATGGCAATAAAATGTGTCCACACATACAATCCACTAAGGCCAGGCAAAACAAGTGTAATCTGTGAATCCAGTGGCAATGTGACACCTGTCCCAAGTACACACACAATAACAACTCACCCCAATAAATGCAAATGTATGTGATAGATGCAACCAGGTAGCCAAACAGGGGCCTGAGCACCCCCAAATCAGTACTGTCAAAAGTAGTCAGGAGGACAAGGTAACCACATACACCACAAACCCAGTCCAACATAGACCTACAACGACTATAAACCAAACACATAAACACAAAAACATTCCCAGAGGCCCTAATTACAAACACACAACACCAACACAAGCCTCCAATGCAGACACCCAATAAAACAAACCCCAGACATAGCACATGTAACACATAGTACACAAAGCTGGTGTGCCAAACAGTCACAGGACAGAAGGAGAAACAACATGCCTGGTACAGTTGTAATAGGTGACTCCATAGTGAGACATGCTGCGGTCCCAGGGATGGCATGCACCTGTTACCCATGAGCGTCTGGATATTGCCTAAGGCTTTTGCAAACTACAGAGATTCTCCCGTAGTCAAGGCCGAAAAGAGCAACCCACCACCATAGAACACAAAACTGGAAAGAAACAGAAGGGTAATGCTGATCAATGCCAGATGTGTAAACCTCAATATGCATGCTCCTGAGGCCCTCCCCAGTATGGAGAACATTGATGTCTGTCCAGTGATACAAACATGCTGCAAGCCTCGTGACAGCACACCAGCACTACCAGGTAATACCACATATCATGTGTTATGGCCACAAAACCTGTAACAAAACATAAAAGGAGGGTGAGTATCCATATTCAGCACAGACAGACATACGTCCAGTTAACTGACAATGCTTATGTCATTGCAGTCCACCCATGTGCAACTAACTGTAGGCAAGACTGCTGTACAGTCTGTAGCATGCTACAGGCCACACTCTCACACACAGGAACCCCACCCCACTGTCCTGAAGACAGTGGAAAGTATGAATGTACCACCAAATACAAAACAAGATACACACAAATTACCACATAGGTGGTAAACCATTATGTGTGGAAGGAGTAATCAGGGACCTAGTGACACAAGTGGACAGTCAGCTGTTAGGTGACAGCCTCATTGCCAATTTGTCTAGGAAGACTGTCTATATTGGACACTGTTTCATGAAAGGATTCACATCTACATCAACAAAGGTCATTGTGCCCCTATACTGTTCCCCTATCAGACCATATTGTAATACAATGCCTCATGTGGGATGTACATTACCTGGCACCTGCAGCAGTTAGAAAGACCTCAAAGGTACCTCAGCAAGAGTCAGAAAGGGTCTCAAGTATATCTCATATGCTGCCTGGCTGTAGACACCACAGCCGAATGCAGTCACATACTGCCAACACAGAGGCATTGTATGTCTGTTGTACAAGTCCATGTCCAACACAGAAGTAATGGACATGCTCCACCCCAGAAAACTCAAAGCCATCGGAGCTGTGTGAGTCAGATATGTCAACCTTAACACATAATCAAATAGGATGTGCTGGAGGGACAGATACCTAACCCTGAGTCTCTCCACACCCTGGAACAGAATACCACTACATGTTAGGCAGAGACCCTCACTGACACTCTTCAACAGGAAGTTAGCAAAATGGATGGATAATTGTAGGTGTACACTGGGGGTCTTTACTGTGTCATGTCCAGACAGAGGCACAGCTAAGTAAATCATAAGTGGTCATAATATTCACATAGCAAGGGGTGGCAAAAGCCACATGCACTGTGGCTAGGCTTACAAATGCCCTAGGGTGGATAGCCTAGTATGAACCTATGAACCTATTATGATACAAATTGTAGAGGACACTAAGGATAACCCCAAGGCTGCTGCAACTGATGGTAGTAAGTGTGTTGTGAATTCCTGGATATGCTCTGGATCACACAAATATTAAAAACATACCAAACACACACACGTATTGCCAACATACATCCTGACAGGTGCAGTGCAACCCCCCCCCCCCCATAATGCCAAATATCTTTCCCAGCAGACTGCTGCCTCCCTGACATTATGTCAGCCTTACCACAGGATATGTACCCAAAGAGCAGTGTACAACAACAGTGGGTGTTCTCAAGAAAGGTGTCGCCTGAATGGATACTAAAAACAACCACCACAGAATCCTGAGAAGCTTGGTCTGCACAGCTATGGAAAGGAACAGCATGTACTGCAGACATAACGATATTGGGGATCTATTGACACTCGACCCTACCCAGTGTGGGTTTATGACGTGCAGACCCCGCCCCTAAACATGTGTGACTCAGTTGAAACAGTGATTGAGGTCACTGATGAGGGCATTGTGGTCCACACAGTGTAGCTGGACCTTGCAAAGCCTTCCATACAATACCCTACGTGTTCAATATAGATATGCTCACCAGCTTATATATACACCCCAATGTCACTAGAGGGGAGCAAACCAGACCAACGACAGAACTGACATGGCCAGACATGCTGCAGCCATGTCAGACTACAAACCACATATAACAGGTATCCCACAAAGCTTGGTCCTGGGACCTTCTCTGTCTGGTATATATGCCCCATAGGTACAGGCCAACATGTAAGGACTGTGCCTGAACATGTTTGCAGAGGACTACAAACCGCCTAACATATCTGACACTCCAGCTGACACAAGCATCCCACAAAAGGGCCACATAGAAACAGACAACCGGTGCCATAGCCATGTCAGCATGTGAAATGGAGAAAACTGTATAGTCAACCTCTGTGGATATACAGTAAGTGACCACCAATTACCACATAGGTGTTAACCCATTACATACTTCACATGTAATGATGGGCCTGGGTACACAAGGTGATAGATATCCTGCATAGGACAAACATGTGGCTGTAGTGTTAACAGAAACAATCCATATACCAACCTAATCATGAAGGTTATGACATCTAGATAAGGGGAGGTCATTGTGGTTCTGCAGTTATCCTTCATCAGCGTTACAAATGACCACAACAGCCCCAGTGGGGTGTACCTCAGCAGACACCTCCATCAACTGTAAAGTCCACAACAGTACCTCACCAGGAGTATCAAAGAGCTGGAACACATGTAATGTGTCGCCTGATTAAACATAGTGCAACTCCACACACTTCCATGCTGGCCACCCAGACGCAAGCTGTGCCTGATGTAGAAAGCCATGTCCAAGCTGGAATCAATGAATATGCTGCACCTTGTACAATCTGAATGGCAGTGAGCTATGCACATGAGGGACCTGAACCCCAGCACTGACATACATAGGACAAGCTGTACTGCATTATCCATTACACAGAAGCCACCCCCACGCATGAGTAAACTACCAGTACAGGTTATCCATAGAGTCACTCATTGATTCTCCTCAACAGGAATCTTAATGAGTGGATGGGAGATGGTAGGTTTACCCTGGGTATCAATGTTATGTCACAGGTAGACAGAGGCACAGTATACTAAACAAGACATATGTCATGGCAAACTACACTTACAATGTGTCGAAGAACAAACACACTCTCTGACTAGCATTAGAAATGGCCTAGGGCACATCAGTAGTGTTTGCCAATGTACACCTATGTTGTGGAATACACTACTGATGTTGGATGAGGCTGTTGTAAGTAGTTCATATCCAAACATAATGCAACATGGTCAGATAGGTTCATAGGTTCATAGGTTTATACTAGGCTATCTGCCCTAAGGCAGTTATAAGCCCAGCCCAGAGTTTTGTGGCATACGCCACCCCTTATATGGAAACAATACTGTGCCCATTAGTTTGTCGTGCCTCTGTCCAGCAGTGACATAGAGACGATCCCCGGGGTAAATCTATGATCTCCCATCCACAGGTAAAGATTCCCCTTGAACAGAGCCAGTGAGGTGCTCTGCCTCACATGGACCGGGATTGTATTCCACAGCATAGGGAGTCTCTGAGTGGTACATCTATCCCTCCAATATGTCCTACTTATATCCCTGCTAAGGTTTAAGTCACTTGCCCTAGTTGTTCTGGTGGATTTGGTGAGTTTGAGGTGGAGCATGTCCATTACTTCCTGGTTGTACATGGCCTTGCATGTCAGGCACATGTCACCTCTGAGCAGACGGTATGTGACTGAATAGAGCTGGAGTGTCTTCAATCTGGCAGCATATGACAGATGTTGGAGACCCTATATCCTTTTGGTGTGGGACTTTTGGGCTCTCTCCAATTGCTGCAGATGTTGGGTGAGATACATCCAGAATGGGGCATTGTACTCGATCATTGGTCTGATAAGTGAAGAGTACAGGGGAACAATGACCTCACTAGATCTGGATGTGAATCCCTTCCTGATCAGGTGGGCAATGTAGAAGGTCTTTCTAGCCACGTTAGCAACGTGAGTGTCAGGAGAAAGGCCACTGTCAACCTTGGTCCCCAGGTCCATGATAACCTCCTCTGTGCTTACAGGATTGCCACCTATATGGTAGCTTGGGGTTACCTTGCTTTTCCCGAAGGGAATGACTATACATGTTTTGGCATTTACCGTCAGGCCATGGCTCTGGCACCAGCTATCAGTGTCCGTGAGTCCCTTCTGAAGGATATCCGTGTCTGATGCACTGTCCAGTATGGCGCCCAGTTTGCAGTCATCTGCAAACCTTGTTAGCCAAAGTCCTCCCATGCTGGCCTGTACCTCTGAGAAGTAGATGACGAACAATAGGGGGCCAAGGACTGAGCCCTGTGGGACACCACTTGTGACCGGCTTGGAGTCTGACATAGCGCCAGCAACTCTAACCCTGTGGGTCCTGGCCTTAAGCCAGTTTGCAACCCAACTTGTGACATATGGGTTTACATTTAGGTTGGTAGGTTTTTCTACAATACCCGAGTGGGGTATTGTGTCGAAAGCCTTTGCAAGGTCAAGGTAGGCTGTATGGACTGCCCTTCCCTCAGCAATGGCCTTAGTGACTGTTTTGAAGAAGTCAACCAAGTTCAAAAGGCATGATCTGCCCTTGACCAAGCCAAACTGGGACGGGTCTAATGTCTGCATGTCCCCTATATCTTTGTTTATGAGCTCCATTATGATCCTCTTCGTAGCTTTGCAGACTAGACTTGTTAAGCTTATGGGGTGGTAATTACCAGGGTCCGTAGAGGCACCGCCTTTGTGCAGATGTGCACAACTGGACCCTAACCAGGCTGTTGTGCACACTATGGAAATGTAAAATCAGTGATAGGACTAAAGCCCAGGATACTGTCCACCACAGTGAAAGTACTGAACCACTACACTATACAGTACTACAGTGTTAGGTCAGTATGAACGGATGTTGACAATTGTATGCAAAGTATCCCATGCAAAACCTGCAGGCACAGTATAATCCCTGTTGTGTTCACACAAAAATCATTTGGACAGTAACTACACAACATGGCACAGAACACACAACCATAAACTGGAGATATTTGTTGAAGGTCACACTCATCCACAAATGTGATGGGCTGCGGAGTTCAACATATGGAAAGCTCACACTAGGCATGCTCACACACTTAGATAAATGAGACATCTTTCACACAACATGCCATGGGAAGGCTGAACTGGGCATGCTCACACACTTAGTCCAAATGTTACTCTTAGCAACTGTGAAAACACACCAGAGGATGCTCATTCCCTTTTCTAGACACGGATCATGTCAGCACCCTATAAGTATATCAGGAGAAAAGAAATCTCCCCTAGTAATCCAAATAGCGCGCTCTGCTAATGCGTCTGTCTCTAGTGTCATAACATAGTTAGGTAGGGGTTTGAATGTGGCAAGTGTGTGTGAAGGGGGGTAAGTGTGTGTGTATGAATGGAACATCCCTTTTGGCAACTGTGAAAACACACCACAGGATGCTCATTCCCCTTTCTAAACTCTGATGATGTCAGCACCCTATAAGTATATCAGGGGAAAGGAAATCTCCTAGTAATGCAAATAGCGCACTCTGCTAATGTGTCCATCTCTAGTGTCATAACATAGTAAGGCAGGGTTTTGAATCCAGTATGTGGCAAGTGTGTGTGAAGGGGGGTAAGTGTGTGCGTATGAAAAGAACATCCCTTTTGGCAACTGTGAAAACACACCACAGGATGCTCATTCCCCTTTCTAAACTCTGATGATGTCAGCACCCTATAAGTATATCAGGGGAAAGAAAATCTCCCAGTAATGCGAATAGCGCGCTCTGCTAATGCATCCGTCTCTAGTGTCATAACATAGTTAGGTAGGGGTTTGAATGTGGCAAGTGTGTGTGAAGGGGGGTAAGTAAGTGTGTATGAAAGGAACATCCCTTTTGGCAACTGTGAAAACACACCACAGGATGCTCATTCCCCTTTCTAAACACTGATGATGTCAGCACCCTATAAGTATATCAGGGGAAAGAAAATCTCCCAGTAATGTGAATAGCGCGCTCTGCTAATGCGTCCGTCTCTAGTGTCATAACATAATGAGGTAGGAATTTGAATCCAGCAAGTGTGTGTGAAGGGGGTTAAGTGTGTATAAAAGGAACATCCCTTTTGGCAACTGTGAAAACACGCCACAGGATGCTCATTCCCCTTTCTAAACTCTGATGATGTCAGCACCCTATAAGTATATCAGGAGAAAGGAAATCTCCCAGTAATGCAAATAGTGCACTCCGCTAATGCGTCCATCTTTAGTGTCATAACATAGTTAGGTAGGGGGTTGAATCCAGCAAGTGTGTATTAAGGGGGGTAAGTGTGTATGAAAGAAATATTCCTTTTGGCAACTAGGAAAACACACTACAGGATGCACATACCCCATTCTAAACGATATTACAATTATTTATGGCTTTTGATTACAGACATGTCACGTGTGTTTTGCCCACACAGAATGCCCATGTGTGCGGGTTTTCTCTCACAATAATGCATGACATTGATTAAACCAGTTATGGCAATGCACACATGATGTATGTGTGTGCCAAATACACATATGTACCTGTGATCTTCAATAGTTACCATGTGTGATGCCTGCCACATGTGAATACATGGTATTTGCACAGGGTAACATTATGACTGTGGTCTTCTGTGCAGGTGCTGCATGTGGGATGTGTATATACAGTGTGAGATGTAGATGTTATCAGCCTAGTAGTGAGGGATACACACCTGGTCTGGGGCATATAGTCTACATGTTGTTGATGAACAGGTGCTGCATGTCTTCACCTGTTGTGGGAGTGGTAAGACGTTGTTCCATAGCAATGCAGTGACTGCATGCTAAGAACCGTTCAGCTAGGATGTTGTAGCTACAGTAATTCATCAGCATTCAGTAATATGTCAGCATCCCTGGTAAGGGTCTGATGCCAACCAAGGTCAGGGTTCTACCAGCCTGTGTCACTTGCTCAGTGATCCCTTCCATGTTCCCTATCATGTATCCCAGTGAGGGACATCACACATCAGCTGTAGTGGCATGGACAATGACTGAGTCATATGTGTCCATGCATCTGACTGACCTGTATGCTTGTGTTATGTGGTGGACCATAGTGCCCCATGAGCATATCACTGTGACCTTCACCTTGCCCAGCCTGGTGAGCATATTCTCACTGTACTGGACAATTAAAGTACCTAACACAACCGCAGCAGTAGTGTTGTATAGCTGTACAGACTGTGCTTGTTTGGCACACAGGATTTGTGTGTTATGTGTTATGCGTGCTGTGTGCAGGCCTAACGTATGCCTGTATGCCAGCTGCAGAGGTGTCTGCCAGTCATGCAGGATGCTATCCTTAGGCTCCACGAATGGCCGAGTGTGTTTCCGTGCTTGTATTGCTGTCAGTGTAGGTCCACATCAGACTGGTATTGCAGTCACTGTAGTATTTCATGCCACCTGACAGGTTATGCCAGTACTGGGTTCAGAGTGCTTAGTCCACAGTTTGGCCATGTGTTTCCATCTCATACATGTGTTGTACATCCATGGGTAGGGAATAGGGTTGACTGTGTACATGTGGCAGCTGTGACATTACAACATGGCTCACATATTCCACAACTGTACCATAGAGGTGGCTGACAACTGACCTTTGCACATGCTACCATAGTATTGAGATTGCATTGGTGATTAACAGCACATAGGGCCAATGGTGAACAAGATACATAGGTCCATAGGTTCATACAAGGATATCTGCCCTAGGGCATTTATACACCTAGCCAGAATGTATGTGACTTTCACCATGCATTGTAAATCTATCTTGCTATGCCCTTTTCCAAGGTTAGTATACTGTGCCTCTGCCTAACAGTGACACATAAGTGATACCCAGGGTAAACCTACAATGTCACATCCAGTCATTAATATCACTCTTGAAGATAGTCACTGAGTGACTCTGCCTAACCTCTATTGGGATAATATTCCAGAATGAAGGGAGCCTCTGAGTTATGAATGTGTCCCTCCAGCATGTGCTATGTATATCACTCCTGAGGTTCAAGACTTTCCAGTGTGTATCCTGATGGGATCTGGATATTCTGAGGTGCAGCATGGCCATTAAGTCAGGGTTTGACATGGCTTCATATGTCAGGCACAGACTGCCTATGAAGAGGCAGTATGCCACTGAGTAGAGCTGCTGTTTCTTTAACCAGTCAGTATGTGGCATCTGTTTGAGCCCTTTGATCCTCTTGTTGAGGTAAGTATGTGGTCTTTCCAGTTGCTGCAGGTGTCTGGTAAGGTGCATGCCGACAGGGTCATTGTAGTCAATTATGGGCATGATGAGGGATGAGTAAAGAGGCACAATGTCCTCCCCTGATCTACATGTGAATCCCATCATGATGATGTGGCCCATATAAAATGTTTTCCTAACCACTTTGTCCATGTTGTTGTCAAATGGTAGAATGGTATCAACCTGTGTACCCCAAGGTCCATAATTCCTTCATCTGCACTTAATGGATTAACACATATGTGGTACTTTGTGGTCACTTTGTGTTTGACAAAGGGGATGACTATACGCTTTTGGCATTCAGCTTGAGGCCATGGCTGTGGCACAAGTCGTGTGTTTGCAAGAGGCCCTTTTGGAGGATGCGTGTGTTAGCTGGAGAGTTGATTATGGCATCCGGTTTGCAGTCATCTGCGACTTGCTCAGCCACAGTACTTCCATGTTGGCCTGTACCTCTGATAAATATATAATGAACATGACAGATCCCAGGGCTGAGCCTTGTGGGACACCACTTGTAACTGGTTTGGAGGCTGACATGGCTCCAGTGATTCTAACCATGTGTGTTCTGCCCTTGAGACACTGTGCAATATCCGTAGGGACATAGGGGTTAATATGTACACTGGTGAGCTTCCCTAGAATGCACAAGTGGGGTATTGTATCAAAGGCTTATGCAAGGTCCAGGTAGGCTGTGTAGACCACCTCCCCTTGACAGTGGCCTTGGTGACTGTTTCAAAGAAATCAAACAGGTTTGAGAGGCAGGATCTGCCATTAACAAAGCCAAACTGTGTATGGTGACATGTCTGTAGGTCCCCAATATCTATATATATGAGGTTCATGATGATCCTTGCCATAGCTTTGCAGACCAAGCTATTCAGACGTATGGGGCGAATAGCGTCCAGGATCCGTTAAGGCACCACCTGAATGTAGAGGGACCACTGTTGCTGTACGCCACTCTTTGGCCACATATCGTGTAGTGAGGCTGGGATTGAACAGTAGTGTTATGTCTGGGTGTAGCTCTTCTTGGGGTTCATGTAGGACACAGCCTGGGACACTGTCTGGTCCCATTGATGCAGTGTTTATTGCTTTGGAGAGGGCAGCTCTTACCTGAGCATCTGTGATGTCAGGGGGGGGCAGCACTCTTCTGGGAGACATATATGCCCTTTTGGTGTGGTGGGGGGGAGAAGGTAGCAGTGAACCTGTCCACTAGGATGATGGCAATGTCTGTGTGTTTGGTATTTCGTGTGACATCTTGGACTACCTCTGAGCATATCTGGGTATTACCACCCAGGTTCCTAACATAACTACAGAAAGCCTTGTGATTATCCTCAGTGTCTTGTGGAATCTTCTCTCAAAGATGGCCTTAGACAATCTTATGAGTGCCTGTAGTTGTCTTCTAATACTCATCAGTGATGCCTTCACATTTTGGGAGTTTGTTGTATCATGTAGTGGCTTCATCCTTCTATTGTATAGTTTGTTTATGGCTGGTGTCTAGCACACAGGACGTCTGCCTTTGGAGGATTGGGTCTTGCTTTCATATGTGATTGCATGATCCATGCATTCCTGAATGTGTCCATAGAATGCCTTTATACAGGTATCTGCAGTCTGGTCCATATTTTCAACAGGCCTGGGGACTTTGAATGTTTCCACATCATTTATGAGGAGTGTGAACATGCTTGACCTGAGCTGTTGACTGACGTCCCACCCTCCAGACTGAGCAAGGTGAGGGTCACATTTAGCTACCTGTCGGGTGATAGAATGTGCCACATAACACAAGCACACAGGTCACTCCACAGCAAGTACAAGTATGAGGCAGTCATTGTCCATGCTGGTGTGAACAACCTGAGACGTACCTCCCTGGACCACATGGAAAGAGACACAGAGGAGCTCTTACAGCACCTTCTCAAACTCAGGACTCCCACACAGCCTTCATGCTGACACAGGAAAGTATAGATTTCTCTGCAAACACCATCATACTGGGTGACATCAGCTACCCAAACATAGACTGTGAACATTACTCAAGCCACAATACCCAAGCTCTAGGGTTCCCATAGTTCAGACACTCTTTAGCTATGGAACAGGTAGTCAACTTTCCCACAAGAGGGGCAGCTATACTAGACCTGATCATCACAAACATGAGTACAAAATGCTCACCACTTGAAGTATATCCCTCATTGTTGCAATCGAACCATATACTAATCACACTGGAGTACTGGATCCCCCACATATGCAAACCTCAAACACATTGATGTGTGTGTGGGAAATGCCCCTATTAGCAACTGTGACAGTACACTACAGGATTCCCCTTTTGAAACACTGATGATGTCAGCACTCTATAACTATATTACCTGACTAAAAGTTCTCTAGTAGTTCGTATAGCGTGCTCTGCTAATGCATCTTTCTCGCGTGTCATAACATAGTTAGGTAGGGGTTTGAATCCTGCATAAGGGAATGCATGTGTGTTAGTATCAGTGGGGTTTGTGTGTGTGCATAATGATGTGAGGGAAAATTGCCTTTTGCCAACTGGGAGAACACACTACAGGGTGCACATCCCTCTTTCTAAGCACAGATGATGTCAGCACCCTCTAAGTACAGCATTAGAAAGGATTTTTCCCACTAATGCAAATAGCACACTCTGTTAATGTGTCTGCCTCTAGTGTCATAACGCAGTTAGGTAGGGGTTTGAATCTGGCAAATGGAAAGTATGTATTTTACTGTGGGTGGGGTTAGTGTGTGTGCACAATGGTGGGGGTGGGATGTGGCTTTTGCCAAATGGGGCTATGCACTACAGGGTGCACATTTCCCTTAACAAACAGTGATGTTGACAGCACCCTATACAAACAAAACAACAAAAGAGAAGGTGTTGGTACCAATAACGCATGTAAGGTAACACTTCTTCAAGTAATGTCCACAAAACGAAGTAGGATAAATGAACAATCCTTTTACTCTATACAAACAACATGACAACAGACAACTGCCAGTACTCAGTATAGTGCTACATGCTACTGTAACACGCACATGTACCAGAATATACCTAGATAGTGTTTTGAAGCCTGAATGTGGCAAGTGTGTGGATGTGGGATGTTTCTGTGTGTGCATTTCCGTATGGGAAACATGTTTGATGTGGCAATCAGGGTACCACAGTACCTGATGCACATAACACTTTTAAACTAATGAGGTTGCCTGCACCCTGTGTGTACAGGTAGAGAGGAGGAAATCGGTAGTAATCCACATAGTGCACTTTTCAAGTGTGTACCTGTCATGTATAGACAGCTACTCATGTAGGGTAATAAATAATGGGAATGGCAGGTGAGCATGTGCATGTGTGGGGGTAGCAGGGTGTGTGTAAATGCATGTGTGACAGAACAGATACATATAGCTGAATCTACATAACAGCACATGATGCACATTCCCATAGTCAATGGTAGCATGTGATGGTGTGCAGCTGGTACACTTTGGAAGGAGTATGGGTGCAGATAACAATTCAGGACATTCATACAGTTACTGCAGGAGGAATGCTGGGATATACACACAATCATAGTGGAACAGTGAACAGTTACCAACATGTTACTACTAATACACATCTATGTAGTCACCCTGTGCATCAGCAACGTGTTTACCTTTTCCTGCACCAATGTTGTAGTATGCAGGAGGTGGCACAGTGTCATCATATGTACAGGGTGTGGGTTAGGTATGCCCAAGCCAGCCACTGGTAACACCAATTGACATGTGTGTGTATGTGTGTTTGTGAGGGGCAGCAGTGTTGGTGCAGTGTGTGTGTGTATGTGTTTGCCCTAGGTGTTAAATTTCTGCATGTGTGTAAGCATGCACACAGTCCCACATAATGGCTGCCATGTACAGGGTTTTGTGGACAGCCACAGACTGCACCTGTCAGGTCATCCAGATCAGTGTCTGTGGGCACAGACATGGTACCTGTGCCTGGCAGGGGTGCTACGGACCGTATCTGGTACTAACCCAGACTGGGTACTGTCATCGGAAGCGGGGGGGTGTTGACTGGACACAGTTCCCTGTTGGGACTGTCCAGAGCCACGTGCACGGGGTCTCCTGGGGTGTCCTGATGACAGCACAGACCCAGCATTGCTGGGGCTGGTGCTGGCACTTGAGGTGCGTGAGTGGGCCTGTTGTCGTCTGCGGCCACTGCCAGCTGGTGCTGTTGCCGGCATATGGCCACGTCGATGTCGCAAACGCACACCATCGCCCTGGCCCATGGACATCTGGTTGTGGAGCAGCTGTTGTATGTCCCCACAACGTCTCTCAACGACATCTGTGAAGTTACGAATAGCATTCGCAATGTCACGCATGCCGTGACCCCCTCCTCCCAACAACAAATTCAAACACATGTGAGTGATGCAACCATATACCAAACTGGAGGCTAGGCTCTCTTTACTCAATACTGCCATAACCAGTCAGGTGGAGAAGGAAACCACACTCACTACACTTCCAGTCTCACATAGACCTACCACGACAGCAAAACTAACACATAATCACACAACAACATACTCGGAGGCTCAGGCTACAGATCTGCCTATGCAGCAGAGACCTCCAAAGCGGACACCCAAGCAATCACTACCACAGAAACAAACACGTGCAACACATATCTCACAAAGCCAATGTGCTGAACACTCACAGCCCTTAACAGCCCTTAACAGTAAACAACACACCTCATACACCTGTAATAGGTGCCTCTATCATCAGGCACACTGACATCACGTTCACCAGGCTTAGCGAGGAGAGGGTCACAGTGTGCAGCCTGTCGGGCACTACAACCCGCCACATAACACAAACATTCAAGTAACTCCAAGGCAAGTACAGGTATGACTCACTCAATGTCCATGCTGGTGTGAATGACCTGACACATACCTCCCTGGACTACATGACATGAGACAGAAAGGAGCTCTCTGAACATGTAGCCCATGACAGTATGACCCTGACCTTGAGTAGCATCTTACCCTCACCAAGAATGATGCCACAATATCAAGGCAAGATGATCCCTTTCAACAATTGAATGAAGTACTGGTGTCATTCACAGGTGAGCCAATGCCTGTCATCTTGGGGTGATATGCTGTACAAGCCATGATGCTTTGCTAGGGACAGCTTGCACCTGTCACCCCTGGCCTTTTGGATTTTGGCAGAGGCTCTTGCTACACCCAAAGTGCCTTTATTAAGCAAGGCTCATAAGGCAAACCCACATCCATACGTATCACAAAGGATGTGGAACTAAGAGTGATGCTACTCAACACCAGAAGTCTGGACCTCAGGATACACGCACTCAAAACTCTACATAGCATTATGGACATCGATATCTGTGCAGTAACAAAAACCTGTTTCAGGTTTCCCAGGAGCACACCAGCACTAACAAGTTATACCTGTTACCATTCTTGTCGGCCCCAACACTTGGACCTGACAACAAAGGAGGGGGAGTATCAATATTCATCGTAGATTCCCACACCTCCACATTGGTGGCAAAGTACCACATAGGTGTTAAGCCATTGAGTACAGAAGACGTAATTGGGGACCTGGGGAACAAACTTGATAGCAATCTGTCATTTGTCAACCACATGGCCAACGTGGATTGAAAGACATGTTATATAACCCAGCTAATCATGAAGGGATTCACATGTACGGCAGGGGAGGTCATTGTGCCTCTTTACTCATCCATCATCAGGCCTATAATTGAGTACAATGCACCTTTTGGTATGTACCTAACCAGACACCTACAGCAACTGGTAAAGCCCAACAGTACCTCATCAAGAGGATCAAAGGGCTCAAACAGATGCCATATGCTGCCCAGTTAAAGAAAATCCAGCTGGACTCAGTGGCATACTGCCTGTTCAGAGGCAATCTGTGCCTGCCATATACAGCCATGTCCAACCCAGAAGTAATGAACATGCTGCACCTCAGGAAATCAAAGTCCCATACAGCCACATGCTCAGGAGACCTGAACCTTAGCACTGACATAAATAGGACATGCTGGAGGAGCATATTCCTAACCCAGAGGCTCCCTTCACTCTGTAATGAACTCACAGTACAGGTTAGGCAGAGTCCCTCATTGACTCTCTTCCATAGGAATCTGGATGAGTGGATGGAGATCATAGTTGTACCCGGTATCACTTCTATGTCACTGTTAGACAGAGGCACAGTATACTAACCTCGGAAAAGGGCATAGCAGCATAAATTTTAATTGGGTGGCAAAAGACAAACACATTCTACTAGGCTTATCAATGCCCTAGGGCAAATAGCCTAGTATGAATCTATGAACCTATGTGTACTGCTATAGTACTTCTGCCATATGTTGCATGTGTGTGTTGTGGGGATGCACAGGTAATGGCCAGATATTTCTGCACAGGCAACACGTCTGAAACACTCTGGGTGTTCATCCCTACATACTGTATGTGTGTTGCCATCCAACCCTGTGATGTGGACACACATTACTCAGCTTGGATATACATATCCCAACAACACCACAAGCACAGTACACTACCTTGCTATGTATGCATGTAATTACACAGTTATTTACTAGTTAAGACTGTGATGCTATCCATGCAGCCCACTGGGCCAGTGGAAGCCACAACACACACTGCTGGCCCATTTACAAAAGCTTACCACAGACATCCCACATAGTGCATGTACTGTGCACACACATATCTAACCCAGACCGTATGCACACCACTTATTTATCCTGTCCAGTGGACTACAGATACAGGCACATTGTATAACAATAGCAGGATGCTACTGCAGCACAGGGCAGATTCACATGAAGGCAAGGCATCTGTGGTCAGCAGTGTTAAGATGCTTCACATTCACCACATGCACAGATATTGGCAACATTGTTGCAGACAGTTTAGGTGCAGGTCCCCCCCCCATTCTCCTACACAAGTGGAATTAGTTATCACAGATGACTGTAACCTCCCTATCATCTCACATGTCCAGGTGAGGGCCACCCTCAACATTGCAGAACACATAGCATCACTGTTACAAAATGGTATCCCTGGATGTGTGATACGTTCACCCCTAGAGGACATAGCACCACATTACAGACTGATATTAATCCCTGGCCATACTACAGGATATGTACCTGAACAGTGCCATACATACACAGTGGTCCCACACCAATGAGGACGAACCTCTACTGACCATGGGAACTACTGCATCATATGCATAACTGGCCTTGTGTTCTAAGCTATGGAAGTTTTAAGTATGGACAACATGTACAGCAATATTACATATGTATATATTTCAGGACTATGTACACACAACCTATCTCATGGACATACCTATAGATAGTGAACTATTATACATTTGGAGGTGTCACAGTAAACGCAGTATTAACCTGCTACTTTGCATTATCTGTGTTTGTGGCAGCTGTTGCTGTGTCAATGGTGCTGCTTGCTGCTTGCAGTTTGCTGCTGCTGCTGCTGCTGCTGGTTTTGCTGCTGGCTGTCTTTATTTCTGTTTTGTTCTCTCTCTGTCTCCCTCTCTCTTTCTCTGTCGGTTTTGTGCAATGAATGTATTGCATGTGTGGAGTGTGGGCACTGGATGCTTTTGTAGGTATCTGCATAGGTCCATGTGATGGCCTCTGCACCAATTGTAAGGCAGCATTTGCTAATTGCATGCAGCCAGTTGTCTACTGATTGCATATCTCACTGTAATTGCAGGACAGTGCTATAAAAGGGTATGTGAGATAGGTGTTTCCCTTTCAGATTGTAAGGGCATGGACCATGCTGGTATGCTGTTGACAGTGTTCTGTGAGTGTGAAGGTTAGTACGTCTCTCATGCTTCATGCTGTGTTGTAAATTCAGGTTGCTGCATTTCTCTCACCTGTTCCCTGTAGTGAGAGTGTATGCATACTGACACCTACAACTATATTTCATATGAATTGCTATATATATATATATATATATATATATATATATATATATATATATATATATATATATATATATATATATGTGTGTACATATACATACTGTCATATATGTACATTAGCTGACATTATTGGGTACAAGCTAACAATTAGCAGGGCTGTTTCTGTTAACACTACACTAGTATGGGAATCCAGTAATTGGGACAGTAAAAGTCTGCCTGACATGCTTTGGGTAGTACACATACTATATTGCCTTTATTTTCATTCCTACTATTACATGTTCCACTTATTTTAGCACTATATTCCTGTATGAGAGTCATGGCTTACTGGTAGGTCATACAGAATAGTGTTACAATGGTCTTGTGGTAGGGCCTACTAGTATGCTTATATTTTGCTTTCAAATTGAGTACAGGGCCTATCAATCAAAGTGCTGGAGGCACCTTTAAGCAGTTAAGGGGTTAGTAGGTCTCACAGGAGTCAGGCTGTGTTGCAGATCCTGGTTGCTGCATTTATCTTCACTGTTTCCTGTAGTGAGTGTGTATGGATACTGACACCTACCACTATATTTCATATGTATTAATATATGTATATATATATATATATATATATATATATATATATATATATATATATATATATATATATATATGTGTGTGTACATATACATACCTTCATATATGTACATTACCTTACATTATTATGTACAAGCTAACAATTAGCAGGGCTGTTTCCGTGAACACTAAACTAGTATGGGAATCCAGTAATTCAGGCAATAAAAATCTACCTGTCATGCTTTGGGTAGTACACATCCTATATTGCCTTTATATTGATTCCTACTATTACATGTTATATATATTTTAGCAGTAGGGTCTTGTATGAGAGTCATGGCTTAGTGGTCGATCATACAGATCAGTGTTACCAGGCTCCTGGGTTCGAAACTGACAGCAGGAATTTATTTTTCTTTCAAACTGAGTATAGGACCTGTCAATCAAAGTGCTGAAGGCACCTTTATGCAGTTAAAAGGGTTATTAAGTCTCACAGGGGCCAGGCTGTGTTGTAGATTGTGGTTGCTGCATTTATTTTCACTGTTTCTTGTAGTGAGTGTGTGTGAATACTGACACCTACCACTATATTTCACATGTATTAATATTTATATATATATATATATATATATATATATATATATATATATATATATATGTGTGTGTGTGTACATATAATACTTCTATATATGTACATTACCTTGCATTATTATGTACAAGCTAACAATTAGCAGGGCTGTTTCCGTGAACACTAAACTAGTATGGGAATCCAGTAATTCAGGCATTAAAAATCTACCTGACATGCTTTGGGTAGTACACATCCTATATTGCCTTTATATTGATTCCTACTATTACATGTTATATATATTTTAGCACTGTGCTTTTGTATGAGAGTCATGGCTTAGTGGTAAGTCATACAGACTAGTGTTACCAAGGTCCTGGGTTCAAGACTGACAGTGGGTATTTATTTTTCTTTCGAAATGAGTACAGGACCTGTCAATCAAAAGTGCCAAAGGCACTTTTAAGCATTTAAAACTAGGTCTGCGCTCGTTTGCGCGGAGCTCACGCATGTGCACTGGCGTTGAGCTCCGCGCACACAAGTGCACACCCGCACTATTTTCTTTGAAAGAAAAGAAAAAGGGGTGACAGGAAAGTGGTGAAAAAGGGGTCACAAGAATAATTGGATAAGACAGTAGGGAAACAAGCTTGGAATTTGCAGGAAGGATGTAGGTGAGGCCCATAGCTGCCCATGTCTTTCTCAGCAACAGCTGTGTATTTGTATGCAATTTGGTGTGAAATTTGGAACCTTCCACCCCTGAGATAGGTGTCAGGACAACATTAATACCTGTTGTACAGCCAATTGTAATTAACAGTTTCAATGTCCAGCGGACATGTGTGCAACATGGACAGCTATGTATGGGGCATAATTTTTTTGTGGGTACAGAGTGCCCTTTTTTGTTTTTTTTTATCAGGTGAGAGTGGTATGTCAGGTGAGGTAGTCGGTATAGCTGGGGAGGTAGGTTGGGTAGGTTAACAGACAAGACAGACAAGACGCATACAGGGGCGGTGTATGACACATGTGGGGAGGTTACACAATTGACGGGGACAGAGGTTGGGATATCCAAGACACATGAGCCCACAGATGGCAACAGTGGAACTGATATCCCCACCCATAGGCAGTTGCCACTGTTCCTTCACTGCCCAGGACGGGGCTGTGCTGAAGGCTGTGCAGGCGGGACAACGGGCAAGCCTGTAAGCTGTGCCACCCAGGCCTCAAGCTGGCGTAGGGGCCCAAGAACAGAGTCTTGGATCTCCCTTCGCACCACAGACCGGACACCTTGGAGGGTGAGTGGACGTGCTCCTCCGGCCACGCTTGCAGAGGTGGGACGGGCCCCATCCCCTGCAGCGATTCCACCCGAAGGTGGCACAGGGCCACCGGAGGAGGGTCCGGCCTGGGCACTAGTGCCAGGTGCAGTCGCCAGCTGAGGTGGGAGAGGTGGGTCCGCTGGGACCTGCCTTCCCAAGCGTTCTAGGTTTGTGTGTATGTTATGTTAGTTTGGGTTAGTGGCATATTATTCCATTCAAATTAGTTGTAACAGCATGCATTGGTATTCCCATTAAACAAACACCCAGATATTAACACCATTGAACAATGGGCATATCAATATCACATGCATTATTTGAACGGAAATACACAATCAAACAACATGCAGGGTTGATTAATGGCAACAGACCATCAGGTTTGCAGGTTTGCAGGTATGACCAGGGCACAAGCAACAACAGACATGCATATATTTTTGAAACAGGACAAATGTCCATGGTTAATGAAATGTTCACATACCAATATTTGGTGGGTTTTTTAATTTGCAATTATAGGTTGGGGTGGAGAAAGAAAATGATGACACATTCATAAATTATACATTGATATACATTTGTAATAAAACACAGTTAACTTGTGGGTGATAGTTTCCAAATGATTTTTACTTGACTGTCATGCTAGACCTGTTACAGATACATCACTATCCTAGTTATTTTGAATTTGATCAAATACATCATCCTGTTACACTTTGATGACAGGGCAAGGGACAACTATGGATGTTTAGTATGTCAGACAATCATTCATTATATCTGCAAATTGCTGACTGTGATCACCATATACAGATTTTGGCCTGAACATTCAAGAGTCAGACACACTGAAATCAGTTTGGGATGTTAAGTTTTAATTCCCACATGCATTTAGTTCTGTAGAACCACACTGAAGCTTATATATTCAGGAGTTATTACTACATTATTCATTGATACATGACCCTTTCTGTCACTCTCACACATCCTGCAATTTCACAGTTCAGGTTGGTACTTCTAGGCTTTGTTCACATATTAGACCTGTGGGGATTCCAACACTTTCCAGCAGCCTCACTTCTGTCATGATTCAGCATTTCAACAGGGATATATCTCACATGTGATTACCTCAGATTCTGAAGCTGTACTCTTGAGACTACTGCAGGTTATACTACATTTAATTAATGGTGGGACATCTGTATTACAGCACTATTTATTTCTATCACTTATATTTCCAATTTCACTTGCATACTGATGAACTTGCTGCAGCCATACCTGCAGACTTTTACTTGCTGCTTGCACATTCTATTACTTTTAAGCAATACACTGCAGTGTTCTGCTACATGCTACACTATAATATTTATTTACAACTACTAGGTGGGGTTACTAACCTGCATGGTGGTGCAGCCGCACCAGTCTGCGGTCATGTGTCTGTCGATTCATACACCGGACACCTGCAGCTGTAATACAAAACAAGTAATATTGGGATACACATCTCCATGGTATCAGCTAGTTGAATTCCTTACATACATAAGTAAAATGTAACTTACTCAGTAGTGGGGCGTTGGGCATATCCCGGGCCTCCTGGATCCATTGGGTCAACTGGTCTTGCTTACGTCGCTTCAGGTCCACATGGTGGTGACGGACCTGCTCACCAGTGCGTGGAATCCCAGTAGCACTAGTAAGATCATGAGCCAACTGGTCCCATGCCTCCGCCCTGTACGCTCCCCATGAGACCTGGCCCTGCATGAGTTGGGCCTCATGATGGTGAACTAGGAGCCAGACCATGTATCTGGACTCCTCAACGCCCCACGGCTGTGCTCGAAAGCAACATCCCTCCCCTACTCCACTCATTCTGCCTGCAGGTGTATTCTACAATCGTTTATGCTGTGTATTCCCGCATATGGGGCTTATATATGCCGATTTTCCCGCACATTTCTATGATTGGCCGGTTTAGAATTGTATCTACTTCACAGAAACTGCTTTATCATGCTCCATTTTGGATTACATCCTATATATATGCTATTTCTGCATTTCTAAGTACTGCTGTCATGGCTTAGTGGTTTAGTACCTTGACTCTAGTGCATGGTATCCTGGGTTCGAATCTGACCATTGAATTTTAATTTTTATGACTGTCTGGAAATGACTTCAGGACCTGTCAATCAAACATGCCAAAAGCACTTTTAAGCACTTAAAACCAGGTCTGCAATCGTTTGCACGGAGCTCATGCATGCGCACCATCGGTTAGCTTGTGGGCGTGCCGTGCAAACGGTGTGCACTGGGTTACACCTTAATTGGCTAGTAACACACATGTTAAGCTAAGCACAGCTAGTTGCACACAGTTTGAGCCTGTTAAACCAGTGCTTAGCTCTGAGCAAGCAATTTGCAGTTTGTGAAACACTACTTAGCTACGGGTACTCTGTCTCACTGCAGTTTAACTATCAGTACATTTCTAACAATTTTTATTCTTGTATTACTTGGAAATATATGCTCCATTTCATTCCATTTTACAAAAGGAAATACTTTTACATTTGTACAATACTTTCAGGGGCCTTTTTAGTGCTTATTTACAAAAAAAAAAAGGGTGCTGTGTGGGCTTGAACCTTGCCTGCCTGCTCTCAAGCCAACAACTCTACCGCTCTGCTATTACTTTTTGGCTTACTTTGCATATTTAGTTCTTATATCCTTTTCCACTGATTGCTAACTGCAGTTGCGCTAGTAGCACACCCGCGCACACGAGCGCACACAGTAGCAAACATTTACGGGGTTTAAAAAAAATAAAACAGTTTTTATTTTCATTTTATAACATCTGTTCACTCTTTACATTGCTGGTCTGTGGGGGCATGTGTTGTGTAGTGTGTTTATTCACATTTCCATGGCCTTTCTCGTGGCTGTTTACTTTCAGCCATTATAGACTTCCGGGGGCGTGTCCGCTTGCAGGGCTTAGCCAACGGACACGCCCCCTACTGTCTTACATGGTCCGTGTAAGAGTTACAGTGTGATTCAGCATGCCTCATGCACCTCATGCATATGCATGACATGCTGACATCACACCGTTTAACTGCAGCCTCCGTGTAAGAGTTATAACTCTTACACGAAGGCTTCCTGAATCTGGCCCCATGTCTGTACTGCTTTTTCTTCTGTGCACACGTCAGCTTATTGGATTATTAGCAACAGTTTACACTACCTGTTGTATATCTCATTCTATACTAGATTCATGATTTGTACAACACTGGATTTAGCATTTTAACATTGTTTCTTTCTGAATTTTAAATTCTGCAGAGATCACAGTTTAAATCCTTAGTTTAACAGAAACATCCCAGAGCATTACCCCAATTTTTTTTCTAAAATTGTTTTGTAATCTAGAAGTTTGTTAATTATTGTTTTTAAACATCTCTGTTTTGAAATAGAGTAGTCAAATAAAATGTTAACCAACACAATATGGGTTTATTAAGATGATATCAGATCATTTATTACAGTAATACAGGAATGATACAACACTTGGACTTCATTTTGTAACACATTAAGCCTATATATATATATATATATATATATATATATATATATATATATATATATATATATATATATATATATATATATATATATATATATATATATATATGTTAAGATATAAATCTAAACAAAATGTTATACTCTTAATCGCAGCTGCATCCATGCCCCTACCAATCCGTTAAAGTGACATCTACTCCTATCTGTAATAAATGCAGGTGGATAGACATTTACCTGTTTGTTTACTGTGGGATGTTGTACCTCAACTAGCAGTTTGTCAGTAATAGTCAGGTATAGATGACTAGGTAATTACTGATTTTTTTCAGTTGATTGTACAACTGCCATGTGTATAATGCAGATGAGCACAATCTGCTTGGTATGAATAGCCTGTACTAATGACTTATACCTTGTAAAAATGATCTAAGAGCCACTATGAGAAAGCACAGTCTGACTTCTCACACAGATACCTTGAGAGGTAAAGATCCAAATGCACACTCAGGCTTGCTGTCACTCATCATGACATAATAACTATATATATATATATATATATATATATATATATATATATATATATATATATATATACCTATACCAACTCTACAGTTACACAAATTGGAGAAATCACCCAGTAAATGAGAAGCATGGCTCACACAACTCATATCTCACTGCAGAGCAGAAAGCATTTCAAACCATTTTAGTAGCAGACACTGGATGTATGACTTAGACGCTACGGGCACATATCATCCTCATAAGCAGTTAATGCAGTAAGCAGCTTATTGGACTGAAGTAGCTATGAATTGCCAAACCAGACTATCTATCTATCTATCTATCTATCTATCTATCTATCTATCTATCTATCTATCTATCTATCTATCTATCCATCCATCCATCCATCCATCTATCTATCTATCTATCTATCTATCTATCTATCTATCTATCTATCTATCTATCTATCTATCTAAACTTTTTTTAAATGATTTTTTTAACTTAATATCTGTGGATATGATCAATAGTCATTTTCTGTGGTTAGGAGCAATGTACATGAAAGTCTGGAAAACATTCACTCCTTATAATTATTCAGACTGGGTGCTGCAAAATGTTGCTTTCTACTCACATTATGCAGACTGTTCTTCTTCATTTATCTGTTTAGTAAACACATAAATGAGGCTTTTACAATTTATGCTAATAGATGGATGATACAATTGCATATCAAAATGGTTCAGATGAGTGTGCATTTTTTTGATCTACAGTAAAATGTCCATATAAACTTTGATGTACATGAAACAGTTCTTCTCATCTGCCTTACTCTTTTAATGATATAGCTGCACCCCAACCTTGAAAGAAAAATTGTGTCCATAATTCTTTGTCCGTTGCAGTGGGAACACCAGAAGCAAGACATCTCATCTCACTGGTTTTGGACAATTTCCTCCTTCATATTTCCACCAGAGAGCTACACCGTTCCTCATCTGAAGGACAGTGCATTTTATGACCTGTTGCCATTGTACACATTGTGAGTTTACTTATTTATATTTCTATGCATCATTTTTAGTTGTAAACTGATGTTATCATTGTGAAAGAATGTTGTATCTTTCGGCTTTTCCCGGTTAGGGGTTGCAGCAGCAGAACTCCGGTCTGCTAATGATTGGCAGTGGATTTTTACATACCAAGTTGCCAGCCCTGACACACAACCTTCAACGAAGGTACGCCCATTCACGCATGTCTCCACACAGAAGATGCTTTAGCTGAGAATCGAACAGGACAACATCTTACTGTGAGGCGACAATGCTACCGCAGCACCACCACCGCATCATTCATCGTGAAAGAATCTGGTGATAAAAACAGGCTGCTGAGTCATTTCCTGGTACCTTAAATATATAAATAAATAAATATACACATGTGAACACACACACACACACACACACACACACACACACACATACACATATTAAATAAATAAGTAAATGAACAAATAAATAGTGCCGTTACTTGGTTGCTCTATCACTCTGTCCCTGATGCCTCATCTGATGATAAGAAGCCATTCTTGAATTTTGTATGTAGGTGCATATTCTTAGACATATCAACACTAAGTACAAAACTATACTAGTCTCCTGCTACTATAAAATGACTATATTTGCAAAAAAACAACCTTATAAAACATGCTGCTGCCTTGCATTAAAATAATTAAACTGGCTTAAACTCCCAAACCATATCCATTGCCCACAACATATTGTACTCTCCAGATAAATGCACAGTATTACAAAATACTGTACTGTACTCTTCACCCAGTAGAGACCTTCACTCTAGCAATAAACTCTTACTATGTATCAGGAAGACATTCAAAACTGTTGGAGACTCTGTCTACTCCCACATCGTTAAAACAGACAGAAAACTTAAATAGTTAAAAAACTTTGCTTCAACAGCACCTATGCCAGAGATGCATCTGTTCTTCCTATTTACCTGATTATGCCAAAGAACTGATGAAAAGAAGAAAAACAGTTGAAAAACAGTCCACAGGCAACCTTGTAACCAGCAAGCAGACCAGGTAGGATATCCTTAACGCAAAAATTTATTTTCACAAAAACAAGCGTTTTCGCTGTAACACCTGTCACAGCTTCATCAGAGGTACAAAAAGACAGTTTCAAAACGCTCAAATTATATGTTTAAAACAGGAAGTGAACAAATAGTCATCATTTCCTGACAAATATATGTTTTTTTAAAATAGAAAATTCACTTTTGAAGTGTTTATCACATCCCACTAATACATACAATAACTACAATGTACTACGATTTCAGGCGTTTCTACACAACCTGGTGGTTCTCGTTCCGAGTCCAGTAATATTTTGGCTGCAACGAGAGGGACTGACAACGGGTCTTTATTTCCAAACACCCGTAATAAAGGAAATACCAGCTACGCTTCAGCGGTGAACGGTAATCTAGTATTTTCAACTGAAAATAACTTGACTGAAGCCGTGAATGCTGTTGCATTGAACACTGACGTTTTTTCTTTATCTGCGTGGATTAATAATGAAAATCATTTTACTTTTTTGACTTCTGCTACTAATCAGACTGTTACCGTTAACAATTCTCAACCACTTATTGGTTCAGATAGCATTAACGGAAAATTAAAGATTTTGGATTCAAAGCTTCTTAGACTCAAAAAATTGCAGCTTGAAGCTGCTTACTTTAGACAGTGTTTGGATGAAAAACTTATACCGAAGGGCTTACGCAGCAATTTTACGCCCTCAGGTCTCCTGGCAGATAAGTCTTTTTATACTGAACTA
This sequence comes from Protopterus annectens, assembly GCF_019279795.1. Taxonomy (NCBI): domain Eukaryota; kingdom Metazoa; phylum Chordata; order Ceratodontiformes; family Protopteridae; genus Protopterus; species Protopterus annectens. Next base: position 1,282,570,502 of record NC_056729.1, read on the forward strand.
AAGTCCTTGTTCCAGGAACAGGGCTACCAATTGTTGAATATTATAGTAAAACATTATGATGTATATATTCAGTCACTTATTGTGGACATTAACAAATTGGATAATGAGATTAAGACTGACATTGCATTTACACAGTTTAAGTATGACTATGAACGCATATTTACTAGTATAGATGCCTTCATGGTCAAACTCAAGATTAACAAAAATAAGAAGTTAGTGAGGGATAGGGCAGCCTATCAGGATGATAAGGCATACCCTAATTTAGAACTACGCGTTTCAGCTTCTAACACTAGTGCTGCTAACGCTTCTCCCAATTTTACTGATGAGGGACATCAATCTAATGATGAAGTTGTTGTTAATGAACAAGAGACCCACCCAAACCAAGAGTTGAGATGCAGTAACAGGATTAGGGGCAATAAAAACAACAACAAAACAGGATATAACAAACACCCGACTGTTAACGCAACCTATGAGGGGGGTTTTTTAGGTCAACACAACAGGAGGAAGTATGTGAACAGGAACAGGAACACCTAATTCCAACTATACATGTAATTCCTGATTTGGGTATTCAACGACCGTTTCCTGTTATACTTACTAACCGGAAAAAAGATTTCTCTATTTACAACTTCTCATCTCTTGAATTGGACCCAGACCTAGTTGAATTACTAGCCTTGGGTTATACATTTGTCCCTAGTACTACAGGGAATATAGCAAAGGTTATTATAGATTTGAAATGCTTCACACGGAAATTAAATTTAAAAATGATTTTTAATAATGATGTGGTACAAGATTCAAATAGATTGAAGTTACCTAGTGTCTTTAATCCACCTCTTCAGACAAATTTACAACTTTTTGAATCAATGTGTGAAGTGGACATTAGACACCTTTTTAACAACCTAAATCGAAATGTAGAACTATCTAAGTTAAACATTTCTATTGATCAATGGGAGTGGCTTAAAAACCTTCGTTCCTTACCCGTCAGGTTTTTAAAACCCGATAAGGGGGGTGGTCTAGTGGTGTTTGATGATTTTCAATATAAAGAAAGAATGCTTCTGGTACTTGAGTCCCCGGCTTATGATATATCCTCTCTTAATGAGACCAATACGTCATATCGTCGTATTAGAGGATATTTCTGTGACCTTTTTCTAGCTGGGAAAATAGACTTGGATACATACAACTTTATAGACATCATTTCACCAAAGACACCTGTGATGTTCAGAATACCGAAGATACACAAGGATGTAAAAAAAACCCCAATGAGGGCATTGATAGATGGAAGGTCTTCTATGACCTCTCCATGTTCTAAATTAATCGACAACATCTTGTCAAAATATTTGAAATTACTACCAAGTATTTGTAAAGACTCATGGTCTTTTTTATCTGACATTAACAACATCTCTTTTGATCCTACTTCGAATTTTTTGACAATAGATGTTGTCGATTTATATACATCAATTCCCCATAGAGAGGCAGTGGAATGGATTGGATTACTTCTTAAAGACTTAAATGCACCTCAGTTTGAAATAGATATTGTGACTGAATTGCTTGACATAGTGTTGTCTTCTAATTTTTTTATATTTGATCAGCAATTCTATCTGCAAAAACAGGGGATAGCCATGGGCTCGCCCTGCGGCTCGAGCGTGGCTAACTTGTTTGTAGCCTTCTGGGAAAGACGTTTCCTAATGGCCAATCCAAATTTGATGAAATATGTCAGTTATTACACAAGATTTTTAGACGACATATTCATCCTTTTTAAGAGTGGTGAAGATGAAGCTATGACCTTTGTAGATACACTCAACACTACTACAGAATGTCTTAAATTTACATACAAATTCTCAAATATTGAAGTTGACTATTTGGATGTTAAATTGTCTAAGGACTTGTGTAGAAAAATCTTTTATTCCATGATTTTTAGAAAACCGACATACTGCAATTCCTTTCTGCACTATACTAGTTTTCATCCATCGAAACAAAAGAGGTCCATTGTTATGGGCCAACTTGTTAGGGCAGGAAGGATGTGCAGCACACTTGAAGATTTTAGATAAGAATGCCGGTTTTTAAATGATTTATTCACTAATCGTGGACATCCGTTAAGTCTATTGGAGGAGTTAACAAAAGAAGTTGATTCTAAACGAGTTGAAGGGATTTACAAACCTTTATTAGATCAGGTTCACAATAGCCATATTTTTACCAATGCTGACGTGGACACTTTAGAACCCCCGATGACTTATAAAGGACCAGAAAGGAATTTTTCCTTGAGTTTTATTACTAGATTCAATTTGAATTCTCAGACTATATGGTCTATAATTTTAAAAAACTGGCATTTCATAACAAGTTCTCCTTCCTTACTAGACAGGTTAGGAGCTCGCCCATATGTTATTTATAGAAGAGGAAGCAATCTTAAAGAACTGTTGCAATGCAGATCTAGTTCCAGCACTTTTAATAGACAAAAGGGATCATTTAAATGTGGCTGTTGTAACTGGTGCAAATTAATTAGAACAGGAAATACATTTAGGGTGAGGAATAGAAAATACCAAATTTATCATAGGATTACCTGTGAAACAAAATCAGTCATTTACATAGCCCTGTGTAATTGCTGTTCAGCTTTTTACATAGGGAAGACTGATCGTAAGCTGAAGGAACGAATTTACCAACATTCATATGCAATAAAAAATATCTTATTGGAAAATGCATTAGCAAAACATGTCAATTCTAACCCAGGACATAATTTTTGTTTTATGGGTATTGACCATGTAGTTTCTAATATAAGAGGTGGCCCTTTCTCTTTAATTCTTGAAAATTCAGAACTGGAATGGCAGTTAAAACTAGATGCATTCAGACCTCCGGGACTGAATGAGAACTGCAACATTTCAGCAGTTCTGAAATTAAAGAGTTATTTGAGGTAATTACTCAAAAATGATTAATTGTATATATATATATATTACATTATTATATTTATTTCAATTTGATTAGTTGACTGTATATTTTTATCGAGTATTTTTTACTGTACACTTTTAAATATACCAATGAGTTCTTTTCACAATAATAACCTTTTTCATATTTAAATATAAATTAGTAATATATTTTACTACTGATGTAGTAGGTTTTGACATTGTAGTTATTGTATGTATTAGTGGGATGTGATAAACACTTCAAAAGTGAATTTTCTATTTTTAAAAAACATATATTTGTCAGGAAATGATGACTATTTGTTCACTTCCTGTTTTAAACATATAATTTGAGCATTTTGAAACTGTCTTTTTGTACCTCTGATGAAGCTGTGACAGGTGTTACAGCAAAAACGCTTGTTTTTGTGAAAATAAATTTTTGCATTAAGGATATCCTACGTGGTCTGCTTGCTGGTTACAAGGTTGCCTGTGGACTGTTTTTCAACTATTTACCTGATTAGCTTTAAACAGATTACGTTTCTCCAATTCTTACAGCCACACTGCTTGCCAATCTGTTGTACCTTGTTATTCCTCCTCATACTGAACTAATTTACTAAATTCTTACTCATCCTCCTTCTCACATCCACCATTATTCTTTCCGTCTATCTTCCTGCTCATTTCCGTAATTTCAACTTTCATATCTCTTATCATCAAGTTTTAAGCTACATAACTACTTGCCTGTCTACAAATTATTACTAACCTCAAAAACACCCCAGTTTTATTTTTTTCCCTGCAGCAGTAATGCTATAAATACATTCCCTCAGATTCACTAATCTTCCATGCAGGACTACCGTAGTCCTGTACGGAAGCGCCCATGTAGGAGGATGACGGCAGTGCGCCATGCATATTAATGAACGTGCGCTGCCCGACCTCCTAGGCTTACATGGAGTGTATATGAGTGCAGGGGGCATGTCTGAGAGCAGAGCTCTCAGAATAAACATGCCCCTGCAATGTAGAACAGCACAAAGTGGAATTAAATGAGCGAGACTGCTCGTAGGTGTCCACATATCTCCACCAACAGTCCCCCGTGTGTGCAACGGCAACAGGACATAAAAATTAAAAGAAGAAACCTCTTCATTTTATTTAAAACTCTGAGTATAGCTAACCGTAGGTGAGCGGGTGTGCCCCATTGCTTAGCTATGGTTAAAGCAGCTTAAAAGGCTGAAGAGGATAACAAGGAAGATATATGCAGTGGAAGCAGCACAGCAGTAGTGTAGTGTTCAGGGCATTTGTCTTACGAGCAAGCATTCCTGGTTTGAGTCCCACTGCAGCACAGTCTATTTTACATGGCAAAGCATGGTATAACCAATATTTGTATTGCAAAACCCACTAAATAACATATATTTATGAAGTGGAGTACTGCAGAAAATGCACATGTGATGAGTCAGTATCATCATGAATAAGGCGGTAGTAAGCAGGTGTAAGCACAGATAAGCAGTAGTAAGCATATGTAAGCACTAGTAAGCATGTTTAAGTGCGTTTGCGAGGGGGTAAGCACTGCCTACACAGATTAAGCAAAGGAGAAGCTAACTGGGTGTAAGACACTTTAACTAGAAGTTAGCAGTGCTTACCTCTGTGCAAACCTGCACAAACCTGAGTACAACTGCTTTAAAGTGCCTTAATCACTCTGTAGCCAATGGCCGGTGTTCTGCCCAGCAGCAAAATGAATAGCCTCAGGCAAGGCTTGAACCCAGGACCATGCACACCATACACAAAATGATTTATCACTAAGCCATGCCAGACATGCATAAATCTGATGTTTTCAGAAACATAACATCCAGCACAGTCATGCAACAGTACAGAGAATGTACACCTACATCTAGACATATGTGTGTGTGTAAATATATTACTATCTAAATGGATACAACATATCTATATATGTAGTTACATATATATATATGTATGTGTATATATATATATATATATATATATATATATATATATATATATATATATATATATATATATATATATATATATATACACACATATATATATATATATATATATATATATATATATATATACATATATATATATATATATACATATATATATATATATATATATATATATATATATAAATATCTAGAAAAAAAATATACATATATATCTGTATATAAATATATATTTATATATATATATATATATATATATATATATATATATATATATATATATATTTATATGCAAATATATGAGCATATATACATGCAAATGCCAACATGTACACATATATATGTCAACACCTATATGTCCACATATACACAGCAAGTTACATATATGTACGCAGATATATATCTCCGTAGGTATATACGGACATAGAAATATGTAAGCAAATATATATATACTCATATAGGTATACATGGCCAGACATCTGTAGATTAACAGAAACATATATGTCCACATGCACCTTTAATGGGGTTGAGGGGCCCCAAACAATATACATCTCATACGGATTGGCTTACTCCCCCACATCCAAACATGTCCACCCTGCAATACACTACCATGTTCATTTTATTGTAAGTGTTTCATTTAAATAGGGATTTAAATTAGTCTTCTTTTATGTTTCACATGTTTATATCACATTCCCCTCTCTCACACCCACTAGGCGGGCCGACCACTACAGGCCCATCCAACCCAGGTTATCCTCGACCCATACATTCATCACCCACAGGCCACTCCCCCCCCTTGCTGCACACACACAGCCACCATCCTTTCCCGATTACCGGCCTGTAGCTACCACACCACCACACATTGCCCACGCTCCACTCCTCCTCCACTTGGGACTCATCCTGTAGGTTGTCCCAACCCAAGTATCCTAGGTCTGCCACACACTACAGTCCATGCACATAGCCATGCATACCTTTGCAGCCATGCTTTTAGAGGAAAGTAGAATACCCAACTTTTGGGTTGTCCCGCATGGGACGAATGTTTCCCTGGTAATAACAATAAACTTCACGTGTGACTTTGTTTACACTAATGGTTTTATTTGTAGGTATCGCAAAGCATACGTGGCACACAAGGTTGCCCAGTATGCACTCGAAACCTAATAGGAACATCTAAATCAGGTATACGGGAAACACACACAGGTGTAAACCTGTTTATGCAGGGGTAAGCACTGCCTATACAAGTTAAGCAATTTAGAAGCTAACTTAGTGTAAAACACTGTAACTGGAAGTTAGTAGTGCTTACCTCAGTGCAAACCCATACAAACCCGCTTAAAACCGCTTTAAAGTGCCTTAATCACTCTGTATCCAACGGCCGGTGTTCTGCCCAGCAAAAAAATAAACAGCTCCTACAAGGCTCAAGCCCACTACCCAGAATACCATAGGTAATGTGATTAACCAATAAGCCACCGCAGATTTGCATATCCTTGGCATTTC
>NC_056729.1:1282579335-1282596835 GCF_019279795.1 Protopterus annectens
AAAACCCCTGAGAGAGGGGTGAGGACAACAATAATAATTTGTGATGTCAATTAGACCACATTATATGTGCCCAGCAGACACGTGTGCAGAATGAACAGCTATGTATGGAGTGAGATATTATTTGGGAACAGATTGCCCTTATTTTAAGGTATGAGTGGGATGTTGGGGAAGGAGAGTAGTTATGTTTGCGGAGGATAGGATGTGTAGGATGACAGACTAGACAGAAAATACAACATACAGAGGTGGTATATGACACATGTGGGGGGGGGGCACCTTGGACGGAGAGTGATGTTTTGAAGTTGCAAGCCCATGAGCCCCCAAATGGAGACAGTGGGACTGAGGTCCCCACCCATGGGAAGCCACCACTTCACCTTCATGGCCCCAAAGGTGGATGTGCTGGGGGCTGGGTAGGAGGTGCAGGCTCACCCTCTGATTGCATCATGTGGCCCTCAAGCTTGTGTAGCTGATCTTGAAACTCTTTGCCGAGCTCTATACACTCCATGGACTGGACCTGACGGCAGGTGACAGGTTCCTGTCCTCTCCCGCTCCCAGGGTGGGCCAAGCACCATCACCTGCAGCAGTTCCACCCAAAGGTTGTGCATGGACAATGGAGGAGGAGGTCCCAAGCTAAGACCCAGACCTGCTGGTGCCTGGTGGCATGGCCAGCTGAGGTGGGACAGGTGGGTCGACTGACATCTTCATTGCCATATGGGCTATAATGTTGCTGTTTTACAACAGATAAGGGCCAGTAATAGTCAGCAGCAGTCAGGGTTACTTATAACAGCATGCATAGATATTCCCATTACAACAAGACATCAGATCTAGAACAGTTGCAGAGCAAGGGGAACACATGCACATATCCTGCATGACATATGTACAAAGGGTGACAGATGTGTGAGTAGTGCTATGAACGCTGGCACAATATTGGCATGGTGCTGTGGTAACCTCAGACATTTACTGTCATACCACTGTGTTTTGTGAAGTATGTCCAATCTGGGATATGAAGTCAGTAACTCTCATGGCTGTCAGCATGTACTGACTGCAGTCCTCACACTATGGTTCTGCCATTCTCAATTAGGTGTTCTGTGAGTAACACAAGGAACAAACGGTTCAACACACTAACCACTCTCCAGATGTCCCTACAGCTGGGGGTTTCCTCACAAACATCGCACCGTCATGACACATCCTAAAACAGGCAAACTAGCCATAACCACACACACCCTGTTACACAGACAGTACTCTAAATTTAGAACAGCAACACTTACATTCTGTAGTCATATCTGGCACATTCCCTCCTGTCTGTTGGCCTTTTTCCATAGTGCATGTTGTTAAAGGTAAATCCCAAACCCATCTGTGATGATTTATGCCAAACACCAGATCTAGGTTCCACTCACAGTGAATATCACGGCCCAACACCAACATGATATTCCTAGATATTGTAGTGTGTTGCCATGCAATTGGCTATAGGAATGTTACCACAGCTGTGTCACATTCAGTCTGCTACAGGAGGACTGCAATTGGTGCAAAGGCCATCAGCTGATTATGACCAACACTTACAAAACACTAGCTGCTGCCTAAGCAGAGCAGGTGTACATATCTACATCCACCAGGGAGGGTGTGGAAGGGACAGATAGAGACAAAGTACGTCAGGGAAGGTGTGGGCGAGTAAAACTGAAGCATGTTTGTGTGACACACATAACAGCACAAGGATTCAAACCCCTGATGGGCAATGCATTGCTATCATATGTGCATGCAGTTATTGCATGCACCACATAGCTTACATAGTGGTGAGCTGTCCAAAAATATATGTACTGGTGAGTGACATCTGCAACAGTGATATTGTACAGATATGGTAGGTGTAGCACAAGTGCCTGTCCAGATTGACCGATGTCAGCGGCAACACAGCCACACTTTCTAAGGGACTCATACACATTGCCGCACTTGCCAGGGTCAGGAATACACTCCCTACCTAGTTATTTTACCACAATACAGTACTGCACAGGTATCACATGCACCACAGGAGCTATTCTGCTGTACTATGAGCAAAGGGCATGTGAAGATGTCTGACATCATTCAGACTGCTTCAGTATGCCAATGGGAGTTCTACCAGGTGTGAATGTGGTTGGAAGCATCATACACCACACACAGACACACAGGGTTCCAGTACTGACGTGCATGTGTGCATTGCTTCACAAGTGTGTAGCAGTTGGCTGTGCCAGAAGGCTGTACAAGGCTAGGTGAGGGGTATACCTTGGCATCAGGCCACATGACAATGGTCTGCCATATGGATCAGGTGTGTAGTGTCTGGAATGTCCCACACAGGTGGGTATTGTATTCACCATCCTGTCACTTGGGTTAGTCTTGTGTGTGGCCAGTGCGGTCCAATGCTTGCCATGCATGTGTTTTATAGTCCATGACATGGATGGTGTCTGGGATGCGCACACATCCCACATTCATGTACAGTGACACGTGGAAGTGTACCAGGATTGCCAGGCCCATGTTATGTATACAGATTGCTATCATCACATGTGCCACTCCTGACCTCTTGTGGCAGGGCATGCTCATGGACAGTCCTTTGTGGATCACATTTGATGGCACTACAGATGTTGTAGGCATTCATTGGGGAAGATAGTGAAGGTGCACTGTCTTCAGTTATGTGGCTGTTGTACTGATGGACAGGGTGCCATGCCCTCTGTAGCCCACTGCAATCACAACATGCTTGCTATCTGTGAGCAGTATGCAGGGTACTATCAACATAGTGGTAGTTGTCTAGGCAAGTGTGTTTGTGTATGAGACACAGGTTCATAGTGTACTCTGTGTAATGCTAGGGTTGCTTACTTTGTTCACCAGCTCTTGTATCACATGTAGGGGTGTGTATTGGCACCCCAGCATCTCTGCTGATTGAAATCTGTCATACTTGTAAGGTGGACATTGTGACATATAATATTGCCACCATAAGGGAAAATTACAAAACAGGCTCTTCAATGGGTCCAGGTGATACACAGTCACAGCCACCTCCACACAGGTTACGTATTACAAACACAGACACTTAACCTGTCTGGGAATAGAACCCCTACCTAGCTAGTTTATAACATTACAGCATTATACAGTTATAGCAGACGGCAAAGAGATTAGTGGGATGTTTTTCAACAAAGGTGTATTTCACAGTCGATGATGTCAGCAGACATGCCAAAGTAGGGCAATGGAGGTCGTAGTGACTGTGAATGGTCTCAAAAGCATTGCTCCCCACTTTGACAAAGGAACACACACCAACATTCACATATACCATGTCTGGGTAGAGAACCCCTACCTAATTAGTTTATTACAGTACAGCATTACGCAGTTACAGCATGCACCACGGCTATTACTGGGATTCTCTTTTGCCAAAGGTGTATTTCACATGGAATGACATCAGCAGGCTTGTCAAAGAAGGGCAATGACAGGTGCACTGACTGTCCTCAAAAGCATTGGGCCCTACACATACATACAGACACAGACTCACAGTTGTGATGAATGGAATTAGAATACCTACCTAACTACTACAGCACATTAGATCATCACTCAGTTATAGAACATGCCATGGAGATTACTGGGATAATTCTTTCACCAAAGGTGTATTTCACAGGGAATGACATCAGCAGGCTTGTCAAAGAAGGGCAATGACAGGTGTTGTGATTGTCCTAAAAAGCACTGGACCTTACACATATGCATAGACGCACACACAGTTGCCTTGAATGGGATTAGAACACTGCCTAACTACTACAGCACATTAGAGTATTATGCAGTTACAAAATGCACCATGGAGATTACTGAGATGCTCTTTCACGAAAGGTGTATTTCACAGGGAATGACATCAGCAGGCTTGTCAAAGAAGGGCAATGACAGGTGTACTGACTGCCATCAAAAGCATCAGGCCCCACACATACACATAGTTGCCATGGATTGGATTAGAACACCTACCTAACTACTACAGTACATTACAGCATGACACAGTTACAGAAAGCGCCACAGAGATTACTTGGGTACTTCTTCACCAAAGATGTATTTCACAGGGAATGACATCAGCAGGCTTGTCAAAGAAGGGCAATGACAGGTGTACTGACTGTCCTCAAAAACATTGGGCCCTACACGTATGCACACACAGACTCACAGTTGCCATGAATTGGATTAGAACACCTACCTACCTATTACAGCACATTAGAGCATTATGCTGTTACAGAACGCACCACAGAGATTACTGGGATACTCCTTCACCAAAGGTGTATTTCACAGGGAATGACATCACCAGGCTTGTCAAAGAAAGGCAATGAAAGGTGTACTGATTGGAACGCTACCAGGGGCAATTGTGTACATTGATGGACATTTGCACATCATATGTTTTTGCAAAATGGTAGTGTGCTGTGTGGGACATGCCTCATGAGAGGGGAGCTGTCTGTCACTGTTTGTGACTCTCTTCCCACATCTATTATATTTATGTCTGGGCTGTTATAGTGTGCTGTCCTTGGATATATGTGCATATTCTCATCTTTTGTGTATGCAGAGCTTGACTGGCGTGTAATGTGGAGTGTTTGCACAGACATCTGTGACTGACTGCTGTGTCTAGTCCACAGTTGTTTTCAGACATGGTGTTCATTTCTCTTTGTGTGTGAGCATGCCCAGTATGACCCTTCTGTAATTTGTTTTCTGACATGGCCTTTACTTCTCTAAGTGTGTGAAAATGCCCAGTATATGTGTCTGTATTGCATGCATGATTCCATTCCAGGTAGGTTGCACTCCAGTGCAGGTATTTGTGCTCTACAACTACAGCTAGTAACCTGCTTCTGCAGGACATCCGTAGATTGGTTGACAATGTGGGTCGACATTGGGCAAAGGCTAGTGAGATTGTTGCTAATTGTGTCTGTGGTGCTTCTGCTACATGGTTTTGGTGTTGGTAAGGATACTCAGTGGTATGTGGTGTTTTACCTTCTGATGTTTTATGTCATCAACTACTGACAGGTATACTTCTTTGCTAGCAGTAGGTTCCTGAGGATTATAAGCTGAATGCAGCTTTGTCCAGTACTGTGGTGTGCAACCTACATATTTATGCACACTCATGTCATTCTGGAGTGGAAACTGCAGACACTTGCTGATGGGTCTGTGTATATGGTACAGCACCTTGGTGCTGTTGTAGCTGTGAGTCCCATGCCTGTACAGTTATCACCATGACAGGATAGCCATATCGTGCTGTGGCCATACCTCCCAGGTATTGAGACTCATTGAGGTTATCCAGAGCCAGGGCTCATTATTCTGTTCATTAACCCTTCACAATTTGGTTTACAAGCAGGTTTGTGGCCACCCATCCCAGTGTTTGCAGCCATGAAAAGTATGTGCACACATTAGGGTTTCACCCTTCACACACTCCATGGTGGTGATGCTACCCCCCCCTATTAATCTGTCTTCTTCCTAACATTATGCAGATGATATCTGATAGGTATGCCTATAGTTAGCACTCCATCCCAGCAATATGTACAGGTTGGTCCACAGTTCATGCATTGGAACATGATGGACATACTACTGGGATTTGTCAACATGTTCTTGCATTTGTGTCCTGTGGACTGTGTTTTGTCTTTATGTAGGGGTCCATAGGGTAACATACAGAGCGATACAGATGTGACACAGACCTGTGACAGATGACAGTGGAGCATTGGGTACTGATGTAGGCTATCTGTAGCAGGCCAGTGCATTCTGCCAGTTGTACAGACCCAGGCTGCAAGGCAATGCATTCCCCTGGGTTGACAGGATAGGTGTGCAAGGTGATGATGGCAATTGTTTCTGTCCTTATCAATCCATTGGTGTGGATTCTGCCAGGGTGCATCTTGCAGCTATGGACACACCTGAATGGGACATCTCTTCAGCATGTTGCATTCTGTAAGTATTCACATAGTAATGTGTGGATCATATTGTTATCATTCACAGCAGCAGGGAGTTGGCCTGTGGGTTACCTGAGGCTGATGTTTGGCTGGACTGACTGCATGTGTGCTAGGGTAGCTACTTGCAACTGCCTAACAGGGATATGTGGCCCTTTCCCCTGCTGGTGGCTAGTGGGTGGACACCAGCAGCTTCTACATACATCGTACATCTGCCTTTTGTGGTCTGCCAGTGTTTGCCAATAGTACATCTTAATTCCCCATACTACACAACCAACTGATGTGCTGTGAGCCTGCATGTACAAATGGAGGGTGTCTCCGTTTCACTGTGAAATTTTACAAAGTCTCTCTCTACGGTACTTCCATCTGTGTACTGGGCCAACACTCATGCCATGTCCATCTTCCAGATGGTGACAGTTATGACATCTGTACAAATCATATGGTCTACTGCTGCAGCATGTCATGCTGGGTTACCAGTCTGTTTGGCACTGCAGTTGTGTGGACTTAGCCCAGTCATCAGCAGTACTGACCATTGGACACCAGGACACACCATGCATGGCTATTTGCTGAACACTTTCACACAGCATACCACTCAGAACTACTTAACACACAGAGCTCTGCCTATTGTAGACATGCGACTTTCCATATTGCTAATTTGACCAGTGCAGGTACTCGGTGCTCACTGTTATTACTCCTACACATGGATGCTAAGACATTTCTACATAGGGTCGAGGGGGCACACCTGCCAACTGTGGACATGTCCTACAACCATCTGGTATGTCAGGTACTCTGTGGGCGTCCACACAACAACCTGACACTCAGATCTCTGCATATTGTACACATGCAACATTCCATCGTTATAATTGGGGCAGCTCAGGTACTCTGTGCTCTGCTGCTGTGATACCCACACATTGATGCTACTGCTATACCACATAGGATTAGGGGGGCACGCCTGACAATTGCAGACATTTCTGCTATACCCACCTTATATTTCAGGTACCCTGTTGGCCTCCACACATCAACCTGACACTCAGAGCTCTGCATATTGTACATAAGAAACAACCCATCCTTCTACTTTGGCAAGCACAGGTACTCTGTGATCACTGTTATTACTCCTATATATGGATGTTAAAACATGTCTACATAGGGTTTGGGGGGGGGGCACACCTGCCAACTGTGGACATTTGCTTTGACCGCACTGGTATTTCTCGTAGTCTGTTGGCTTCCTTTTAAATATGTATTCTGACCTATCCTGCAGACTACAGGCATATCAGTGTACTACAGTTTATAGGTGTTATTGACCTACATTGCAATTTCAGACTTCCTACCCTTCATGAATGACATCTCATTTGCCGACCTGTTATCCTCTGTGTAGGTCTGGAGGGGGGTTGATCTCCTTTGCCATACCTTGAGGACCTTTGCACAGCCCTTCCTTGTGTTCATCTACACTTGTCCTGCTGGCTGGGTGGGACTCTTGTTGGGTATGTAAACCTCCATGACATGCATGTTTGTGCCCTATGGACACACATTTGGGCCAGCATATTTTCTGCAGTGGATTTTTTCACCTTGTCTGTTACTTACTACTTTGTTGACATCAGTATTTGTTATGGTTTCATGCTGCCCATATAGCTTTGCACTATCTGCTGCCATCCCATTAAGCCACCCAATTCCCTTCCTTGCATGTTCACATCCATACCATTTATACAACTAGCAGACCATACTATTGCATTCAGTGATTGATAGGAAGGGTGACCTACCTTGTAGCTGTGCCACTATTGAGGATGGTGCTGGAGGGCTGACTATGTTAGATGCACATTGTACACTCCCTATACATGGTAAAGAATAGGTAGTGTCCTTTTTGGCATCCCTTTTACTGTATGTGCGAGTCAGAGAAAGTTTCCATTCCCTGGGTTCCTACTCTGTCAGTGTGTGTGCTATGTGTTGCCTCTTTGCCAAAGCCAAAGTGTACTGTGCATGCCTCCTTCTGGCTACAGGTGCAAGCTCAATTTGTTCCTCCTCTGAATCACTCTGTGCCTGTGCTGGCCTTGGCAATGGGGGTGGCTGTGTGGCCCTGCCCCGTACTGTTCCTGCTGCAGCTACTTCCGCAGGATCACGTTGTGTAGCATGGCACATACCATAAATATTTGGGAACATGTAGCAGGAGAGTACTGCAAGGATCCACCAGATGTGTCCAGGCACCAGAACCATGACTTGAGCATCTCAAACACATGCTCTGTTATGATTCTTGTTTGTGCATGTGTCTCATTATGGAGCTCTTGTTCAGGTGTTGGTGCATTTCTGATGGGTGTCATCAGCCACAGCTCCAGTGCGTAACCAGAATCCCCCACTAGGTGGTCGTATGGGATTTCCCCACTTGCAAATCTCTGGTACAGCTGCGTCAGATGCCTGATGTGGGAATCGTGATAGCTCTCAGGGCTTCCAGCACACACATTCATTATAATGCCCTGGGCATCACACACGACCTGGCAGTTGATGGAGGAGAAGCCCTTGTGGTTTATGTAGACCCTGCCTTGCTCATGTGGTGGTGCTTTTATGTGTATGTGCGTGCAGTCTATAGCACCCACTACTTCAGGGTATTCTGTTATTTGTTGGAAGAGAGGCATATTGCTGGCCAATGCCTCACGGGTGTTGAGGAAATATATGTGCTCACCTGCATGTGCTGACATGGCATCCAGGAACTGGTGGAGTACACTAGATGCTGATGCCTGTGAGATCCCCATGGTATCCCCTGTTGGGCTTTGGAAGGTACCTGTAGCTAGTATTCTTAAGCCTACACATACCTTGGTTTCCACTGGGATGGGTTCCCCTCTGTTGGTTCTGTGTCTATGATGTGGCCGGCACAGCTCAACGATATGCTGTAGGAGGTCCCTGTCCACCCTATAGTGCTCCACTATCACCAGCTCATGTAGCCCCTGGCAGGTTTCCCTGGGTCTTCTCCTCCTCCTCACTGTGTGTTGGTCATCAGCATCCACATCCTCACCACCCTCAGCCTCTTGCACATGCTGGTTTATGATAGCAAAAGCAGCCCCTAACATTTTTTCTCTTGCTTTCGTTTTGTAAAATTTCCCTGTTCGTATACACCGGTGGTGCATTGTTCTTGGGAAAAAAACAAGGGGGAAAGGTGTTTGCATAGTTTATAGTGGTGTGCTGGGCTGGGCTGGTCTGCTGCTTGTGTAATTGGCTGATTCTGATACATTTCACCTGACAGTTATGTTAGTTCTCCTTGATTACCTTCCTGCTGCTGTTTTGCCTTCCCATTGCCTCCCTGTTTAAGCCCGTGTGCGCGGCGCACAGAGTGCTCACATGTGCACAGAGTTGCTATTTCCTGTTTTAACTTCTTTTTTCTTCCTGTAAAATCCAGCATGCTGCACGCACACCTGCTTACACTTTGCAAAGAGTGCTAGGCAGGTTTAGACACACCCCCTAGCTTAGCTGTGCTAAGCTAGGAGTAAACCCGAGCCACAGGCCTCCAATCTACTTACTGGATACCTGACACACACCCCCCATGATGTCACCTACCACCTAGTCTTGCACCCAGCTATTCATACTTACACTCTTCGGACCTGCCTCACATGCTGGGGAAGACTGGGATTCACTATCCTTCCCCATTTGCATAGGATTGCCTGCTAATGCATAGTTACATATCTCACAATGAACATCCCCTCTTAGCAGCCACTACTCACTGGCCAGGTTGTCTTCTGCCTGGCATTGACTTGCATGGCAGAAAACTGATTTTAGTTAGAATGCTTATTTTAAGTGTATTTTCTTATTTTCCCCCGATCCCATTTGCACACTGCTGCCCTATGCTTAAACAGCCAAGACTGGCGAAAAAATAATAAAAGTTGTTTTTGTTTTTTTGTATTGTTTGCAATGCCAATGGCCTTATACTTGGCCATTGGCATGCTTCCTCAATGATATCCAGCCTTTATTTGGAGCTGTCATTGCTCCATTTTGGATTTTGCAGAAATGTACTTGGTTACCAATCGAGTACATTTCTGCAGATAGCACTAGTCTTGCACGGACTGTTGCAAGCTTCCTAGATTGCAAAATCACCTCATTTTCATGAATTTCACCTGCAAATGGGGTGATTTGAATAGCAGAGCTTAGTCCGTGCAGGATTAGTGCAGGAGTGCTCATGCCCCTGCAGGCTGTTCCTGGAACGCATGGCAGACATATTGTCTGCGTGGCCTCCTGCACCAGTATTGCACTCCGTGCAAACTTTGGTGAATCCATGGGATTGACTGTCATTATATTTTATTTTTCTATTAAAAATTGCCAATTTGTGTGAACTAATTAATGATTAGTGATAAAAACTAACTTGTGTAATAGGCAATTAAAATGTAATGCACATTATGCAAAAATTAAGCAATATCTGCATGTCACTTTAGTGTATTTTTTTAGAAAATTAAAATTAATATTTTTGTAGTGAAAATGGCATTCAGTTTAACTTCTGAGTTTTGCATTAAAATTAAATAAAAATTGCATTGAAATCAAAATATATTTGCTAACAGTTTTTCAAAATGATGTTTCACTGATAATTACAAAATGTTACATAGATACACAGCATTTTACAGATAGATAAAAATATTAATTATTGAACACAAGCACTTCATAGCCTACATCATTATATACAGTTTTGAAGTTGAGCAGAAGTATTTCTTTTATTACAGAACAGCTGTCTACTGTGTTGTGGTAGAAAATGCAGAAAAAAAAACTGGTGTATCATATATTATGTGGATATTAATCTGAGCACCATATGTGTAGCCTGTTTGCACTTTCAGCTGTTAGTAACATTAAAATGTGGGAAATATGTCTAAGAAGACATCCCAGTAAAGGAGATACAGTCATACTGGAATATGTGAGATAAAATGCTTGATGAATGAAGTAGAAAGTGCTACGACAGTTACAAAAGGAAGAATTACAGTATCCTAGGAGAACAGGATTAAGAAACATGCAGAAATACATCATAGACTTCGTGTCGCTACGTAGGGCTAAATACATAAGCTATAACAAGGAAAGCACATTATAGGTCGGCAGTGCTAGTAATGAATATGAATTGGTTGGAAGTCAGATAAGAGTATCAGTTAAGCTTTTTATGCCTCTGTTAATTAGCTTAATAAAAGTGTCAGAAAACCTTCTCAATGATAGGATAATTAATGCTAGAGAGGCTGAGGTTTAGGTGATCCAGATGAGGTAATTTCATACACGCTAGCCAACATGTCTCATTTAGGATGGCAAACTTTACGTATGATCTCCAGTGTAGCTGCAGTGTCATCTGAGTAGCAGGGAAAACTGCAATCTCCCATCTCTTTCTAGGTGGATTTTAACTATCCTGCATTTAAGCACAGCAATGATTTTACTTCTTGTTCTATTTGTAGTACATGATATAATTTTACTAATCTTTATCTTTTAATGCAAGATAAGACATCTGAAGCATCATATATACTTCCAGAGTCTGACTGCCATGTTTTAAATGCTGTTTTATTAGATGTCTAGTTCATAATCACCTTCACATTTTGAGAGTTTTCATGCAGTCTTCATGAAATCACTCTAGCCCTTTATTTTTTTTATGCTATTGTTTCTGTATTGTCTGTTAATTTAGCACAAGCTATTAAGGCTATTGGTTGTTATCAGGGAAAAATCCTCTTAAACCTAAGTATTTAGATGTGTCTTATCAGTCACCTACAACCGACATCACACAAAAAATAAGTAGTGATATCCAGGCCTACAGTTTTGAGCCTAAACAAAGGTATGTGTTTCAGGCCTAGTTTTGAGATATAAACAATCAAGAAAACTCACATCACACACATTTTTTTTTCATATTACTTGCCTGATTTTTTTTTTTTGTTCTTATTTCATTTTGCAATCTTTCTACACTGCATTTTCTATGAAACTGTATGTTTTCTTGTATTTTCCACAGAAGTTTTTTGAATTATATCAACTGTGTTCGGGTGGCTGCAGTGATGAAGTGCTTACTGTTGTCGCCTCACAGCAAGAAGTTCTCCAGTTCGATTCTTTGCTGCGGTGCCTTCTGTTTGGAGTCTGCATGTCCTGCCTGTGGTCACATGAGTTTCCTGAGGGTGCTCCAGTTTCCTCCCACATTCCAAAGACATACAGTAGGTGGAATGGACACTCTAAATTGGCCGTAGGTGAGAATGTGTGTGTGTGTGTGTGTGTGTGTGTGTGTGTGTGTGTGTGTGTGTGTGTGTGTGTGTGTGTGTGTGTGTGTGTGTGTGTGTGCTTGTGTGTGTGAGTAAGTGGTGAGTGGTATGAATGAACTACTGTGGCATGGATAGTTACCTAGTGGTGTAAACCTTTGCTCGAGATGATTTTCACTGCTGAAGTGACACTCTGACCCCATGTGCAAAATGGAAAAAAAGGGTTGAAGATGAATGGATGGATGGATTAACAGTGTTTGACTGCAGCAAATGAATGAGCTGGGGGGGAATGTTTACTTCAAAGATATTAATTCTAGCTAGTGTAAAAACCTGTTAGAATGCAGTCAATTCAAACTAAGTAACAATTATTAATCACAGGTGTCATATTTCTCACACTTCATGAAACTGTGACATTGTTCTGAGATTAAAAATCAACTGACATGAATACTCTTTCAATTCTACCATTTACATAACCCTTAAAGATAATGTGCATGCTTGATGAAACTGTTAATTAGTTTGTTTTAGGGGCAAATTAGCAAACTTACCATATTGTTTTATTTCCATGTTATAGAGTTTTTTGTCACTGCTTCATTTTTAAAGAAATCCTCCTTAAAGTTACATGCTTACTCCAATACAGTCCATCCATCCATCCATCCATCCATCCATTCATCATCACCGCCTTTTCCCATTTTTTCCCATGGGGTTGGAGTGTCACTTCAACAGTGACAATCATCTCGAGCCACGGCTTATACCACCAGGTGGCTAGCCCTGCCACTGTAATTCATCTGTAAAACTCACACACGCACACACACACACACACACATACATACACACTCGCTACTAGGGGCAATTTTAGAGTATTCAATCCACCTGATGCATGACTTTGGGCTTTGGAGTGTGGGAGGAAACCAGACCACCTGGAAGAAACCCACGTGACAGCAGGGAGGACATGCAGATTCCACACAGAAGACACCCCAGCCAATAATCAAACCAGAGAACCTCTTGCTGTGAGGTGACAATGCTAATTGTTTCACTACCCCAGCCACCCCCTTCACCACTGCGGCCACCGCAACATGGCCCATCCTCCACTTTTTCTTTCACAGGGAGTTCTGCTTCACTGTCAGTGTCATGACATCACATTGCTGCTGGAAGTGCCCATTCTGGGAGTGTGATGCATACCTAAAACAAATGTATGTTTACTACTGTGATCATTGCTTTTAATGTTTTTTATTATGTTGGCAAGTAGGTGTAATATCCATTGTTTCATTTTATTATCCAGTATATGTCTTACACTGCTCTAACAGTGGGTATAATCTAATTTTGAATGCTGAACACTGAGAACAGTGATTTTTTCCTGGGAAAAAAAATCACTGTTCCACAAAAAAAAAAAAAATTAAAACAGCCACACCCCCCTACTAAATATACCAACTCCAACATCGCACCACAGTGGAGGAAACAGCAAACTCCCAAAACCGGCCCAGCGATGTTTTTCCCTGAGAAAAAATTCACTGTTCTGGGTGTTCCGGATTTTCAGCGTTTGCTGAAATAGGGTCGATGAATCAGCATTCGCTTTTTTAAGTATTCGCTGATTCAATATAGACCCTAACCAGCCTTATCTGCAAGGCCATGGAAAGAATCATCATGGACCTTATCAACAAAGACACAGGTGACCTTCAAATTTTTGACTGGACTTAGTTTGATTTTGTCAAGGGTAGATCTTGCTTATTAAACCTGGTGGACTTCTTTAAGAATGTCACCAAAGCTCTGGATGAGGGCAAAGCAGTACATACCACCTATCTTAACTTAGCCAAGGCTTTTGAGAAAATCCTGTACTCAGTGATCTTTGAAAAACTCTTCCAACTGGGGATAAACCCATTCATCACTAGATGGGTAGCCTACTAGCTCACCGACAGAAAGCACACTGTCAAAGTTGGGGAGTCCACCTCCATCAGTGCACCAGTTACCAGTGGGATACCACAAGGATCTGTGCTAGACCATTTGCTGTTTGGAATTTATTTCTCTGAGGTCTAGGCAAAAGTAGATGGCCTGTGGCTTACCAAGTTTGCAGATGACTAGAAATTAGGTGCAATCATTGAGTTCCCCAGTGATGTAAACATATTACAGAAAGGGTTGATAAGACAAATGATTGATGCCAAAGTCACAGACCAAAACTAAATGCAAAAGAATGCCTCATTATCACCTTTAGCAAACTGCTCTAAGCTCAAACCCAGTTGTGTGAGACTGAGAAACACAGGTTGATAGCAATCTAAACTTTGATTACAGTGGGTCCATAGCCGTTAGGAAAGCATTGCACGTCTCATAAATAAGGGCATCACATCCAACACTAAGGAGGTTATAACTCTGCTGTACTCGATCCTTATCAGACCACTAACTGAGTACAGTGCTCCCTTCTGTGTGCAACTCATCAAATACCTTCAGCAACTGGAGAGACCACAGAGATTCCTAACCAAGAGAATCCAGTATCTTCAAAATATGACATAAATGAAAAGACTGAAAGCCCTGTCACTATACTTTGTATCATACAGGCTGCTGAGAGGCAGTCTGTGCCTGGCCTACAGAGCAGTCTCTATCTGTGCTCTAATGGAAATGCTGCACATCCACAAATCAAACAGGACAAGAGTTACTCGCTCCAGAGATTTCAACCTAGACTGTGACATTAACAGAAAATGTTGGAGAGACAGATATATCTCCCAGAGATTACCACTCCTCTGGAATAAGCTCCCACTTCATGTGAAGCAAAGCTCCTCAATGACCCTATTTGAATGCAACCTTGACAATTTGTTGGGTGATCTTACATGCACCCTGGGGGTGGCTCCTATGTCCCTCATGGACAGGGGTAGTTGGTGCTGATCATAGAACCCCTCTGCTAACAATGACCATCTAAAATGGTCAATTAGGGTCCATGTTTTTACATGGCTAGGCTTGTAAAGGCCCTAAGGTCATTAGCCTAGTAACCTCCTATTTAGTAAGGAACCAACCTTTGTGGACACAACAGTCATTCCAAATGGGTGCCCTCTACTGAGTGACTTGCCTGGAAGGACAGAGGACAAGAGGTGGCCATTTTATGCTAACCCACTCATCTCCAATGATTTGGACATGTCTCAGTAAATTTATTATTTGAAGAGGTATATGTGGCCTTGGGCTTTTTTTCTTAAATAGTTTCAAGTTACCTTTGTCATATATGCTGTAAGAGGGTTGGAGCTCTGATTCCTCATCCACTAGTTCTACTTATGCTTGACATGGGTTAGTAATGAACTGTGCTTCATATGGATGTGAAGACTAGTTCACATAAAGGGTAGTCTCTGGGACACCAATGTATCCCTCAAGCAAGTTCTATTTAGGTTGAAAACAAGGATGAAATTACTCATTTGGTTATTTCTGATACTATTTGTTTTGCAGAGATGCATATGGTCATTATAGTGGGATTCTCGATTGTCTTGTATGCCAGGCTTAGATCAGTACCCAACACAATCTTTGAAGGCCAGCTTACAGTGTAAATCTATCCACAAATCCCTGACTACTGGGTCTGCTCTTATTCTTGTGTTATCAGTGAGGTATTTTGCAGTGTTAGCCTACTTTCAGAAGAATATTATCATGCATTTCTTGGCACTGACTTTTACACTTTGCCTCTGACAGCAGTTATTTATCAGAGTCTTCACTTCTTGGTGAATATTACTGTCTTTTGGGTATGTAATAACTGACACCTAATGCTCATCTGCAAACTTTCTCAACCAGAGACCATAGATGTTGGCTTTGACTTCATAAAGGTAAACTCCAAAATGGATCTACATTAGCACACAGGTCAGAGGGACTCCCCTACTGACCAGACCTCTTTGTGTAGTTGGACTCCTCTATCTTAATTTCTGTGATCATATCTGTTAAGCATTCGACTCTCCAATGTGGCAGATATAGGGGTTTTATACCTACTTCTGTCAATTTTTCTATGATGAAAGCGCAGGATATTGTATCAAATGCTTTGTCTTGATCAATGTAAGCAGTACACACAATTTTGTCTTCATCCATTGCTTTGGAAGCCTTCTTGACGAAGTACAGCCGATTGGTTAAGCATTATCTGCCTTGATGAAAACAAACAGGGTTGGGTTCGTTGTCTGAAGATTTAATATATCATTGGTAAATTTTGCCATGTTAACTATTTCATGGCCTTGCATATCAGACAAGTCTGAGGGATGGTAGTTTCATGGGTTCTGTCAATGACCCCCACTTGTGTTCAGGAATGACCTTTGCAGTTCTCCATTCATGTTGCAAGGTGCCTGTGGGTAGACTATGGTTAAATAGTTACTATACTGACCTATTTTGGAAGCATAATGGGATATTATTGGTGCCCACTAATGCCAGGTTCTTGGCCTTGAACACACTGTTGAGGAACTCCTCCCTCTTGATGGTTGTGGGTGTTATGTTCTAGGATATTTCCGGAGGGTAGTCTGTGGGGGAGAGAGGGTTAACTTTGTTCGCCACTAAATTTGCTATATCTTCGGGATCAGTGTAGATCTCCACATTTACAATTCCTTTAGCTCTTTGCTATGCAGTGCCTTTGAGGTTATATATCAAATACGGGCTGTAGATTTCATTTGCCCACCCCAATTCATAATCTTGTGCAAAGGCTTTCTTACTTTTGTCATACAATCTACTGATGTGGGAATTCCAGATGGGTGGCTTGTTTTGGGACATTGATCTCTTCTTATTTCTGATTGGCTGTGTCTATCCATCTATTCACATAATTATAAATTATCTTTGTTAATAACTGCACAGAGGCATTAGTGTTCTAATTTTTTTTCATAGTCATGAACTTTTTCTGGGTTATAGCTTCATACTACGAAGTATTTGTTTTGTGAAACTGTTGTCTTTCTACCTACATTAGGCCAGGTATGGCCCATTAAAGCACATGTCCATCAATATCTCTGAGTTCTCACCTATCCTGGATTAAGGGCTGAGGTGACAGCCTGTGTCAAAATCATTGTATACTACCTTTGTGGCTGGGACCTCTAGCCTCCAATAAGCTCAGTAGGTGTCAGTGTTCAGTGTGGGATTTCATCTATTCCATTTTCTTTGAGTCGACTGTTAAACTGCACAAGTCACTAGATGTTCAGTTTCATTCACCGACAAAATACCCACCAAATAATGTTAATAACTTCTACAGCTCTTAACCTCACTTCTTTCAGCAACATTGCACAGTGTCACGAATTACAGTTGCATATGTTTAAAAATCAACATTCAAAACTGGCATATGCCTAAACTTGTGCCCATGATTAACAGTGCAGAAATGTTTACCTTTACCTTTTACCAGGTATAACCAATAAAATTAGACAAGGCATACTTGCTGTAGAAAGTAGATTCCTTACTAGACTGAAAATCTAAACTGTGTTACTGATAAAA
>NC_056729.1:1282601835-1282734335 GCF_019279795.1 Protopterus annectens
TCCCATGCTGACAAATGTTGTATGCCTCTGTAGTGACACCAGAAAATAATAATCTTCTATTCATATTGTGACATAATTTCTGGACAATGTAGAATGCTGCTCAGTGAGAGGTGCATAACAGTCTGGGGCACATTCCAAGAGTGACAGTATGTTTGACTTCATATAGTCTAGGGTACGCCTCAGGTCACGCACATTAATATGAATTTTGACTGCCTCACATTGGAATTTGTGGTCCAGTGACCTGAGTTCATTCAATTTCTGGTAGATCGTGTTGACACACAGGCAACTGACCATGACTTTACCCTTCCTCAGCATGGTGAGTGTGACAGATGTGTGTCTTACTATGCAATTGCTTTAGACCAAAATATTGTTTTCTGTGTTGCCTTACCCTATGCCTCAGGATGCTCAGCTCCACCAAGTTTATTTTATTTATCATTTGTTGACCAGGAAAGTCCCAGTAGGGCAGAGCCTATTTCCAGCAGATGCCCAGGGAGAAACACTCCAAATGCATGTCTTTGGATTGTGGGAGGAAACCCACACAAATGCAGGGAGAACACACAAACTCTGCACAGAAGTCATCCCAGCCAAGAATCAAACCAGAAAACTTCTTGCTGTGAGGCAACAACATTAACCACTGCACCACTGCGCCACCCAAGTTGACTGCTGAGATAGCAGGAAATTTCATACCCATGATCACAGGTCCTCCCTGCATGGTCTGAAGGCTGCTGTAGGAGTATAGAGGAAACACAGGAGTATGCTAGATAAAACTTGCGGGGTAGCACTTATTACAAGTCATATGTCTTGTTTTTGAATTAGTAAGTGATACATGTGGGAAAATATGCCAGCTCATTGACCATGGTATGTGGATCGAAGACATACTAAGTAGAGTCCTACATTGTTCAGACTTTTTGGGGGACAACTCACATCTGCATTGTTGATAATGATAGTCCCCTGTTAATCATGTGTTAACTCAAAAGTTAATAGAAACCTTGCTCATTTGCATTTTAGTTCCCCTATTTTAATGGGAGTTTTAGTTGTCTATGTATAAAATGGAGAATTGGCTGTTGTGAGAATGCCACTTTGCATTTCCATGTGTTGATTGGCTGCTGTGAGAATGCCACTTTGCATTTCTATGTGTTGATTGGCTGCTGTGAGAATGCCACTTTGCATTTCTATATGTTGATGGAGTACAGTAACCAAAAGTAGAATGGCAGGATCACTTATTGACAAACATGCAGTCCTTACATATCAGTTCTTGTTTACTCATTGAAAGTGTGGATGCTTCTCCATCATTTTTATTGAGATGATACAATGGCATCGACAATCTGGTCACTAGTAGAAATCAACACCATTAATATAGCACCATAGCTTCATAGGTGTACACAATGCTAATGGCACCTGTGGCCTTTATAAGCATACCCATGCAAACCAAATGTACCTCTTGAGTTATTATGCCTTAGAGATTATTTTAAGCAGTGTATGTTTGCTAGGGCATGATGTATCTATTAGCTGTCTCTGTACAGGTTGTGCTTGAATAGGTTTGGAAAGGGCTCTTCTTCACATGGATTGGAAGCCTGTTACAGAGGATGGGGAATCTCAGAGATACATACCTGTCCCTCCAATATTTCCTGTTAAAGTCACAAGCAAAGTTTAAATCCTTAGATCAAGTACTTCTGGTGTTGTTAATTTTGTGGCTATGAAAAAGGTGCATCATTGTGGTATCCAAGGATGACTTGTATGCTGGGCAGAAATTACCTCTCAGCAGTTTTTAGAAAACAGAGTACAGAGATAGAGCTTTGAGGCAGTCTGCACAGGTCATTGTGTTAACACCCTGTATTCTTCTTGTGACAAACCTCTGTGGACATTCCAGTTGTAGCATGTGCCTTATCAGGTACATACCAAAGGGGGGATCATTCTTGGTGATAGGTCTGATAAGTGCCGAGTACATTTGCAAAATACCTTCCCTGGATCTAGATGTCATGCCCTTACCTTTAAGTTGAATGACATAGAATGATTGTCTAACTACCTTAGATGCATACTGGTCGAAAGCCAGGTTACTATATATATAAATATATATATATATATATATATATATATATATATATATATATACATACATTAGTCCTCAAATCCCTGACTCCTGTGTCAACTTTTAGGGGTGTTTTATCATTGAGATAGTTTCCCCTGTGTGGCTGACTTCACAAAAAGAACTATTATGTATTTTTTGACATTGAGTTTTAAGCTGTGGCTTTGGCACCAGTTAGTCTGTGTTAGATTTCCCTGTAAGATGTTAGTATCTTGTGGGTTTCTGTGACCCTTCCTAGCTTGGAGTCATCTGCAAACTTGTTAAGACAGAGGTCCATAGGTTTATATTAGACCAATGACCACGAGGGTCTTTATAAGCCTAGCCATGCAACCAAACTAAGTTTTGTCCTCCAGTACCTTGGGTAACTATATATGGTAAGGTATGTTAACAAGGAGTTAGCTAAGGGCTATGTGGGTAATTATTTTAGTTGGGGACTGATTTACTTATTGTAGGCTTCTGTCCATCAGAGGCACGGGGGTTAGACCAGGGGTAAATTTACAATTTTCCATCCAATGACCAAGGTTTTACATGAACAGGGTGAGGGGTGAACTCTGCTTCAGATGGATAGAGAGCTTTTTCCACAGTACAGGTAGGGACCCTGTGAGACAGATATTAGTCTCTCTAGCATATTTTATTTATGTCACAGGCAAAGTACAGGTCCTTGGATCCAGTGTTTCTGGTGCTATTTGTTTTGTGGATGTGCAAAAGGTCCATCTGAGCTGGATATTAGGATTTCTTACATGCCACACATTGATCGCCTCTCAGTAACCTGTAAGAGACTGAGTACAGAGATAGGGCCTTAAGGCAATCTGTAGAGGACAACATATTCATACCCTGGATTCTTCTGGTGAGTAACATTTTTGGACATCCCAACTGTTGCAAGTGGCTTGTTAGGTGCATGCCAAAGGGGGCATTGTACTCAGTGATGGGTCTAATAAGGGCTGAGTAGAGTAGTACTATAACCTTCTTGGACCTGGATGCCATTGCATTGCTTATGAGTTAGGAAAAACAGAATGATTTTCTTACCATCTTTGCTATGTGCTGTTCGAAAGCCAGATTACTGTTTGCATACTGTTCGCTGATCACTAACTACTGGGTCAACTCTTAAGTTAGTTTTATTGATGGAGTAATTAGCTTGGGTGGATGATTTTCCAAAGAGTGCTATAACGCATTTTATCATATTGAGTTTTAATCTGTGGCTTTGGCACCTGTCATTTATTTCTGTTAGACCTTCTTGTAGAATATCAGTGTCATTAGGGGAATCTGTGAGAGCTACGAATTTGCAGACATTTGAGAACTTGGTGATCCAGAGACCTTTGGCATTAGCCTTAACTTCCAAGAAGTAGATACTAGACAAGAGCTGACCTTACACACAGCCCTAGGGTACTCCTCTGGTGACCGGTATCCTGGTAGAGGTGGTCTCACTGACTTCATGGGTTCTATCAGTGAGCCAGCCAGAAATCCATAAATCCATTGAGTTATGTAAGGATTTATTCTTAGTTATGAGAGTTTATCAATATTACCTGAGTGAAGTATTGTAGCGAATGATTTGACCAGGTGAAGGCAGTTGATGTGCACTGTTTTCCCCTCATTGATAGCCTTTGTGACCCTCTTGTAGAAGTCTACTAGGTTGAGTAGGCAAGACCTTCCCTTAACAAAGTCAAACTAGGATGGGTTAAGTGGCCGTAGGTTGCCAATGTGCTTGATGATCATTTCCATGATAATTCGTTCCATAGCTTTACTATGGGTCTGCAGTTGCCAGAGTCAGTTGTTGGTCCACCTTTATGAAGAGGGATGACCATTGAGGCCCTCCATTCACCTAGCATGTAACCTGTTTCTAGACTATCATCAAAGAGTGCCTTAAGTGGCCCTGCCAGGTAAGTAGATATATATAGTTAGATCAATGAAAGAAATAGATTGCAGAAGGTCAAAAAAACAAAAAGTTAGAAGTTTCATAAAACAAATGAACACAGTAATTAGGACTGTCCATAGAAATCCATGCAATATAACAGAAGTAAACAGACGTATTGCTGTGCAGTTAAACAAATAACAGATACATTTCTACCACAAGAACACAGAATAATAAGAGAAAGGATGAGGAGAAATTAAATAGAGAAAACTATAAAGCAATTAAGACAATATTAGAAAGGTATAGAAGAGGGAACAGATCAACAAAAATACTCAGAAAGATAGATGTGATAAAAGCAATGTGTAATATTGTAATGGATCAGGATTTATCATACACTATTGCAAATAGTATGCATATATGAAGCTATATCAGCACAGGCAGAAAAACTTAGAAGATACACAGATAAATATAAAGGAATAGTACAAAATAAGCAATTTATTAATGACCCAAAAAAGTTTTATAGAAAATTGGAAAACAAGGTAAAAGGAATTGAAAGACCACCAAAAAAGAAGAAATAGATAACATTTTGGAGAAGTATTTAGAAGATCTTATGAAACATAACAAAGATGCTAAATGAACAGAAGAAATGGAAGAAAATAAGAAGTTTAGAGGTACAGGATACAAAACTGGCTGAAGGAATATCCAGAGAGATTAAAACAAAGTTAGGAAAAGCCTCTGTTTACCAAACCACTGACCTTGATGCAGTACCTAACTTTTAGTTAAAAGTATAAACATCTTTGCATGAAGATTTAGCCATAAGTAAGAACTATTTATATGTGTACCCTGAACAGGCACCAGCCTGGTTAACAACAGGAAAAACAATGCTCCTTCTTAAGAGTGAACCTGCAAGCTACCCTAAAAATTATAGACCAATAACCTGCCTTCTGACGATATATAAACTATACACCGGAATTAATACTGACAGAGTTATAGTCATTTAGAAGAAAACTCAGTTATGGCAATAGAACAAAAGGACAATAAAAGAAAGTCATATAGAACAAAGGAAAATTTGTTGTTGAATAAAGTCATAGTGTAGAACTGTAAAAAGGGGAAGAATCTAAGAATGGTATGGACTGACTCTGAAAAAGCAATTGACAGTATCCCACATTCATGGATAAAAGAGTGCTTAAAAATGCATAAGATGCACCCTACATTGATCGATTACATTACAGTGACAATGAAACAGTGGCAAACTACTTTGCGATTAAGCCATGATAAAGGCAAATTATTATTCCAGGGATAAAAATTCAAAGGGGGATATTCCAGGGTGACTTGTTGTCACTGCTGCTATTCTGTTTTGCCCTTAACCCATTAAGCTGTCTACTTAACAGATTAGGCCATGGCTATAATCTGGCTCCTAGAAAACAACAAAGTGTTAAGACTTCTCACCTTCTCTTTGTCGATGATTTAAAACTGTATAGCTCATCAGATAAGGAACTGCAAGCACAACTGCAAGTAGTCAAAACTTTATCAGATGATATATGTCAAGTCAAAGTCAAAGAAAACTTTACTGTCATTCAGAACTACACAGCAGTGTGGCTGAATGAAATTACAATGCTTTTTTCTCAATGCAGGAAACAGTTACACATATAGACAGAGTAAATTAATAAATATCACAGTAGAAATGTAATAAGTAGCAATTAGTAAGTATAAAGTAGGACAGCAGTGACCCACACCCATCCCAGAACAGGAGACAAAGAAGACAAGACATATAAGAATGCCATCTGGTATTGATAAATGTGCAAAAACAACCTGTAAAGCAGGAAAGCTGCAGCACCAAGAAAATATCAGTTTGGGACAGGAATATGGTATAAAAGAACTTGACCAAGAGGAGTGTAAAATATTTGGGAACTGGTGAAGGATCAACAATAAAACATGAACAAATGTGAATAAAACTCAGTAAGAAACATTTTAGAAGACTTAAATTAATCCTGAAAACAGCATTGACATCTAGGAACAAAATTCAAGCTATAAACCAATTTGCTCTTCCTGTCCTAACTTACAGTTTTGGAGTGATTGACTGGCCCGAAAAGGTGTTGGCTAGGTTAGATAGGAAAACAAGAGGAGTACTTCATGCTCTTCAAATGATTTATAAAAATTAGGGCATACCAAGATGATATATTCCTTGTTCTGAAGGATACATGGGCCTTCTTGAAATTGGCTACATGTGTAGATCTGCAATCCTGGGACTGCACACATAGCTGCTAACCTCACAAGACCCAAACGTAGTGAAAGTTTTGAAACATGAGTAGAATAAATCTAAGATGACTTCCCTGCTTAGTCTAGCAGAATCATATCAACATCAAGCGGGAATGGAAATCAAACCAGAAATAGATAAAAATCAGGTAGCAACTGACTGTGCCAAAAAAACAAAAGAAAGAATGTAAGGTGAAGGATCAGACGAGAAAGCAAGAAATGTGGAAATGCAAGTATAGAAAACTCCTGGAAAAACCACATGTTGATCAGGATCAAATGCAGGAATGGTTAAGGAGAGGCAAATTTAAACCAAAAAAATGAAAGGTTAATATTGGTGGCCCAAGATAGTGGGCTATTTATACATTGGTTTACAAAGTCCATTAGTCATGTGGGAGATACAGATAAATGTAGGTTTTATAAAACAGAATTGGAAACAGCTGCATACCTTGTTCATGGTTGTCACATACTAATGGCAGAAGGACTGAAAGGCATAATAATGTGGCAAGACTGTTGGATTGGAGATTGTGTAAATATTATGGTACTGAAGTGTCTGAAAAACACTGGAAACATGAGCCACAAAGCATCATAGAAAATGATGAAGTTTACATCACATGGGATCATCCATTACCAAAAGTCCAAAAGATAGATGCTAGGAAACCGGATATAGTAGTCCATAAAAAAAAGACAAAAGTAGCATTGATCATTGAAATCACCACACCCAGTGACTACAGTGTCTTGTCTACAGAGACACAAAGTTATAAAATATCAGGATTTGCAGGCAGAAATGAGGGTAATGTAAAAGAAAGATACTCAGACAGTTCCAATAGTAGTAGAAGCAACTGGTCTTATAAAAATAATCTACAATCATATTTAGATATGATAGCAATACTTGTAACACCATACGAATTGCACAAGGAGTCATTACTGGGCACATTCTGGGTGCTGTGAAGAGCACTTTTGTCTGACATCAAAGATTGAAACAATACTAATTTCATGAACTTTAATCGTACTTTGACTTAGGAATGGGGTTGATTCCCATCATAGTATTAGAAACCCAAAAGACTTGGAGAAATTAAAAAAGAGAGAGACAACCAGGAATATTGTTAGAGCCCACTAAAGCAGTGCTTTTGGCCCTTTTGAGTGCAGACAGGATTTGTTACCTGTTGATGGGGAGGGGGGGGGGGATGATCGATATGTTAGAAGGGATTTCACAAGGTGTAGTGGAGAGAGTGAGTGGCGAAGTTTGAGCTATATGTATCAGCCAATAAATTCACTATGTCAACCTGGTTAATGAAGGTTGTGCCATTTACAAATATTTCTTCACACTGCTGAGTGCTACTTTTAAGCTTCCTGACATTCCTAAAGAAGGCCTTGTGATTGTCCTTAGCCTGGTACGCTATCCAAACCTCATAATTGGCCTTGCTGGACTTTATTAAACTTCTTAGTTTCTTGTTTAATTGAACCAGTGAACAATTGTGTCTATGAGAGATGTGGGGAATGTTTTTGGTATTAGAGTTGGGTTTACTTCTGGTGGTTACGTGAGCCTCAGTGCAGCCATTTGCATGTTTATACAAAGTTTCTGTGAATAATTTTGCTTATGTTGCTATGTTATCAGACTTTGGGGGAGCCATCAATTTTGACAAACTATCGCTTAATAGGATGTAGTTTGCATTAGAATAGTTCCTGTTACAGGTTTAGTTACGTTTTTCAAGTTGATTTTTATTTCAAAGGAAACTACTTGTATTCTGACCTCAACAATAAGGACATGACACAGGAGATTGTGCAAATCTCTCTTGCGTTGGTGAATTGTAGGTCCAGTATGTTTGATCCCCTGGGGGGGTGCACACTATCTGGTCCAGGGAATGTTATGCCTATGAGATAGAGGCAGTGTGTGTTTCCCACTCTACAGAGGGGACTTAAAGTCTCCATATATATAGGTTATTTGGTTGGAATGTGAGTGCCTCTAGTAGGTTGTGTAAGAATTGTAAGCTTTGTGAGTCATACAGAATGACCTGTAACTGGACAAGACATGGTAAAGAACCTTGCCTGTGGAGACCTGGACATGGATGAACTCTGGGGCATCACTGGTTTTAACCAAGCTTCAGTTGTATTTCCTACTAACATAGATTGAGACATTTCCACATTTAGCCCCTGTCTGTGCTGCTGTTGGTCTATGGTAAATGTGTGGAAGGCACTGTAGCCATGCACTGCCAGAGTACTTTCTGCAGCTTTAAACAAAATCTTGTTAAGAGTGCAGATGTCAACATTCTCCAGAGTGAGGAGAGCTTGTAGGTTGTGTTGATTCTTGTTTAGGCTCTTAGTATTGAGCAGTAACACCTTAAACTTGCTTTGAGTATTTTTTTTTGCTATGTTTGTAGTTTAGTCATTTTTTTGACTAAAAATATTCTAAGGGGTGGATAACGTTTTAGCCAATATAGGAAAGCCCAGAGGGACAAGTGTAGAACACCCTTGGCAAAGCAAAGTGGTCTATTAACCATATCTTTCTATGCTGACTGACATTTAGTTCCCCTGGATTGACACCAGAAACTAAGCCAGTAATTCAAATCAGTCATCTTTTGTTCATACTGTGGGATCATTCTTATTGAATGCTGCTTAATGCAATGCATATATGTGCTGTGACGTGATGGCCCAGTGGACTTCCCTGGTCATCAAACTTAAATAAATAAATATTCAGAGAGATCCATAATGTATCTTTTTATATAGTCCATTGACATACATTGCAGGTCATTTCCACCCGCATGGACTATGATAGAATCTTATTGGTACATGTGGTGGAGAGACATGAGTGTGTACATACTATTGCAGATCCTGGCTCCAGATGGGCAACTAGACATTATCTTCTCATAGTCATAGTCACAGTCATAGGTTAATACTAAGCTAACTGCCCTTGCGAGCCATTTTAAGCCTAGCCAAATATCCCTTGTGAGAGTCGAACCCCGCACCTTGTGTTTGTAAGGCAGACACCTTAACCATTAGGCCACCCTCCCAACCCAGAAAAAAATACACAGTTCTTATAGGTTCATAGGTTAGTACTACGCTAACTGCCCTTGCGAGCCATTTTAAGCCTAGCCAGTTATCCCTTGTGAGACTCAAACCTTGCACCTTGTGTTTGTAAGGCAAACACCTTAAACATTAGGCCACTTATCCTTGTCCAGCATGGTTTGAGGAGCATCTGTGTGTCATACAGTACAATCCTGTATGATGAGAGTACTAGTAATGTGTTTGCTTGGCTTATGGGCTTTGTTCATGGGGAATCTGTGGTGTTAGGTGTTGTTTTTCATGTGGCTTTAGTGACTGCTGAGGATAGGTGTTGCAGTTTGATGGCTTAGGAAGCCTTTGAGGCATAAGAAAGTTTCATTTAAGTGCCTTAGTATAAGAAGATCTATATGTGTGGTGAGCCATGTGTAAAGGATATAGTGTGTGTGTGTGTGTGTGTGTGTGTGTGTGTGTGTGTGTGTGTGTGTGTGTGTGTGTGTGTGTGTGTGTGTGTTTTGGCGTGTTTGTGTTTTCTTGACAAACTTGATTGTAAATGAGATGTATGCTTCCAAGAAAGTTAAGCATGTACATCTCTGCATACTGTGTTAGTTTTTTAAGGATTAAAAGGTTGTCTGAGTACATGAGACAATTGCTGCATTGCCTTGAGATTACAATATCTACCAAGCTGGCCACAGAGACATTAAGAAATTACATATCCCTGTTGCTAGTACCTGTATTAAAGTTGGGCTATTATGGTTTGGGGACTTGGTTTTGCAGGGATCAACTGAGTGATGTCCAGGGTTAAACCTACATGTTAGACAGTGCTATAATCTGATATTAATGCAGTTTCATGTGCTAACTGCCCTAGTCTTAGCTTCATGCAAAGCCTTTCTGTGTTACAGGTTAAAGGCCTAAATACTAGCTTTATAGGTAAATTTTACAAAGTAAGTATTTGCTACTATACAGGGCACCGCTAACCACCACTGCCAATGTACCTTATTTTTAGCAGACATAAAAAGCTGAAAAACTAACTTCTGTGCCCTCTAGTCAATAAATGACAACACTTTGAGATGCCTGGAGTGCTTCTCAACTCAGAGAGACTGAGTAAACACCTTCTGCCACAAGATGGATTATCCTGGAATTTCTTAATGTAAAAGCACAGCAAAAGTAGCTCTAAAAGTGCAGATTAATACCAAGAACTAAGTCCCTAAAAAGCCCTCTGGCTGATAAAACAATTTCACTTTAAGCCTCACCATATGTTTCAACTTGAACTGACCAGGCTACCTTTCTGTTGCCACTAGAACTGATACTTTAAAGCAAATTATCTGAGGAGAGTGCCTTCCTTGTCTCATCTGTCAATACCCAGTAAGATGATTAAAGAAGATAAGACTGTGAGGAGCTTATAGGGCCAGGTATACAAAAGTTGAGATTGGGAGGAGGTTCCTAAGTTAGATATACAGTAGGGACAGCCAGGTTAAAAGCCTCCAAATTTAAAATCACGACAAGAAAATGGTGGATGGAGAAAATTCAGAAGAAAGATAGTAAAAATGCAATAAAATGAGAATTTAATCAGAAATTATTTAAACACCAACGTAGAGCACAGAAACTAGTTGAAATAGTATATTATAAAGCACTGCAATTAGAAAAAAATGCCATCAGTTAACAGCTTTAACTTCAGACACAGGATAAACACATCAGTAAACAAAGCTGATTTAAATAATAAGATAAGTGCAGTGTTTACATGTAGTTTAAATGCACTTCCATGGATGAAAAATATATTCCAAATGCTGTTTTCAAGTTGCCAAGATTCCAGCAGTCCAAGGCTAAGACGGCTGTCTGTTTGTTTAATGTAAAATATTGGGTGTGGGAGTTGGGTTGATTACCAGAAGCTCTATTTACTGCTGACATAACTGATCAAAGCTTGCTTTTTGTTATAAGTTTGAAAATTTACTACAGCATAGCATTAATGAACAATGCTAATAATCTTAAGAGCTCAAAAAATAATAATGGATAATATTTGAAAAATGACTAAAACAAGGAATTAGATGAGGAATTCTGATAATACATTTAAGATCTCAGAGAAATAACAATGGATAATGTAAAATGCAAATCATTTTATAGACGGCAATAAAATGAGATCCCACTTGAAATTATTTAAACACCTAGGCAGAACACAGAAACCAATTGAAAATACTATACTATACAATAGCACTGCAACTACAAAATTCCTTCAATTAATACGTTTAATTTGAGACACAGAACAAACACAGCAGGAAATGGATAAACAAATGTAAATAGTAAAATAAGTGCTGTATTTTAATTGTAGTTTAAATGTACTTCAGTGGATGCAAAATATAGTTCAAATGCATTCTTTTCAAGCTTCCAATCTTCCAGCAATCCTAAGAGGCCTTGACATTGGTCTTTACTACCAAAAAATAGATGCCAGATAGTGATGAACTCAGCACAGAACACTTGGGGAATCCATTGCTGACTAGACTCTTTGTGGAGTTCAGTCCTAATTTCCTGGTTCTTTTCTGTGAGCCGGCTGAGTATCTAAAGAGTTACATTCATTCATTTATTTGTTTATTCATTCATTTATTGACATTTTATTATCAGCAAAGTGCAACTGGGTAATAGCCCGTCTTCAGTGGAGGCCTGGGGAGAAAAGATCTAGATTAAAGAACAATAATTTTACAATCTTCAAAAATAAAACAAAACATCTGCAGTTTAAATAATCATAACAAATTAGACGTAACATAAATATATTAGTTAAGAACTGATACAAGGTATGACAATCATTTAATATTTAGAGAAATTTTAGACAGTTTGTAGAGAAATTAAAGGTAAGTTACCATGGCTGGCCTTAAGCATAGGTGAACTATGCAACCACCTAGTGCACCATGCAGGCTGGCCTCATAAAGGGCACATTTATTTATGCATTTATTTATTTAAATTTTATTATTTTTCATTTCAATCTGTTCATTTTTCAAACATACCACACTAGCACTCGAGAGACAAAGTCTGCACTCTTCTCGGCACCCTGTCTTTGAGTACATCCTGACAGTACTGTGACATTTGCACCCCTCCCAAGTCAGTAGCAGCAGCACTGAGTAAGAATTTAAATCTCAATTCGGGCACTTAAAAGCTGTATGTTGATTCTTAAGTTTCAGCCTCAGTGGCTCAGAAGGGATATTCATAATGTGTTTTCCTTTTATAGAACGTACTGACCTACAGTGATAACTAAGAAGGTAGCTTACTAACCTTTGTGAAACAAGAATGGCTAAAGAAAAAAAGGATTATTTAAAACATGGGTAATTCTATAGTGGAGTTTAGAATGGATGGTAGGAGATAGATTTAACATCTGCATGCATACCTTTCAGCTGTCTAGATTTTTGCAGAATTCAGAATTTTTCTCTTGTATTTTAGGTCTGTTTCTCGTAAAATTTTTGGTTTTCTGTCAAATCAATGAAGACTGAAGTGGATCGAGGTCATTATATAATGACACTTGCTAATGCAAAACTTATTATTCTAACAAACGTCTGGGGTTGTAAGAGCAATATATTAAAAATTATCCCTGATTGTGAGCTCTTTTTCCATTACTTTTGTCTTTGTCCACATTTCTAGGGCTTAGAGGTTGAGAGGTATGGTCGCTAGTACACTTGCTTATGTTATCAGGCTTTTCTGTTGTGAAGGTTTTTAAAGCTTTTTCAAATGCAAACCAGGCAATCCATTGTTTTTCTTTATATGGCACTGGACATGTCATTAAATTACCAGTGGTAGGATGTTTGCTCTGCCACCACAACATTTCCTCGGGAATGCTATTGGGAAATGTTTACCTTAGTGTTGTACCACACCTCAGAAGTGATGTGAATAAATTATATTACCTAAGCTATGGTTAAAAATCAATTAACATTATGTTGGCTAATTATTTAACCTAGCAGTGCTTCCTCCAAGTATTTTTATGTGTGAACTCAATTGGTCTTCCTCGTTATTTGAAAATACCATAAGATAACTATAGTAAGTACTTATGAAATAAAATAAGACTGCCTTGCAGATGTTTGAAATATCACAGTATACAGTTTCTGTGCAAACTGTTGCATATGTAGGCACTGACAACTGACAGGCCTGCTGAACTCTTGTTTGGCCGAACACCAGTCTGGTTTGTGTACCACACCTATTCATCTTTGCATATTTTGAAGTCTGACGTGCTATTGGACTTGATTATGGTAATAGGTTCTCCAAAAATGTACTTATGGGGAGTTTACAGCTTGATATACAAATGGAAGTTTGGATCAAATTTGCAATGTATTTCTAATTGCCTTTGATAAAGTCCAAGCAATTCAAGTTAATTCATTAGGTTTGTTTAAATCAATAATTGCCTCATGATTATTGGACTAGAATCCAAAACACCAAAAACATTGGAGATCACAACTCAAAACAAGGACTCATAGTCAAGAAACACAGAAGCAGCTTTTGGCAAACTCCTCATACTTTGATGTGTATTTATTTGTGGATGACAAGAAATTAATTTCCAAAGCAAAAAAAAAGTCGAATTTAAATAAGTCACTATACAGACTGATATCTGTCACCTTTTGGCAATATATAATGAAAGGTATTCAGAGACTGTTCATTCCTTTCCTGATAATGGACCGTTACAGCACTTAGAGGGTATGTAACAAATATGACACACCTTTGAAAACACAGTTTCATTTGGGTCTCCTACTGCTGACACATGTAAGGGGCCTATCTTTTTTCCAGTCTTGGAGAGCAATTATGGTGCTCCACGTACTACATACAATTTACACACACAGTACATTGCTGTTAACTGGATAATGTTTTTTACACTGGTATTTTGGAGTCTGAAGATTTTTTGAACCTTTGTTTTGAATGAGCATTGCTGAAGTTTTTAGATTTTTTTTTTTGCTTTTTATGAAGTAATGTTTTGAGCTGAAATTTTTACTGTTGCTCTGTTGAAGTTAGATTTTCTGAAGTATTAGATTTTCTGAAGTATTACTGCTCTTTTGATGTTTTTGATGTTTTTTGAGGCTTTTACTGAAGTAGTGTTTTGAATGATCACTTGTACTTTGTAATTTGTTCTGTAGAAAACATGTACTCTGACTGCTGATAAGGTTGCTATGAGGATTTGAGACTTACTTTAACTGTTGTCCCACCCCATTAATGGTGGCTTACCACTGACAGAATTGACATGACAATAAGATACGGGAATGAGATGGAAGTAACTGGAGTGAGACTGGAATTAATGTCTATTTGTTAATTACAGACACATTGCCAGTTTTAATCATTGTTTTAATTATCAGCAACTACAACAGTATAATGAACAAATGGACAACTTACTGTATGATTTTTGTCTGCTAATGTGGTTTGAAAGTTACTCTCAAAATTGCATATGATAAAGTACAACCAGCATCCAGCAATTAAATATTTCATAAATCTGAAAACATTGAACTGTTTATTTACATACAAGCTTGAGAATGTCTGTCAGCAAAACCATCCAAGTTAAACATTTGACTGTTAAATCATAGCTTATAGAGTCAAAGTTATGCAGACTACAGGGTTACCACTACCCAGGAGTAAATGACACATTTAAGCTCTACCTCAGATAAACATGAATACACCTCGTACAAATCAATGCATGAGACAGGTCTACAATGATTAAAGGTAGAAAATTGTTGTCTGTCATGACTGTAGATAAGAAACTCTTAAAGCAGCAACAGCTAAAGCAGGCTTGTTATTAAACCACCTTCACTTGAAGTTTAACTACATTACAAGTTTTCTTTTTTTCCTATAGTATGTTAAAGTGTTTACTGATTTTCATGCATTAAAATAATTAAAAAAAAATAAGTTGGAGTGACTTTTATGGGGAGTAACCTAGCTGTGGGTGTTGCTCAAATAGGGGTGTCTCAGGAATATGGTGTGTGTGGGGCTTAAGGGGCACCAAAGCATGCCTTCACCTAGGGTAACATTTCAGCTAAGACTGACCCTGTAAGTTACTCTAACCTTCTTATTTTTCTTTCAGCTGTTCCTGTTAGGGGTTGCCACAGCGGATCATTTGTTCCCATTTCTTCCTGTCCTCTGCATCTTGCTCTGTCACACCAACCACCTGCATGTCCTCTCTCACCACATCCATAAACCTTATCTTAGGCCTTCCTCTTTTCCTCTTAACTGGCAGCTCAATCCTTAGCGTTTTTTTCCCAATATACCCAGCATCCCTCCTCAGCGCATGTCCAAACCAAAGCAATCTTGCCTCTCTAGCTTTGTCTCTAAACTGTCCAACCTCAGCTGACCCTCTAATATACTTATTCCTAATCCTGTCCACCCTCGTCACACCCAGTGCAAATCTTAACATCTTTAGCTCTGCCACGTCCATCTCTGAAGCACAAAAAATATCACATAGTTTCAGCTGCTATACTTGTCCAGATCAAACTATCACTTGTACTTCCTGTTTCCTCTTACAAAACTATAATTTATTTAAACATATATTCAAATTAATCATCGGAAAATTGTCAAAGTGCTACCATGTCTGCCTGAATGTTGTATCAATATCATTACATGTGTCCCTGTCTTCCTTCCTCAGTCATTTGTTCTAAATTCCTTTAAGCTGTTATAATATGTTATCTCACATTTATAGCACAGCATTTTATTTATCCACCACCCTATCCCTGAAGAAAACGTTTATTATGAGGGATTGTTAATGAAATTATTACCTTCTGTATATGACATTGCTTACACTATATATTTCCCTTTAGGTTTCATATCCTTGAGAGCCTCTTCAATATCACATGAGTATATATACGGTACTTACATTCCTTCCTGCCCTCCCCTGTTTGCAAATGCTCCAAGCGTTCCTTATAATACAATATTTCTTTCATTAGAGATGTATGTTAGCTTGAATTGAGCTCAGTCTGCTTGCCCACATTTCATTCAGCTGCAAGACCTCAAAATCTGACACATCTCCTCAGATGTGGTCTCATCAAAATCGCTGTAAAGTGGCACAAACTTCTCTGTATCCCTTAAATCAATCTTCTTGCATACATGGCAAACTGGTACTTGGCACTGCTGTCAAATGATTGCCTTAATTATTGTCATTGTTTATAATTTTAATGCCTGGATCTATCCCCTGCTTCATAACTAC
The DNA here is from genome assembly GCF_019279795.1 of Protopterus annectens. Classification (NCBI taxonomy): domain Eukaryota; kingdom Metazoa; phylum Chordata; order Ceratodontiformes; family Protopteridae; genus Protopterus; species Protopterus annectens. Next base: position 1,282,618,177 of record NC_056729.1, read on the forward strand.
TAGCCTTAATCATGCTGCATAAACATAACACATGAATTATTACACCTGAAGTGCAATATCCTAAATTTATCACCATTAAATCCCAATGGTCACTCTTTTGATAAAACTCCCGGCATATATTTAAAGGTCTATTTATTGCAATAGTGTCCTATGCTCTTGGCCTGTCTGCCTTCTAGAAGCAGCTTCTTCTCCATGCTGAGAAATAACTTGCTGACATCATGCCACTAATCCATTTTACACTTAAGACATTGCAAAGTGCTCCAATTTTTAAGTATCTAGGGCCGTTGATTCTAGTAGCTGCAGCCACAGAAGCGATCCCTACCTTGTCTAGCACATACAGTGACTTTTTACGCCTAATAAAGTTCAGGTGTATTTGTCATAGAAATTTATTAACACCCATAAGAATTTATCTATTCACATCCTACATCTAATGTTATAAAGGTTTGCTGTGTATAATCTATTTTAAAAGGTCATAACTATCATCCCTTGTAGACATTTAGGAAACAATCTCAGTAAAGCCTCCAGTGTTACAAAATGTGTTTTATTAGCAGGTAGATGTAGTACCTGTATTATGAGAAATTCTGCTGCAAATGATTTATCAAATGATGACAAAGATATAGTGCAATTTATGCACAATTAATATTATTATAATATTAATATCAAATCTTAATGTATTTGAAACCATAGTAGCTGAGACATTAATTTAATTTGCAATTGTTTTTTATATATTTTCTGCTCCTAACATAGGTGTGTAACTATTATATCAAAAAGACATAATGATTTAATTTTTATGGACAGCATCATAAAAAGCATTATTGAAATATACCTATAAACAGATTTTTAATAACAGTTCACATTTGGTACCTGGCAATAAATTAGTTATTAGAACTGCACAAACCAGAAGTGTGCTATTCAAAACTAAATGATTAACATATGTGGATGCATGCTTGCATAGATACATACATACTTAGATACATAAATAAATAAATACAATTAATTCCCTAAAGCAGTAAAGCTGCAAGATGCCTTCAACATCCGGAAATACAATAACCATTGATTAGTTCCCATTTTCCCCTTAAAATTTAATGTGAGAACCACAACAGATGAAGGCTCACCCAACTTAAAACTTGATATTCCTTCTCCGCTCTGATAATTACTAAAACAAGAAGAGTTGTAGAGATCAATGTGTAACAATTTAAAATCTAAGAACCTTTATTGCTGAATTCTAGGATGTGGAGGCAAAATGGATAAAAATCTGGACTTACATATATTAAGTCTGAGACTGCTGTTTCTCACATTGTTCTTTTTTTTTCCAAAGTATAAGTTTGAATGTACATTAGAGGGTGCAGGGTGGCTTGTCATCTCCAAAAAAAAAAATGTTAAAGAGAAATGTGATGTTTGATATTTGCTTTTCTTCTGCATTTTCTGTCTTCTTTGTGTGTGTCTCATGACCTGGTAATTAAAGACTTTAGATTTCAATAAGGATCCATACAAAGTTATTTTCTTTAAACTGGAATATTTAATCTCTCAATAGCCCAACATTTCACCTAAAATGCATTTACTGTCCAAACCATTACTAACAAAGTGAGTAGATGTATTTCATTATCTAGTAAGTTTTATTCTAAAATAATGGCAGCAAATATTAATTACTATAGTTACCATTCTTCAGTTGTCAGTTGTAATCTTCAATCACTTGGCACTAAATTGTCATCTCCACACTCCTGATTCATACTCCTGCAGAGCACACCAACAAGGTAATGATACTCAACCAACACCCAGTTCTGTGTAAGACAATGTGTCTCCAACCAATTGGACCTAGATCCCCTACTTGTCTGGCAGTCTCTAAAAGACATGTGCATTATTACAGAAAAGCATAAAACTGTCAATGCTACCACTGTAATGGTTATCTAAATACATTTCCTTCCATTAGGCATTTTTATTCTTTGCCGATCTTCTCTGTTCATTCCACCACTATTCCCACATTTCCACTCATGAGCCTGAAGACCCAATTGCCCCAATTCTAAAAGATTTGCATGTCTTTTGGTATCAGGGAAAATGTTTTTTTCTATAATGAGCTCTAAGTTTGGATAGCAATTAATTATTTTATAGTGGGTGTATATATTTCTTTCTGTTGACAGGAACCCACTAGTTTAAAATGGAACTTTATTTTTATGTATGAGATATAAGACATGAATCAGTAGTTTTGCATAACCCTACTCATAGATTAGTCAAAGTCGCCTGTAAAACCTCTGATTTATATTATGCTTCTTATAAAATTACAGTCTTGAATCATGCATATTTTCAGAATGGAATACATCATTGCAGTTCATTGTCCTTCCTTATAGTTTAAAGCTATTTATTAAAAAAGTTTACAATCTTGAACTGCTTAACTGTACTTGCCTAAGCTTATGAACTACTCATTGTTTCAATTGCAGTAATTAAAATTGCTTTCAATCTGTGCAATAAATAATGCTTTACTGTTATGATCCTACATACAACTATTGGAAATTCTTCTTACATATAAACATTTAACTCTAATATGGTCTGATTTGGGTTGTAGCTGAAAAGTATCCTCAGGGTAGCCTGTACAACTGGCTAATACATAAATAAATAACCTATATGGATACAAAAACTAGAATTAGCATTAATTACTATAAACTGTAAACATTTTGCAATGTATCAGATTTTTGATACTTTACTTTTAATACATATTATAGCCTCCAAGGAACTAATAATTTGCACATCCTCACGTTTGTCAGCTGATTTCTTTTGGAAATAGTGAGAAAAGCAAGTTGAATACTATGGTGACAACACTGATCAATATGAAGCACACAGTAATCTGTAATCAGTTACTCGAATAAACAGCTGCTTATTTTGTCTTTGTTCTTCTAACCATTCTTATATTGAAGATATTGCCACGGGATCCGTACATAAGAGGTTCCTTGTGATCATGTCTACATGCTGAAATACAAAGCCAACGTTCCTAAATCAAAACAGAAGTAAAGCCAGATATAAATTCATCTCTCCTTGCTCTTCTCAGCACAAAGCATTCCCATGGGTTCATTAATTAGAATCGCTATGAAAGATGCCCATGCTGTTATGGAGCTAGAATGAAGGTAAAGGTTGCTCTCTGATATAAAATTTGCAGTGAATATCTTTCAAACCATTCTAGACGTGATGTTGGTAAGCCCTACATGATGATAATTATAGTCAGCCATAAGCCACTCTTCTTGATTCCATTTATTATAAAGCATTTCAGCTGTTTTTTTTTTTTTTTTTTTTTTTGCTCAAAGAAGCTACCAACCTGTCCATTCCCAGCAATGACCCTTCTTTTATCTTTCTGTCATACAATCTTTCCTACATCATATATTATTGTTGCTAATCAATCTGATATTTTACACCAACCTCTACTTTCTCCACTCACTTTCATCCTATAGAACTATTCACATTCCATCTTCTTAATATCATTAAGAAAACAATGTATAATTGAAATAAAAAAATGTTTGCTTTTAAGAGTGCGTCAGCTTTTTTGAGAATGTTGATTTCGTTAAAGAGATGCTTGAGTTAAATTGATTGTAGAGTTATTTCTTCAGTTTGTAACTCTGGGCTGAATGTGAAAGAGGTCCATGGAGATCAGTGTTCAATCCCATTTAACAAATAAAACAAGTAAAGAAAGAATGAGAGAGAGATAGGGAATTAGGAGAGAAAGAAATTACCAGTTTGTAGTTGGCCTGCATTTTTGTGAATGTGTAAAAAAGCCATCCAACCAGTTTAATAACGCAGACATATTTCTTACATTAAGGTTAAATAAACAAGTTACAGGGCAAGTAATAAATCTATAATATGCTTATTAAAGGTGTGTTTAACTAATCTAAACTTATACTGGAAGTATTATTGACTCTACCTAGTGGCTAGTAAACCATTTTAATGTAATAAATGGTAGTATAAATGCTCCCACTAGATAGAAATATATCAGTTTTGGGTATTGTACCATTTATATAAATTATGTAATTTAGTTATTTACCCTTTTTGATCAGGTTATTCCAATTAGACCTGTGGCCTATTTTCAGTGATGACCCAAAGTAATATACCAGAGGAAGTTTGGCCAGGGAAATGAAGACCTTTCATTGTTTGCAATAAGTGTCCTTTACATCTATCTGAGCTACCAACAATTCAGATATATGGGACCTTGGTTTTACATCTCATTTGTTGGATGGTACTCTTAGGAATGCAGCATCCCCTTAGGTTGCACTGGAGTGTCAGTAATGAAAAAGGTACTAGTCAAGTTGATGTGGGAATAAATTACACAGCCTTCAGATCTTTTAGCACCAAAAGTGCATGTGCTACCTGTTGCATGACTGACACTGTCAGTGCTATTCATAAGCTTCACATTAAACACATCTGTTCTTTTCCTGGATATATGATGGATCTAAGTATGGCAAGTATAAATGTAGAATGTTGCTGCAGTAACAGGGGTTGTGTCAACAGATTTGCTGTGTAGGAAGTCACTTCTGATACTGACATGTATGCATCGGTTACTGACAGACATCATAAAATCATCATAGTGAAGTACCACACAAATCACAGTAATGATCCTGTGGAATACAGCAGTAATATTAGCACTAAACGTGGACAATCTGACACAATCTGGTCAGTCCAGAGGTATACACAGAACTCCATAGTGCAAGACGTGTGGACCAAGCTTGACAAAGGTAATGTTTATAGACATGAAAATGGGGATATCACACAAATACTGGAATAGATAAGCTTACACACTTGATGCATTCATGCCCTCCTGTCTGTCCTAACACATATTAAACGGAGGAGCAGAGGTCCCAAGCCCAGTCACTTCCCACTAGTTAGTGACATACACCTTCACAGAATCCCACTGCTTTTTCAGAAATACACAACACATATGGTGGCCAGGCAACAGTACATCTGACAAATATCTGGAAATAACATCATACTAGGCAAATACACTGAGCTGCAAGGCATGTCACAAAGCAGTGTGCAAACTACAGGCAGACTGCCACAACACTGACCCAAGTTTCCTATGGGGGAATACACATGTACTTGCAAATATAGCAGGCACTACAGGCATGTAACAGCACAGAGTAACAGACACCAGTGTGAAAGTGCATACCCACAACCAGTTTCAACACAGTCACAGTCACTTTATGGTAAGCCTAATTAATAGTACAGAATATGGACTGTGTGAACAAAACCATCCTCATATTTGCCACTCACACACTAACCCTACATATACTGGCCCAATTCACAGTGTAGTCTGATGCCTGACTGTGGTATGGGACATGTCTCAGTCTGACCCTATAAACATATACACTGAAAGGGTACCATAAACTGGAGCAACATGCAATGCTAGCTAGAACTGGACCAAGAACCCTGACATCTACCACAGTCTGTACACAGGCCAAGTAACATATTCACAATATACTGCTACACAATTCTGATACTTTGTCAACAATCACCGTAAGTACACAGACCTCACTACTGTACAGACTACAACAGAATGTCCAGGTTTTGCCCTCAAATATAAGGCTTACTATACATAATATGTCTAATAGCCTGATATATCACTGACTTGTTATCAGGAATGATGTCAGTAAATAATGATATACAGTACATATACACCTCTTACTGCATGACATATGGACAAAGGGTGACAGATTTGGGGGACAGAGGCACAAACATAGGACCAATATTGACTTATTGCTATGATAAACTGAGAAAATTCCTGGTGTAATAGAGTTTGTTGTGACATATCTCTTCTGAGGGATATGAAGTCAGTAGCTCACATGGATGTCACCATGTACTGACTGCAATCATCAGAGTATGTTACTGCATTTCTAAGGATAGGAAATGTGTGAGTAAAACACCACATCTAAGACTCAAAACTCTGGCCAGTCTGCAGATAGCCCTACAGGTGAGAATTTTCTCAACCACATAACACTGTCATGCCAGACTTTAAATCATATAGAACAGCCATATCCACAGAAACCCTGTTAAACCAACATTACTTCGAATGTAGAACAGCAATACTTACATTATGTCTTCATGTCTTGAACATCCCCCTCCTGTTTGTTGGCCTGTCTCCACAGTGTATGTTGTAAGAGGTATTTCCAACTATCCTCTGAGATGCTGTTTGTCAGACACCCACATGAAGTCCTGCTCACACTGAAGGAAAAGGGCCAACACCCACATGAAGTGCTTAGTTATAAGAGTGTGTTTCCATGCAATTGGCTATAGGAATGATACCACAGCAGCTCCACATGCAATTAGCAAGTGGGGGACTCCAATTCATGCGCAAGTCATCAGCTGATCATGAACATTACCTACAAAAGTCAAGTTGCTGCCTATGCAAAACAGATGTACTTTTCCACATCCACCAGTGAGAGAAAGAGAGACAGAGAGAAAGTAAGAAAGGAAGGAAGTAAGAGCCAAGCATGTTTGTGTATGATCCATGAGTCGAGAGTGGTATCTGGGTATTATAACAGTTGCCTCTATTGTTTACTAATCTATACTGTCACATAATAATTGCACATGGCTATACACTTTTATGGCTATGGATTGTCTACAACAACCTCTACAGTGTTTGAAAACTATTGATGTTGCAATATGGACATTGTGACATATAGGTCCTCAATACAAAGTTGTAGCAAAACCCACACTGCAATGGATCCTGTCATTACACAATCACCCCAACACCCACACAGGATACTGATGACACACACACAAACACACACTTGCCAGTACTGAGTTTCAACCCCCTACCTGATTATGTATTGCTATTACAGTGTTACACAGTTATTGCATGCACCACGGAGGTTACGTGTTGGAAACCTATCCAAAGGTATCTTTGAAGGTGAGTGACATCAGCAGAAGTGCTAAAGGAGGGGTAAGGAAAGTGTAGTAAGTGTGGATGTCCCCAAAATCAGGTGTCAACAAAGACACACACACACTCTCACAGAAATACACACAGTTTCACAGTTGCCATGTGTGGGATTAGAACTCTTCCCTAACTAGTATGCTGCACTATAGTATTACACAGTTATTGCAAGCACCATGGAGCGTATATGTTGGAGAGCTCTCCACAGGTATTTTTGAAAGTGACTAATATCAGCAGCAGTGCTAAAGGAGGGGTAAGGGGAAAGTAGTAAGTGTCAATGTCCATAAAATCAGATATCATCAAAGACACACTCACTATCTCACACAAACACACACAGTTTCACAGTTGCCATGCCTGGGATTAGAACTCCTACCTAACTAACATGCTGCACTATAGCATTGCACAGTTATCGCAACTGCCATGGAGCTTATGGGGCTGGTACTTGTCCAAAGGGTTATTTCAAGGTGACTGACATCAGCAGACATGCTAAAGTAGAGCAATGGGGGGTATACTTACTGTGAATGGCCTCAAAATCATTCATCTCTACACACAAACACACACACATTTTCGCAGTTGTCATGTCTGGGATTAGAACTCCTACCTAGCTAGTTTTCTACACTACAGTATTACACACAGATCGCAAGTGCCACACAGCTTATAGGGCTGAGATTTGGCCAAAGAGTTATTTCAAGGTGACTGACATCAGCAGGAGTGCTAACATGGGCAATGGAAGTGCAGTGTCTGTGAATGGGCCATAACCCATTCATCTGGAGACACATACAACTTTTCATTTGACAGGACTGGGTATAAAATGCTAGATGAATACTGATTTGTACTATTGTGTTACACAGTTATCACAAGCACCACAGAGACTATAGTGATGAGGGTTACCAAAAGCAATGTCTACAGTGACACCAGCACATCTTGTGATATTGGCCAATTGGATGTGTGGTGGGTGGGACAGGCCTCATGATGGAACTCTCCCTGTCACTGTCTGTCTCTCTCTTCCCCACATCTCTGTGTGTGTATGTTTGACCTATTATATGTGTTGGCCTTGGATATGTGTGAGTATTCCTATCCAATGTGTTTATGCAAAGCATGAATGGTGTACAGTGTGGTGTGTATGCACAGAAATCTGTGACTGACAAATATGTATATTCCACTGTGTTTTCGGACATTTCTCTAAGTGTAAGAGCATGCCCAGTATGACCTTCTGTACTGAGTGTGTGGATTCATTCCAGGTCAGTTTACTCCAGTCCAGGGTTTGGTGTTCTACACCAACAGCTACCAACTTGTTTTTGCAGGATATCTGTAGGTAGGTTGACAATATGGAGTCACAATGGGCGACAGATAGTGGGATACTGTAGCTATTGTGTCTGTGCTGCTTGTGTTACATAGTTGGTGTTAGCAGAGATATCCAGACATAGGTACTGTTTACACTGTGATGTATTATGTCATCAACTACTGACAGAAATACTTATTTGCTCACAGTTGTTTCCTGGGAAATGCAAGATGAATGAAGCTGTATCCAGTATTGTGGTCTGCAGCCTACATATTCTTAAAAACTCATGCCATTTTGGAGGGGTAGCTACAGACACTTGGTGATGGATCTGTGTAAATGGTCCAGCACCTTGGTACTGTGGTGGCTGAGAATCCCCTTTTTGTACATATATCGACATAACAGAATGGCCATATCCTGCTGGGGGCCATACCTCTCAGCTGTACAGATTCACCCAGGTTACATAGAGGCAGGGCTCACATATCTGGTCAGTTCCCCTTCACATTGTGGTTTACGAGCAGGTTTGTAGCCACCCATTACTGGGTTTGCAAATAGGGATAATATGGGCACACATCAGAGTTTTAGACTTCACACACTACATGACGTCCATGCTTCTACACCCACCAGTCTGTTATTCTATCCTTTTCCTAACATTATGTGAGTGATATCTGAGAAGTATCCCTATAGTTGTCCCTGCACCCCAGCGGTATTTAGGGGTTGGTCACAGTTCATGCAGTAGGACATGGTGGGCATGCTAATGGGATTTGTCAACATGGCCTTGCATTTGTGTTCTGTTGACTGTGTTATGTTGTTAGTTGGGACCCCAAGAGCTAACATACATTGGCACTACGAATGAGGCACAGGGCTTTGACAGAGGACTGTAGGTCATTTGGTAGTGATGCAGGCCATCTGTAGCAGGCTAGTACATTATGTCACTCCTACATTCCCAGGCTGTGAGCCACTGGATTCCCCTGGGGTGACAAGGTAAGTGTGAGAGGTGTTAATGGCAATAGATCCTGTCCATATTAATCCATTGGTCTGGATGCTGCCAGAGTGCTACTTACAGCTAGGGACACACCTGCATGGGACACCTCTTCAGCATGCTGCATTCTGTAGGTATTCCCATACAGAAGTGGGGGTCATACTGTACTCATTCCCAACAGCAAGGATATGACCTGTGATAAACCTGTGGCTGATGGTGGGGTGAGCTGAGTGCATTTGTGATATGGAGGCTTCTTGCAGCTGACTCACAGATATATCTGGGAAATTCCCCTTATGGTGCCTTGTGCGAGGACATAGGCAGTCTCTTATTACTGTGCCTTTTGTGGTCTACCACTGATTGGACAGGCTACATCAGTATTCCATACTACATAGGCAACTAATGTGTTGCTAACCTGTATGCACAATTCCAAAGGTGTGTGCAGCTGACAGTTACATTTTATGTACTCTGTCAAGGGTACTTCCACATGTATACTGTGTGTATGTCTGGGCTCACATTCATGGTATGTCCATCTTTCAGATGGTGACAGATATTGACATCTGGATAGTGTGTATGGATGACTGCTGACATGTGTATTGCTGAGAAGCATTGTGACTGGCACTGCAGTTGTCAGAACATGGCCCTGTCAGCAACAGTACTGGCCATAGGCCACCAAGACACAACCCTCCATGCCTAAATGTTGAACACTTCCAGACAATATTGAACACACAACAACCTAATACATGGACACCTGCATATTGTAAATGTGCAACAATCTATCTTGTAAATTGGTCCAGCTTAGGCAATATGTGCTCCATTGTTATTAAACCCACACTTACATGTTACTGCATTTCTACATATGATTGTGGGGTGGGGGGGCACACCTGATGACTTTAAACATTTGCTATGACTGTACTGGTATTTCAGGTACGCTGTTGGCTTCCATTTCATTTTGTATTCTGACCTATCATGCAGACTGGATGCATATCAGCAGAGTACAGATCTTAGGTTTTATTGACCTACATTTCAGTTTCAGACTTCTTACCCTTCAGAACTAACATACAACTGCTAGAGCTGTTGTAGTCTGTCTGTGTAGGTCTGGAGGGGGGCTGTTCATGATTGCCATCAATTGGAGGTCTTAGCCCAACCTTTCCTTATGGTCATCTACACCTGTCCTGCTGGCTGAGGCTGTTGTTGGGTATGTGAGCCTCACTGACATGCATGTGTGTGTCCTATGGACACACATTTGGATCACCACATGTACTGCAGTGGGATTTTTCACCTTGTCTAGTATTGACTATTATGTTAACACCAGTATCTGTTATGGATTTCATGCTGCCCATATAGGTGTCCACTAACTGCTGCCATCCCATTCAGCCACCTAATTCCCTTGCATGCTTGCGTCCATACCATAGATACAACTATCAGAAGATACTACTGCATTCAGCAATTGATAGGAAAAGTGACTTACCTTGTGGCTTTGACAGTATTGAGGATGGTGCTGGAGAGCTGACTATGTCGGATGTACATAGTACACTCCCTATACATGGTAAAGTACAGGTAGTATCATGTTTGGCATTCCCATTTACTGTATGTCTGAGTCAGATAGAGGTGTCATTCCCTGGGTCCCTACCATGTCAGTGTATGTGCTATGCATTGCCTCTTTGCCAAGGCCTGAGCATATTGGGCATGCCTCCTTCTGCCTACATGGTCAGGCTTAGGTTGCTCCTCCTCTGAGTTCCTCTGTGCCTGTGATGGCCTTGACAATGATGGGGGGCTGTGTGGCCTTGCCCTGTGCTGTTCCTGCAGCAGCTGTTTCCGCAGGATCATATTGTGTAGCATGGCACATACTATGAACATTTGTGTACATGTAGTTGGAGAGTACTGCAAGGCTCCACCAGATACGTCCACGCAGTGGAACCATGCCTTGAGCATCCCAAACACATGCTCTGTCATGATTCTGGTTTGTGCATGTGCCTCATTATGGAGTTCTTGTTTGGGTGTGTGTGCATTTCTGATGGGTGTCATCAGCCACGGCTCCAGTGCGTAACCAGCATTCCCCACTACGTGGCCATATGGGCTGTCCCCACTGGCAAATGACTGGTACAGCTGTGTCATATGCCAGATGTTGGAGTCATGATAGCTTTCAGGGCAGCCAGCACACACATTCAAGATAATGCCATAGGTATCGCACACGACCTGGCAGTTGATGGAGGGAAAGCCCTTGTGGTTTATGTAGACCTTACCCCACTCACCAGGTGGTGCTTTGATGTGTATGTGCGTGCAGTCTATAGCACCCACTACCTGAGGGTATTCTGCTATTTGGTGGAAGAGACGCATATTGCTGGTCAATGCCTCATGGGTGTTGAGGAAATATATGTACTCACTGGCATGTGCTTACATGGCATCCAGGAACTGGTGGAGTACCCTGGATGTTGATGCCTGTGAGATACCCATGATATCCCCAGTTGCCCTTTGAAAGGTACCTGTGGCTAGTATTCTTAAGCCTACACATACCTTCATATCCACTGGGATGTGTTCCCCTCTGTTGGTTCTTGTGTGTGAGGTGTGGCCAGCACAGCTCAACAATTTGCTGTAGAATGTTCCTGTTCACCCTATAGCACTCCACTATCTCCAGCTCATGTAGCCCCTGGCAGGTTACCCTGGGTCTGTACACTCTTCTCTTTCTCCTCACTGTGGGTATGTCATCAGCATTCGCATCCTCACCACCTTCACCCTCTTCCACATATTGATGTATGAGAGCAAAAGCAGCCCCTAACATTTTGTTAGTTTTGTCAGATAAAATGTCCCCGTCTGTGTACACCGTTGGTGTAGAGTTTGTGGGAAAAATCACAGAGAAAGATGTTTGCATAGTTTATAGTAGTGTGCTGTGCTAGGCTGCTGCCTATGTAATTGGGTGATTCTGATAAATTTCACCTGCCAGCTATGCTAGTTCACCTGGATTGCCTTCCTACTGCTGTTTTCCCTTCCCATTGCCTTCCCATTTAAGCCCCAAGGTGTGCCGTGCATACCCAGTACTCAGATGTGAACAGAACTGCTATTTCCTGTTTTTTTTTTTTTTTTTTTGTTTAAAACACAGTGCTTGGCATGCACACCCGTTTAGGCAATATAATCACTGCTAGGCAGCCTCAGACACACCCCCTTCCTTAGCTGTGCTTAGCTAAGAGCAAACCTGGGTCACAGAGCTCCAATAAGCTTACAGCATGCATGACACTCCCCCTTATGAGGTCATCTACCTCTTATACCATGAGGCTGCTGCACCTACATGGTTGGGTACAAGCTAACACTGAGAGGAAATTTGTGATTCAGTATCACTCCCCTCATTTGCATAAAACAGAATGCCATTGCATAGTTACAAAACTTACACTCAGCCTTCCCCCTTAGCAACCACTATTCCCTGGTATTATTGTCCTATGCATGTCATTGACTATTATGACAGAATGCTGATTTGGGTTTAAAAACTTATTTCCAACTTTTTTTCTTATTTTCGGGCTGATCCTGTTTGCGCACTGCTGCCCTACGCTTAAACGGCCAAAATCAGCCAAAAAAAATAAAATTTATTTTTTATAATTTTGCAACTATTTCTCATGCCAGTGGACATATATTTGGCCATTGGCATGCCTACTACATTGAATACATGCTTTCTTTCCAGCTGTCATGCCTCGGTTTTGTAATTTGCAGAAATGTATTTAGTTAGTAGCCGAATACATTTCTACAGGTTACACTTTTCCCGCATAGATGCCTGCCTGCTTCCTGGATCACGAATTCACCTAATTTGCATAGTTTTTACGAGCAAATGGGGTAATTAGCATATAGCAGTAGTGTCCATGCAGGAGTAGTGTAGGAGTGCTCGTGCACGTCCCAGGAGCTAATTTCTGGATCGCTCATTGGCCATATTGTCTGCAGCAGCCCTTGCACTATTCCTGTACTCCGTACTCAGATCCTCCAAGCTGCTACTTCTCTTAGGCCTCTTTCTTGCTGCTATAGGAGCCCTATGGCACCATGTAGCATGTCAAAACAGAAGTAACAGTAGTGGAAGTTCCCTGATGCCCTAGCAAACTTTCTCCTAGTAGAATAAATACCAACTCTGGTGTCACATGAAAAGAGGCTACTAGTCTAGTGGGACCAGCACAGTCAACAAAGGATTAAAAATGCTTATATAAATAAATAAATGCATGAAATAATATGCACATGTATTAGTTTAGTCTGGGATTATGGTTCCATAGCAGTTAATACATAATACAATGAAGTGAAGCTCATATCGCTGCTGTTTATTTTGCTGAGATGAAGACTACTTGCTATAGGCAAAGGACATGTTTAGTGCATAGAAAATTTTCTGTCCTGTCCCCCTCTTGCCTCCTCTCTTGCAGTCAGCTGTTTGTCCACTTTTGCATGCGTGGGACAAGCCTCTGCCCATCTCAACATATTTTAATATTTATTTTCTGAATGTTAAGGTAAAGTGGCATGCCTTCATCACAGCCTTCATGAATAATTCACCTTATGTCAAGCAGCTGTCATAATGACATGACATAATATATGCATATCACAAAGGGAACATAGACTAAGTAGGAGAAAATTTGTGAAAAGATAGATATACCTCATAGACTGCTCTAGAAAAGGATAAACAGCAGTGGGTTAAATGGTTTACTATTTAAATTTTAAAAATGTTTTTGCAAGTAGTTACTTACTCGAAAAACATTATCAAAATTAACAATAGCTACCAATCAAAATAACAAAACAATTGTCAACAATTCAAAATCAAATTGTTGACATTGTTTGAACTTAACATCTGGTGATGTTCAACACACGTTTTCCATGGGGGCAAGCCCCCCTGCACCCATGCCCCCCACACCCCCTACTAGTTATATATTACAACTCCAAGATCACACTGCAGTGAGGAAAAGGGCAAAGTTCCTGATCCCCACACTAGTGTGATCTCCAATCAATATGTCGATCTCACAACAGCGAATGCACACTAGCATTCGCTGTTGTGAGTTCGACATTTTCGAATCAAAAATTCAAATTGTTGACATTGTTTGAACTTAACATCTGGTGATGTTCAACACACGTTTTCCATGGGGGCAAGCCCCCCTGCACCCATGCCCCCCACACCCCCTACTAGTTATATATTACAACTCCAAGATCACACTGCAGTGAGGAAAAGGGCAAAGTTCCTGATCCCCACACTAGTGTGATCTCCAATCAATATGTCGATCTCACAACAGCGAATGCACACTAGCATTCGCTGTTGTGAGTTCGACATTTTCGAATCGCCATTATGAAACTTTGATAAACTGACTTTCGACAATCAAAGTTACCATAATGGTATTCAAAATGTTGATAGTAAGCCGGGTTAAACATAGACAAGATCTTCACATTGTTGTACATAAAGTTTTGAAAATGCTACAATGCACTACCCATAGTAATAATATTTAAAGAGTAGTGTTTTGGGTCACACAGGCTTTAATATAAACATTTGTCAGTGTTAATTCTTTTTGTTAAAAAAAAATGCTGTATTTTACTTAAGTTCCACATAGTCAGAAACATTTATGTAAGTTATGTTTAGCATTAATTACATTTATTATGCACGTATGGCATTTGCTCAGTGTTCTTTGCTCTCTGACATGGGACCCGCTGCTTATATAGATGAAATATACTGCCAATATTCATCACTGTATCATTTCTGGGAGGGAGCAGAATTATTAAGATGGACAAAATAGCTAAAAGCAGCAACATGGTCTGTATATGTGACAGGCATGCTTATCACAATAAGGCCCCATCACAAACTAGCATTCCAGAGAGGTAAGTGATAATACAGTCTCTACTGAATTGCTATGAAAACACCAATGTTCTGTATGAGCTAGGACCAGCAGGTAAATCATATTCTCATGCACGTCTGTATGCCTCATTCTTCGAGGCATTGATGATAATGATGATGATGATGGTGATGATGGTGATGATGTCAACTATGACATGACCAAAACAGAATTTTAAGAAAAGCATAGCATGTCTTGTTGCAACAGCATTCAACAGCTGCCTAAGGAAGGATAGAAGCTAGACTATTCAGGTGGCCAGTTGGCATATTTATGGAAGGCAGTGGGGATCCTCAAAGGACTATGAACGTGCATTAACAAACATTGTGGTGCACATGACGGAAAGGAAGGTAAGCCAGTGAAACAGAAGAAGCAATATTAGCCAGAGCAAGTTAAAATGTGGCTAATGATGTATTTCTATCTAGTAAGTCCAGGGTGTAATGCATGATATCACCACAATGTCTGAATAAAAAAAAAATACCATCTTTGTGTAGGAAATATGATTAGTTGGAATTATATTATACACGAATTGCTTCAAAATGCTCTTGAGAAGAAACGATTATTTGTAGTCAAAACCATGCTATGTTATTTTGTAGGCCAAACATATATTATTATGTTGATTTTTAATAAATTATTAAAATAATCATAAAATGAAATGCAAGTGTTGTGAACATACAGGCAGTTTACCTAATTGAGACAGAGCAACAAAACCAGACAAGCGGATCTAAGCACAGTAGGATTCTGTTAAAACTGCCATGAATCTGCCAGCAGGAAGTTCACAGTTTTATTTTGTTGCAATTTTAGGCTTTATTTGACAGAGAACATTCATTTGTATAGGCCTAGTATCTGCAGGAAGGCAATTATTTAAGCCTTGTATTTGAGTAATATAAATTTCACTGTATGCCATCCATCTTTGAGACATAAAAAGAAAAATGCACAGGTGGATCCTTTTTCAGAACACTGAAAAGTATTTAAAACTTTAAGAATCCAGCATTGAAACAATAGCATTATTCACAGAGAATAGACTTAATTATTTGTACTTCTGCTTCTCAGTTTCACTTCAAATACACACATTGACTGATTTATATGCATTACTGCAGTGAAATAAAGATAATTACAGAATACCCTTGTTCACCTTGGGTAGGAAAAATGAGCTTTTGTTCAAGATAAAAAATCACAGTGAATTAAAATCTAATTTCATATTTCCTCCACAGTGTTAAATATTAAGACTTTAAAAACATCTTATCACTTTTGTTCTATTTACAGCAATATCCCCCAGCCAAGGACATTATAGCTCTATGATGCATTATTTATAATTACTGTATGCAGATTGTTGCATCCACCTACTAGTACTTTAGCTGTGGCACAGATGATTATACTGAGCCATTAAAACATGAAGAAAGGAGGTATGGACACCAGACTCACACTGATGAAGTTTGAATTCCATTACTGCCAACCAAAGGTCAAATGGAAATGTGAGAGACAGAGGATATGTCCTAGCATTTGCTTCATTACCCCAAAATGTGTGAAATTGTCACCAGAGGGATAGTGTTTCAAGTCACACTACAAGTTCCCAACAGGTTAAGATAAAAGCAAGTTTACACAAATCTCATTTACAAAACAATTCACCAAATATAACTCAAGAGCATATAGGAAATATGCACTGCTGCTCTGAATATGGGCTTCCAGTATCCACACCCTGACTGGGACTACACACTAACCAGTGAACATGCTAAATCTTTGATGCAGCATCCTATACCCTATTCTAACCACTCTCTCTTTTGATCACAATGCCTTAAAGTGTTTTTATGTATAGCAACTGCCTTTCAAACAAAGTATTATTTTCAAACACAATTTCAAGTGAAGCCTAGTAACAGTTTTCATTTCCACACAGCTTTCATCCTGGCAAGGTTATTCTGTCACCGCTCTAGATTGTTGGACTACAGACCCGTAGGCAACCATGTTACTCTTTATTTACAGTATAGCTTATTGCAATATGTTGAGTGATCTGACTGATTAGAAAAAGATAACAGTGGCCTGACAACTGATAATTATAAAGAACGCCTTCTACTCAAATAATAAATAATAAATAATATATGCATATATAATCACCAGCCACAAGATCATAAAAGTGAATAAATAAACACTTTTCTTAGACAATAAAGAAATTAGGACAGTGCTGATATAAATTAAACATGCAAAGGTAAAGATAGTTGTACAATGAAAAGAAAACAGCAATTGGTTGCACAGAGATTAGAGTACTTAAGAGAAAAAAACTGAGCAAGCTGGGAAAATGCCTTAGCTGTCTCTAACTTAAAGAAGAGTGATGTCTATGTTCATGCCTCTCAACCTTTAAACACAACACATCTAGACAAAGCCAAAAATAATGGGGGACAAAGACCCCAAAATAAGGACAATTTTAAAACATTGCTCATATAAACTTAGAAAGATAATATATTAAAATGTTTTCAATTAACATGCAATTTCTGACAGATATGAAGTCTGAAACTCAAACGTAGCTTACTATTTAGTGGCATCAATCCTCAGTGATTTGCCAGACAACCACATATTTTATGAGGGACAGAGCAAAAGTAAGAGCCAGTTGAGAGGTGTGGTTATGCTATGTAATAAAAATATTATAGAGACAGACAACAAGTACAGCAAACTTATATGATGTATGTATGCATCAAGATATCACTAGTAAAACTGACTAGCTAACTACATTGGCTTCAAGTGAATATATTCTGGCACACCAAAAATAAAAAAGACAGCAAAAGCAGATGAACAGCAAATACCAAACATCACTCCTTTCCTTTAAACTTGTTTCTGCAGGAAGGTAACCACCCTGCTTACCTCTATTTATTTCTCTTCTGAGACACATTCTATCTTCTGTCCATTGGCACCAC
This sequence comes from Protopterus annectens, assembly GCF_019279795.1. Classification (NCBI taxonomy): domain Eukaryota; kingdom Metazoa; phylum Chordata; order Ceratodontiformes; family Protopteridae; genus Protopterus; species Protopterus annectens. The sequence goes on from NC_056729.1 coordinate 1,282,636,082, forward strand.
CTCTGAGCCTATTATTACTTTACCCAAAGAGAGAGCATACATCTGCATGCTGGAGCACCATGGCAGCAAGGGATTAGCTGGCCTGAACTCCATTGGCTAACACATAGTTCATCTGCTAGGTGTCCCTTGGGGTGAGTCAGAAGTTCCACCTTCCTCCCAGGATGGGTGAGTCGCCAGTGACCCCTCATGCGGATCCTGCATAGTCAGGTCATATAGGTACCAGAGCTACTGCTCAAACTCAGCTCATGTGTGCAGTAAGGGTTTATCTCTCTCTGAAGTCAAGCTAGTCAGGACTAAACTTAATGTTTTCTTTAGGGGGCAAGCATAAATACATTTAAGGGCTCTATCTATAAGAGTGCTTATTAGATGGTAGAAAGCTAAGTGCATGAGGCAACACTTTTCAAATATTGGTGTCTGCTGGCTTATTAAAATGTTTGTGGGCTCCTGCACTTGCTAAGAATCTACTTGATAGAACATATCTACAGTATATTTAGATGTTTGTCAGAATAATTTAAGGGTGGAGGAGCAACTTCCAATGTAAAATGAAAGTTTTGAAATTATGGTTTAAGACGTTCAAAACAGTTGTGTCCTGCCTATATGGATATGAATTCTGTAGTAAACAAAGGAAACTTCTGAACAATTTTTATGGGAGTTTTTAACTTGCATTTTAATATGCAAGTAAGTAGAGTTATTTTTAATGAAGGAATCACTGTGTGAGCAGTTAATAAAGCAGGTGGAAACAAGGGATGGTAGGGGAATCTTGGCTACTTATCAGTCATTGGAAGGATTGCTAACTGCAGGGAATTAATGACTGTAATGCAGACACTCCTCATATAGTCATGGATCTTTTTACTTCTTTCAGTATCATGCAGAAAACAGGGTTGATTGTAATTCTATTGGAATTGAGCCACAGGGGTACCTCTCTTTGTAGCTGAGGCTAAGAATTAATAGTATGCCAATATGGGGAGAAGATGTTGAAAAATGGAAGGATATTATGCTTGGACACAGGCTATTCAGGGGAAGAAGGTTTTTGCCTCCTTTAGTTTTCTTGATGAAAAATGGGGCTCGCCATCAGGTATTTAGGTATATCTGTATTTAAGGGACACAGTCATGCAGTCTGGATTCAGGGATAAGATGTCTCTTCACTTCTTCCCAATGCTGGGGAATCTGGCAAGAGTTAGTAAACCTCAGGTCCTTGGAAGTTAATTAAAGGTTTCTGCCATGTATTGCTCAATGATAGAAATGCTCACATTGAAATTCTCAACCCGTTTTCACGAACATGGAAAGAAGCCTCTTAGATTAGTAGGGAAGCAATGGAGCAGTTCATTATGTGCATACGGAGACTTTAAATCACTCCATAAACATACAAGAAAACAATCCTGGTTTACATGGTGCATCTTGTTTACCTGTTTACAGTGATCCAGACCCACTAGCTCGGGTGGAATTACGAACTTCGCTCACCTTCCACCCTCAATTCCTCAGCTTATACTTTATCTCCATCCAGATTCCCTACAGTTAATACAGCATTACATAACTTCATTCAGAAACACTTAACATTCCTTACTGGTTACATCTCAGTGCAAAAGTAAATCTTCATTACAACAAAATCTCTTTATATATAAAAAATAAATAAATAAATAAAAAACATTGTAACACCACTCCACTTATTTAATACCCACATACTAGTGGGTATTATAAAGACATACGTCTGGAGCATTTCTCCCTCGGACGTCCACTGAAAATTGGCTTCATTCCAAGTCAGACTTTTTCGGTTAACAATAAATTAATTAAAAAAAAATAATTACAAAAAAATTAGCACCATTATAACATAGAACCTGAATTCCACCTAACAAACTACTCGCTTATAATGCTCTCTCTCTCATTATAATAACTACATAGCTACTTCTAATTCGTCTCCTCGCTAGCAATACGCAATCTATCAAAAGCAAATTAGGTATGCCCTTCCAGTGTCATTTGTCTTTACTTCTACTCCTTCATTCATAAAAATATAGACACTACTAATAAGAATACAAGCTCAGGAAGAGTCATTCACTCACTCTACTCCTTTTACACAATCATTCATTTAATCAATGTACTGCTTTCACACTATCATTAATAAAGACTGTGGCAAACTCTCCAATTTCAACCCTACGTCTTCCAATAATATACTTTCCTCATTTGCCTGGTCCTTTCTAATTAACCTTCCTCTTAATGAAGCCATCTCTAAATTTAACAATATTTTCCTTAATAACTTGAACTCTCTGGCCCCATCAGAAAAATCCTTGGCTATCACAACCCACATGTAACTTTATGTTACAAAGAGACAAAGTCTGGGAGATCTGGAAACAAAACTAACCTCCAACTCATCTTCATAATTATAGAGAACTCAGGAACCAAATCGAAAAACTCATTGACAATGATAAAGGACAATACTGTCATAAACCACTAAATAATCCTCACTCCAATGCCAAATTATTTTGGGACAATATTAACAAACTTCTTTATCCAGGTAAGCCATCTACACCTAGTCCCAGCTCAAATAGCTCAAATAGCTCAGATCTCTATACTGCTACCCTGCTACCCTTCTCAACTCATTCTTCCTTGACTCTATTAAACATCTTACTAAGAATAAGAATACAAATCTTTCTTTTTGTGATCCCCTATCCATCTACCATACTTCCACTACTTCTTTCTACAACTTGCCCCCACTGCTTATATCAGATCTCTCTTCTCTAAACATAAACTCTGTTCTCCTTCTGCTGACAACTTATCCCCTCAATTTCTCAAAATTGCTTCTAATGCCATTGCCTACCCCATCTCCATACTCATCAATCGATCAAGCAGCTTTTACAGGAAAATCTCCTAACACCTACACAACACGGTTTTCTTTCCCATCATAGCACTGCCATTGCTCTCATAACTTTCACTCAGACCTTTGCCAAAGCATGTGATGAAAATAAACTAGTCTCTAGTCACTTCCTTGACTTATCAAAAGCTTTCAACAAAGTCTCCCACAATCTGCTTCAATCTAAACTTAAGGACCTAAATCTCTCACAATCAACTATACTCTGGTTCACCAGCTGTCTCACAGATAGACTGCAGTCTGTCAGATAGATATCAGCCTCTTCTCCTTTCCTTCCTGTTCATACTGGCGTACCCCAAGGATCAATTCTTGGGCCCCTCCTGTTTAACATCTTTACTAATATTCTACAGACAGCATGCCCCCACTCCTCTCTTATCCAGTATGCTGATGATTCCGCTATTATATCCTGTTCTGATAATCTTCCCTAGCTTCTATCTCTTACCCGGGACTCACTTCTGTCTGTTGAAAAATGGCTAACTGGCAATGACCTTCTACTTAATCCTAAGAAAACAAAACTACTTCACTTCTTCCATAATAATCTACAACACTGCAATAACTCCTTCTCAGTCACATCTCTCAACAATACTTCTATCTCTGTTGAAACTCATACTAAAATCCTTGGTGTTGTTATTGATGACCAACTTAAGTTTGACATCCACATTCTACAGGCCGTCACAAAACACATCAAAAACTTGGCCTATTATATAGGAATAAAAAAACACTTGACTAAGAACACAAAACGTTCTCTGGCTCAAGCCTTTCTACTGCTTACCCTCTTCTATGCTGCATCTATTCTCACTAACCTACAAACCAACCTCATAGCCAAACTTGAATCCACCTACCATAAAAAATGCTATAGTTGCTGCAAATCTCCCTTACCACTCCCACCACTGCACTGCCCTACAAAATCTTCAATGACCAGAAGATCAAAAGCAAATATTACTTCCACAACTCTCCTCACTCACTCTATTCTTATTAATCCCTCTCTATCTGCCCTGCTCTCTCCACCCTAATTTCTCCCTTCACCCACAAACATTGTCTCTGCAGTATAGACCAACATCTCCTGGAATTCTATAAGACCACAAAACAAACTGGGAAACTCCTATATAGTTATTCAGTTGCTAACACCTGGAATAAACTTCCCCTAGACCTAAGAGCTACCGCTATTACTTTCAGTTTCAAAAAAAATGCTAAAACATTGCATGCTCATAATGAGGTCTTGCCCTGTCTCACCCCTACCTATCCTATCCCTCCCCATCTTTTCTTCATCCTTTATCTCAGTAAATACTATGTTATGGTAATTGTCCTGCAGACAATCCACCCAAAATATCAACAAACTGTAAATTTGTTAATTATATTTATTATATTAATTGCTTACTAAACCACTACTCTCCATGTGTATTGAAACTATATAAAGTCTGCTTTTCACTATTGGAATGCCATTGATATTACAGTACAGTTTTGTACTTACCATAAATGTAGATGTTCGAGTGCTCATACAGCTGCAGTCATCACACTTGGGTTATCCTACCGTCAGGCGGGTCATCGGTCGGCCGAATTCCAAAGTCTAGGTCTGGCGTTGGTTGTCGTCGCTTCCTCCCTGACATCAGTGCGGCAGGGGTATAAAAGAGACAGACGAAGCCATTTTATTCAGTTTTTCTTGCCCCAGATGTCAGGTGCCCCCAGAAAGGAAGGCAATACATGATGTTATGCAAACATACATAAGTAAATAAATCAAAACAGTAGTTGCAAGCAAATACACCATGAAGGAATACCCCAAATAGGTTGTATGTTAAAGGTGTTTGTCATAAGCCCTGTCCTAAGAGGGGATGGAGGGAGGGTAACCTGGACTGCAGCTGTATGAGCACTCGAACATCTACATTTATGGTAGGTACAAAACTGTACTATGTTCATCGTGCATACAGCTGCAGTCATCACACTTGGGTAGAATCCCAAAGCTAAGTAAGGGTGGCTGGTACTAAGCGGAATTAGGAGGGGCTAGAATGCCCTGCAGGACTGCTGTGGCAAAGCCCGCTCTAGATTTTGAGTATAGTGGAAGGTGGTAGTGCTTGGTGAAAGTGTGCACTGAACTCCAAGTAGCTGCTTCCAAAATGTCCTTGGTAGGGACCCCCCTGAGGAAAGCTGCTGAGGTAGCTGTAGCCCTGGTGGAGTGGGATCTGATGTATGCAGGCACTGATTTTCCATGAAATGAATAACAAAAGCATATGCAGTGGGCTATCCATTTTGAAATAGTCTGTTTTGAGCCTTTCCTTGCGCACCTGTAGCATAGGACACAAAGAGCTGCTCAGATTTCCTGAATGACTTTGTTCTGTCCAAGTAATAACGAAGTTGCCTGTGAATGTCCAAGGAGTGTAGTAGCCTCTCCCCTTGGTTCTGTGGATTTGGATAAAAGGTAGGTAAATGAATAGTCTGATTCAAAGCCACACTGGATACTACCTTTGGCATGAAGGTAGGGTTGGTTCATAAGAAAACCCTGTCCTGATGGAAAATGATGAATGGTTGCACAGCCATGAGGGCCTGTTGCTCCGAAACCCTGCGTGCTGAGGTAATAGCCAGAAGCAAGGCTGTTTTCCATGACAAGTATTGTTGCTCTGCTGAAGAAGCCGGCTCAAAAGGAGGCAGTGTCAGTGTAAGAGCATTTTGCACAGCTAGCATCTCCTTTTGGTTGATGTGTAGGTGCATCTGTTTTTGGGACCATTTTCCCTGGATGCACTGATCTGCCATGTGTGCTCCCCAGGCGTAGTCTGAGGCGTCTGTTGTGATGATTTGACTTGCTTGTGCTATACAGAAAGGGAGACCCGTGTTTCTTTGGCATGCTTGAGCCCACCACAAAAATTCCTTTTGAAGGCATGGAATGAGTGGTAAAATTGTTTCTAAGCTGTGGCTGTGTTGAGACCATAAGTTTTTTAGATACCATTGTAGTTTCCTCATATGTAGTTTTGCAAATGGTATTAGTAGGATGCAAGATGCCATGAACCCCCAGAGCCTGCAGGATTTTCCTTGCAGTTAGCCTGGTTAAAGTTGCCATTTTGTTGAAGTATTGAGACAGTTGCCCTTGTTTGTCTGGCGTGAGTTAAGCCATCTGGGCCATTGTATTTAAGCTGGCACCCAGGAAAATTATCTGTTGAGAGGGTATTAGTTTTGATTTCTTTTTGTTCACTGTGTACCCCAGGCAGTTTAACAGTTTTATTACAAACGCGAGATGCTGCAATAGAATGTCCTTGCTGTCCACTTGGATCAGGCAGTCATCCAGATATGGGTAGATTTGTATTCTTCGTTGTCTGCAGAAAGCAATTACTGATGCCAGGCATTTCGTAAACACTCTGGGTGCAGCAGATAAGCCAAAGGGCAATGCAGAGAATTGATAATGGGTTGAACCTGCAAGAAATCTGAGGTATCTTCTGCAATCTTGTCTGATAGGGGCATGCAGGTATGCCTCCTTGAGGTCCAACGTTACCAGCCAAGACTCCTTGCCCAGCATGGGAGGAAGCTGCTGTAATGTGAGCATTTTGAATTTTGATACCTCTAGATATGTGTTTAGAATAGATAGGTCTAAGATGAGTCTCCAATCTTTGTCCTTCCTTGGTACCAGAAATAGTCTTGAATAAAAACTTTGACCTTGTTCTTTTGCAGGAACCTCTTGAATTGCTTTCATTTTCATGAGAGCGGAAATTTGTTTTTGTGCCTCTGCCCATTGATTTTGTGGCAGGTTTGGCATGCCTCTCATTTTTGGAAGGGTGTGAAAGAGGAACCTGTAGCCTCTGTCTATAATATCCAGAATCCATTTGTCCTTTGTAACAATGTGCCAGTTTTTTGAAAATAAGGCCAGTTTTCCGCCCAAAGGTGCTGCCATTATTGCTTTGTTTGGCAGGCATAGGGGAAAGTCATTGTGTCTGTTTTCTAAATGACTGTGGTCTATCTTCTCCACCTCTTGGGGCTGGTGCTTGCCACTGCCTAGCTCTGTAAGATCCTTGAGGTTGTCCTCAACCCCTTGGGCGTCTGTATCTACCCCTTTGGGGTCTGTCCGTGGCTGGAAAGGACCAATTTTTTGAAGGCCAGTTTCTGCTGAAGCGTGGAGGCTGCACCTGCAAGAAATCTTTAACTGTTTGCATAGATTTCGCTTTTTCCTCCATTTTCTTTAGTACCTCCTCCACTTTAACACCAAACAATACATCTTTTTGTAGTGGTGCATCTAATAACTTTGCTTTGACATGATCTGGTAAGGTTTGCTCTTTGAGCCAAGCGTGTCTACGTATGACAGACCTCGTGACAGTAGCTCCACATGAGGCCTCTAAAGCATCAAAACCACACTGTAAGGTATGTTTCCCCACTTGTTCTGCTCCATGCAACAAATTCTGCAACTCTTTCAAATCTGGTTGTTCTGTTTGTGTCATTTTGCTTTTCAGCTGAGATAGCATGAACTGCTGGTACTTTAACATATGAAATTGACAGTTTGTGCCCTCATGGTTAAAGTGGCTGATGTATACACCTTTTTCCCCCACCTTTCTAATGCTCTGGAATCTCTCTCTGAAGGTAAAGGGTTTTTAGCAGTAGAGGCCTTAACCCCCTTGGGACCCTGAGAAATAGTTTCTGGGTCAGCAGAAAGGCTTTTATAAAGGAACTGGTGATTATCAGGAACCCGGTAATACCTGTCTGGTTTAACAGGGGCAGGAGGTAAAGAGTCTGGCTTAAGACTGGCTTCTGTGTACACATCATCCAAAATATCTAAGACAGGAGGAATAGCCAGGGGCCTATGCTGGGGAAGCAGCAGAAATTCCCTGAGCCTTTTCTTGGAATCTGAGTAATCTTGGCCTTCCCAGTGGACATGCTCTCTCAATGTATGAAGGGTTTCCCCAAAAGAGTAGTCCTCAGGGGGGGGAGAACGAGGGAATAGACTCCTCAGCATCAGAGTCTTCAAATGGGGAATAGGCATAATCCTGGTCCTCAGAAAGGTCTGAGGTAATAGAATCCTGATCTGAGGAAGGGAAGTCTTCCTCCAACCTGGGTCTTTTGTCTGAGGGGGGTTGAGAACCCCTGATGAGTGTAATCAAATCCTCAGCCATTTTAAGCATCTGTTATTTAGGCATGGGGCCTTGAGAGGAGGTCTGAGGACCCTGTTTCTTAATTTTCATTGGAGCTTTAGATTTAGAGAACGATTTAATAGAGAAGGTGGTAGGCCTGAAAACGCCTTCAGAAATGGCAGGCCTCGCTAAATTCTCCGTTTCTCCACCAAGAGTGGCGTCGGTATCTGCAGTGGGAATGGAGACCGAGGAAGCTGTGACCTCGGGTACTGAAGTCGCCGGTAAAATAGTTTCATCGCTGAGAACCGGAGAACCGGTAGTCGGCCTTAGCGTGATCTCAGTACTCGGTGCAGGCCTCGGATGTCTGTCCTTATCCTTGTGTTTTTTGCCTGAAACTGGCGTCGGTATATCCGACGACATGATATAATTAATGAAGGGCGAACTCCGCCCGGCACTTAATAGTGCGCTTGTTAAACCTAGCACAAAAACGGCAGGCCGAGACGTCGTGGTCTGGCCCTAAGCAAGGTATACAGTAAGAGTGAAAATCCTTATGCGGTATTTGCTTCCCACAAGAAATGCAATTATTAACTTTGTCTGACATCGGTCTGAGGCAAGAAAAGTTTCCCCAACGGGGTACTTAGCTTTAAAGAAGACTTCGGCTGAAATACTTTTCGTAAATCTCAGGAGCTGGCCGACCGGCACTTGCGAACTGCTTCTGCTTCGGGCACCGCGCGGCAAGAAAGACTGAATAAAATGGCGTTGGCTGCCTCTTTTATACCCCTGCAACACTAATGTCAGGGAGGAAGTGACGACAACCGACACCGGACCTAGACTTTGTAATTCGGCCGACCGAGGACCCGCCTAACGGCACGATAACCCAAGTGTGATGACTGCAGCTGTATGCATGATGAACATTTATTGTTACTAATTGTTACATTTTATAGTTGTATACGTTTTTTCTGTTTTCTGTTTTTGTATCTTTTCTCTTTGGGCCTCTGGTGAAAATGGGCTTCTTTGACCAGTCAGACTAACCCGGTTAACAAATGTTAAATAAATAAATAAATAATCACCACTTTTCCCAAATTCATGTATAAATTCACCCTTTCCACTTATTTTTTTTCAAGAACTTTCTAAGAGCTTGTGATGCCCGTGCCCTGGCTCAGCAATCAAGGAGCCTCAATCCTCACCACTAACACCAGAGAGGGCATCTCATATAGGAGAATAGGATAACAAATACACACAGTAAAGTACAATTTCCCTTAAGAGCACACGGAGATCACAGTCAGTCTGGGGCTGGTTGCTCCCTGGCTCTCCAGGTCCCCAATAAGACTCCCCACTGGCGCAGCTATAGGGTCCAGATCTCAGCCTAGCTGGCAAGCTAACCTCCAGTACCCTCTCTTTCAAACCAGTGCTTCATATCCCTGCCCAAGTAGCGGACACACACACACACACACACACACACACACACACACACACACACACACACACACACACACACACACACACACACACACACACACACACACTTTAAGATACATATTTATACAACTTCACAGACACTCCTGAGAAAGGCTGACACAGATTCTCCAGTTGTGCCCCTATACCCAGACTATACGGTAGTAATTCCTGCCACCACCAGCTAATAATTATCAGCTACCCAAAGGCCCTTAAAAGGGTATCCAATTATTACTGTGCAATATTATTATCCAATAGTAGTGTAACTTAAGCAATCAAGGCTTATTGGAAGGGCTTATTACAGGATCACTTATAAGCATGCAATGTACTCAAGCTTAATTTATCTGTACATAAACCATCCACAGTTAAAAGGTTTTAAAATATTTAATAATAAATAATTAAAACCACAAGACAATACTACTACACCACAGTGCTATTCAAGAGTTCAGAGATCACACAGAAACTTAAAATAATTCAGTAGTACAGTTCTGACATAACAGAAAAACAATTAATCTAATCTTTATAGTCCTAGCTATTTCTACAAGAAAAAGCATTGCTAAGATAACTTACTTAAACAAACAGGCAGAATGCTGATGAGATGGATGTCAAGACAAAAATGTTACAGTCTCCCTCTGAGCAATAGTTTTTAAAATCACTAACAAACATTTCTGCTGGGTCCTCCCAGATTACATCATTCTCATTTACTTCCCATTACATCATTTATTTGACACATATCCTGGAGTTCCCAGGCCAACAGGCTACATTATTTAGCAAGCTAACACCTGTTCAGGAAGCTACAATAATAAAAGACATTTCACATGCACACTCTAGTAATTATTCCTTAAGTTAAAACAATAGAATGTGCTAGCTCAGACAGGCTGACTCTGAGCTCTACAGATCAAAGGAGATATTTGAAATACTTTAAACTTCAAAAGAAAGATTTGAAATGCTTGACTTAGCTTTCCTTAGAGCAAATGGCAATGTTGACACATTGTTGAAACAGCATTTCTTTACATTTAAGACACAAGCCTGTATTTTATATTTATATTTACAAACGCAAGAATTATGCATCAAATTCTATTAGACTAGGCTGGCAGCCTTCACTCATCTCTACCAGTCTTCACACCCCCACCCCCCTGGAGAACTCAAGCTAGTTTTTCAAGAAATGTCGAATGAGAGTGTAGGTATATCTAAGTGTACCTCACCCCATTCCCTGTCTTGAGAGCCCATCTGCATTGGCATTGCTACTCCCACTGCGGTACTGCACTGACATATCAAATGCTTGCAACCACAGGCTCCAGCTTAGCAACTTGGCATTTTGCTGGCTGGCTCTGTTTAACCATATTAGGGGGTCGTGATCTGTCATTACAGTGATTTTTTTCCATACAGATAAGGCTGAAGTTTCTGCATTGCCCACACTAAGGCTAGAAATTCCTTTTCTACAGCTGCATAGCATTCCTCCCTGGGTTGGAGCCTATGACTGAGATAAACCAATGGGTTCTCTTCTCCCTTGGAAAAAATCTGGCTAAGTACAGTCCCCACCTCATGGTTAGAAGCATCCACTTGCACAACAAATGCTTTGCTGTAATCTGGGCTGGCTAACACAGGGGGTACTCCCAAAGCTTTTTAATCTTCTGGAATGCCTGATCACATGCTGGGGTCCACACTACCTTATCTGGCCTGTTCTTCCTTGTTAGGTCTGTGAGGGGGAGCAGCTATGGTACTATAACTAGGGACAAACTTTCTGTAGTACCCTGCTGTCCCTAAGAATGCTCTCACCTGTTTTTTAGTAACAGGTGCAGGCCATGCCTGAATGGCTTCTGCTTTGGCAGGGTCTGGCCTTATCTTACCACTCCCCATTCTATGTCCTAGGTAGGAGACCTCTGCCATGCCCACCTGACATTTGCTTGGCTTAATGGTCAACCCCGCCCTCTGTAGTCTGCCCAGTACCTCCCTGACATGCTGAAGGTGCTCTGGCCAAGATTGGCTATAGATGGCAATATCGTCTAGGTAAGCAAGGGCAAACCCTCCTGCTTCTACTAGGATATGATCTACCAGCCTCTGGAAAGTCACTGGGGCATTCTTCATTCCAAAGGGCATTTTTGTGAACTCATACAAGCCAAATGGAGTCACAAAGGCTGACTTCTCTCTAGCACTGGCAGTCAAGGGCATCTGCCAGTAACCCTTGGGAAGATCAATGGTTGCAAGATACTTAGCCCCACCCAGCTGCTCTTGGGCCTCATCTGTCCCAGGCATGGGGAAAGCATCCTGCTCTGTTTGACTATTTCATTTTCTGTAATCCACACAGAACCTGGTGATGCCACCCTTCTTTGGCACCAGCACCACTGGAGAGGCCCAGGGACTGTTGGACTCTTGAATCACCCCTAGTTCCAACATCTCCTGTACCTCCTGCCTCAGGGTCTGTCTGACTCTCTCAGGCACCCTATAAGGGGCCTGCCTAATAGTAATTTGGGGTCCTGTTTCAATCTGGTGTTGCACCAGGTGGGTGCATCCTGGTTTCCCATGAAGATGTCCCAATATTTCCTGTAACATTGCTCAGATTTCTCGAACCTGGGTAGGAGATAGCTCCTGGGATATTGCTACCCCTTCCACTGAGGTGTCAGCCCGAGCCTCACTGAGGAGATCAATCACCAGATCTCCCACAGACTCCTGCAATCCACTGCAAATGCTCAGCACAAGGGCCTCCTTATCATGGTAAGGTTTATCATGGTAGGGTTTCATCATGTTAACATGGTACAGTTTGTGCCCCTGCCATCTGCCTAGCTGTTCTGCCATGTAGTTAACATCACTTACCTTTCTTACCACCTTGTAGGGTCCCTACCAAGCTGCTTGCAGATTGTTGTGTCTGTCAGGAATGAGAACCATTACCTGCTGCCCCATAGCATACTCTCTGGCAGGATTCCTGTCATACCACACCTTTTTCTGTTTTGGGCTTCTACCTGGTTCTCCTGGGCCAAGCCCATGAGTTCCCTGAACCTTGTCCTTAGGTTTAGGACATATGCCACAACAGCCTCCTTGTGAGTCTCACACTCACCTTTCCACTCATCTTGAATTAAATCTAGTGGTCCCCTCACTCTATGCCATTACAGCAACTCAAAGAGTGAACAACCTGTGGATTCCTGGGGAACTTCTCTGTAAGAAAACAACAGATGGAGCAAATATTTGTCCCACTCCCTTTTAAACTGATCTGCAAATGCCTGTAGCATGGACTTGATTGTAGAGTTTAACCTCTCAACAAAACCATTAGTCTGGGGATGGTAGGGGATTGTCTTCATGTGCTTCACACCACAGGACTTCCACAGATAAGCCAGCAGGTCTGACATGAAATCGGCACCTCTGTCAGACAGTATTTCTTTTGGGAAACCTACCCTGCTGAAAATTTCTAACAAAGCATTTGCCACCTTCTCTCCCTCAATGGAGGGCAAAGCCACTGCCACAGGGTATCATGTAGCATAATCCACTACCACTAGGATATACTTTTTCCCTGTGGAACTTGGGGTACTCAGAAGACCCACAATATCCATAGCTACCCTCTGAAATGGCTCCTCATTCACAGGCAAAGGCATCAAAGGAGCTCTAACCTTGTCTCCTGCCTTGCCTAGCTTTCGGCACTACTCACAGGTCCTGCAGTACCCTGTTACTTCTCTGGAAATTCCAGGCCAATAGAAGTTCTGCATAATACATCTCTTTGTATGTTTTATGCACGTATGACCTGCAAAAGGAATATCATAGGCTATGGCTAGAAGTGCCAGATGGTAGGCTCGAGGCACTACCAACTTCTGTACTCCACTCTCTGTGTAGTAATAGTTTGTCTGAGTATACAGATTCCCCCTTTCCTTGAAAATCAGGTGCCTCCCTAGCTACCTGCCTCAGGCCTTGCAATGTAGGGTCTGAGAGCTGAGCCTGTTCCAACTCTCTCCTTATAACCCTTCCCAGCTCCCCTTTCACAGGAAGTCTGGCATCCACTGACAGTGGTGCCTCACTGTCAGCCTGAGTACTACAACTCACCTCTACCTTTGCAGTTACACTGTCCGCGGGAACATCAGTACCCACAAGCAGCTGTGGCTCACATTCAGTTTCACTACTACAGAGTAGCTCCTTCCTGAACTAACCACATCACCAGTTCTGGCTAAAAGTATGCAGTCTGTCTGTGTCTCTCTCAGGCTACCAGACCCACATGCTTGTCTCCTAGCCTAACCACATGTAACTGCATAAGTACATGGTACTGCCTCATCAAAATCCTTTCCTGTCCAGACATCTGCAGGATCATAGTTTAGTACTGTTGTTGTCTCACGACAACCTACTACTGGCATTTTGTCTTTCCCACTTACTGGCTCCCACACCTTTAGTTCCCCACTTTGCCTCTGTGGTCACCTGTATGCCACATGGCCCCACAGGTTGCATTCAAAACATTTAACCCTAACTCCTGGACATGTACCTGGGCTAGTGGCTTTGCCTGCTACTGGCAGATTCTGTTGGTGCAGTCTGTGCTGCCCACCATGGGTTCCTTTAGGCCCATGAGCAGTGCTGGGGGTCTCCTTCCTGTGCAGGGCTGCTCTGTTGGCCAGGTATAGGTCTCCCTTCTTCCCCAACTCATCCAAAGTAGCACATTGTCTATCAGCTAACCAGATCCACATGTCCTCAGGCAAAGTGCTAAGGGCTTGTTCCCTCACCAAAAGGTCTGCCAGCCCTTCAAAACTGGTGACCTGACATCCACTCACCCAGCTATGAAAATAAGTGCTCAGTTCAGCAACATATTCACACACACTCTCATCTGCCTTGCGTCTACGCTCACAAAACGTTTTCCTATACATTTCAGGTGTTAGCTTAAAACATTCTAAAAGACATTTGTTTACAGCAATATAATCAAAACAGGCAGTGTCAGGCATTTTTGACAAAAATAAGTTACAGCTTTCCCATGGAGTAAGGGGGTCAGGAACTGTGCCCAGAGCCTTTGGTCAAAACTATACTGTTTGCATACCCTCACAAACATATGAATGAAACTATCAAAATTATCCCCGTCTTTAAATTGTGGAAGAAATTTACTGACCTGTTGTGCTTCTGGGGTCCAGTTACTCCCTTCCGCATTACCTCCATAACTCTGGCAAAGAGACAGCATTTCCCTCTCATGCCTCCTCTGATACTCCTTTTCTTTGGCTTCTATCTCCAAACGCCTTGCCTCCAACTCAAGTCTCTTTAGCTCCAGCTGGATTTTTGAGTCCACTGCAGGAAGGTTGAGCTGTCCATTCTCTGTGGATATTGTATCTCCACTGCCAGTCTGATTGTTCTCCTGGATGCTGTTTTCTGATGCAGCTGTAACCAAGGCTGCAATCAGGTCTGCCCTAGTCAGGTTTCCATGCAACAGTCCCCTAGCCTGGCACATCTCCACCAGTTGACTCCTTGTCAGCTTTCCATACTTCTCTGCTGACATGCTCCCTGCTCACCCTGACTAATTAAGCTAACAAAAGAAATAAAACATTTGTGATCTGAACTCTTAGTATTCACTGCGTAGCTGTTTTAGAGTACAAAACACCTTCAGAGATCACTGTACATAAGCTACAGGATTCATTATACCGACACCACTACAAGCCAATTAGTATTTGCCAGCTAACTAATATGCGATGTGGATATTCCACTAATGCCCACCAATTATTATGTGAAGTGGATCCCACCACTGCAAACCAATTAATATGTCAGGTGGATATCCCAACCACTGTCACCAATTAATATGTGAGGATATCCCACCACTACCACCAATTAATATGTGATGCCTGTGCTCTGGCTCAGCAATCAAGAGGCCTCAATCCTCACCACTAACACCAGAGAGGGCGTCTCATATAGGAGAATAGGATAACAAATGCACACAGTAAAGTGCAATTTCCCTTAAGAGCACACAGAGATCACAGTCAGTCTGGGGCTGGTTGCTCCCTGGCTCTCCAGGTCCCCAATAAGACTCTCCACTGGTGCAGCTATAGGGTCCAGATCTCAGCCTAGCTGGCAAGCTAACCTCCAGTACCCTCTCTGTCCAACCAGTGCTTTGTGTCTCTGCCCAAGTAACTGACACACACACACTTTGAGATAAGTATTTATATAACTTCACAGACACTCCTGGGAAGGGTTGATACAGATTCTCCAGCTGTGCCTCTATACCCAGACTATATGGTAGTAATTCCGGCAACCGCCAGCTAATACATTTTTAGCTATCCAATGGCCCTTAAAAGGGTATCCAATTATTACTGTTCAATATTATTATCCAATAGTAGTGTAACTTAAGCAATCAAGGCTTATTGGAAGGGCTTATTACAGGATCACATATAAGCATGCAATGTACTCTAGAGCTTAATTTATCTGTACATAAACCAGCCACAGTTAAGGTTTTAAAATATTTAATAATAAATAATTAAAACCTCAAGACAATACTACTACACCACAGTGCTATTCAAGAGTTCAGAGATAACACAGAAACTTAAAATAATTCAGTAGTACAGTTCTGACATAACAGAAAAACACTTAGCCTAATCTTTATAGTCCTAGCTATTTCTACAAGAAAACACACTTCTAAGATAACCTACTTACGAGAACAGGCAGAGTTCTGATGAGATGGATGTCAAGACAAAACTGCTACAGTCTTTCTCTGAGCAATAGTTTTAAAAATCACTAAAAATATTTCTGCTGGGTCCACCCAGATTACATCATTCTCATTTATTTCCCATTACATCATTTCTTTGAAACATAACATGGATTTCCCAGGCCAACAAGCTACATTATTTAGCAAGCTAACACCTGTTCAGGAAGCTACAACAATAAAAGACATTTCACATGTACACTCTAGTAATTATTCCTTAAGTTAAAACAATAGAAAGAATGTGCTAGCTCAGACAGGCTGACTCCGAGCTCTACAGATCAAAGGATAGATGTGAAATAATTTTAACTTCAAAAGAATGATTTGAAATGCTTGACTTAGTTTTCATTACAACAGATGGCAATGTTGCCCCTTTGTTGAAACAGCATTTCTTTACATTTAAGACACAAGCCTGTATTTTAAATTTATATTTAAAAATGCCAGAATTATGTATCAAATTCTATTAGACTAGGCTGGCAACCTTCACCCATCTCTACCAGTCTTCACAGAGCTAATACTAAATCAAATCTACTACCAACCAAATCAAACCTAAAGACAACATCTCATTGGTTTCCTCATCAATGGGCAAAACTTTAGAATAAACAAGTTCAAATCAGTTCCTTCACAGTCCAGCACAGTCTAGAAGTTTTAGGCAATACAAAATCTATTCATCCATAACCCCTTTTTCCCATTTTGCATATGGGATCAGGGTGCCACTTGAACAGTGACCATCATCTAGAGATGATGCTTAGACCACCAGGTGCCTAGCCCTGCCTTGGTTGTTCTCCCATACCACACATACACACATTTACTTATACATGTGGGTAGTTTAGAATGCCCAGTCCACCTACTGCATGTCTTGGTAATATTGGAGTAAACTGGAACACCTAGACAAACCCCACACAAATACAGGGCAGATATGCAGACTGTGCATAGAAAGAACCCCATCCAAGCATTAAATTGGAAAGCCCTTTACTGTGAGGTGACAATGCTATCCAGTGAGCCCATGTGCCCCTCATTAGATTCAACATTTACATCGAATATTGAATGGGATGTCCGTATAGGAGCTAACATAAGTCTTGCTCCTACCCTGGAATTCACTGTTTTGCAGGGCTCCACACCTCCTGCTAACTATATGTTCTAGCTCCAAGATAGCATCACAGTGAGGAAAGGGATGAATTTCCCAGTATGCACTGAACTGCAAGCTCTACTCATAACACTGAGCTCCTATCAGCGAATGCACAGTGGCATTCCCTAATCATAACTCTCGCTCAATTAACATTGGGCAACAGGGGAATCGGCCAATTGTCGTTCAACATTCCCATGTTCTGCAACATTAATGCTACATTTTGATAGTATACCTATAAAACCTATGCCTCTCACATCTGGAAGTCACCCTTATTTAAATAATTTTCCAAGCAAAGGAAACCAACCAAAATTTCACACCTCAGCACATCACCATCCTGCCCACCTTTGTCCAACTACTTGAAAAATGAATATTCTGATTTAGGAAAATTTCCCACTAAATGATAAGAGCAGCAACCAGAAAAGGTGCCCTTCTTTTACAACTAGAATAATGTCTACTTCCAAGAAGAATGGAAACACCTTGCAAACCATCTCAAATAAAATATGTTAATTTATCAAGTTTTTTTTCTAGTAAAAACACTACTGTCTAACAAAATCAAAAGCAAAATGGCTACCAGTTAAACACAGTAGCAAACCTCTTACTTCTTAGTCAGTTATTCAAAAATTGAAATTCAGAATTCTTAAGTCCCTTAGCTGCAAACCACTCTACAAAATTATCCTCCTATAACCTACAAAGCCAAAATCACAGGGTTACAATACCTATGAAATGCCCATATTCACACTTTGCTGCAACAAGCACAGTTTCTCTAAGTCCTAAACTATGGCAATATCTGCCCTCTCATCTTTTGTTTGGTCCCTTCAGACATCATTGATACTGACCTAGCCCACAGTGCCCATGACTGCAATAGATCTACCAGCATTCTCCTAGCTTCCTCCCCCTGAACTTCTCCATTGTTGCTGGGGCCAGTCATGGATCTGAAGGCCATCCCGGGGACTTGCCCATTGTGTATCCATTAAGTGGGAGACCTTATTTGGAACATGCTTTCCCTTTAAGGAGTGTTACCAATGAGTTCCCTCCTCCCAAGACAGGTATGCACATCTGTCCCTGCCACTCCATCAAGTTGCCTGAGCAGCTATTCAAACCTGGGTCAGCTGGGCCATACTTAGGGCTTTATCCCTCTACTACACTGGAGTGGCCATATTCTTGCATCTCATCTTAAAGATATTACACATAGAACTAAAACTCCTGCGTAAAATATAAGCTAAATGTAAATGCCAGCAACATAGTGACATAACACAATATATTACACACATTTGTCATTCATATAGTTGCTCACTTTAATCCTATTTAGTATTAAATCCTCTAAGATTGTACAACCACACAATGCCTTCAGTCCCCCTGCTTCCATTTTACTCTACCTTCTTCATGTTTCTATGCCCACTTCTATTATGTTTAATTAAAAAAGCAATGTGTTGAAACCCAAAATGTTGAATACACAAAATATCAAAAACTAAACATCCTGCTAATTATATATGTCGAATTTGGGATCACACTCCAGTGGGTCAAGGGCAAATTTCATTTTCAAAATTTTGTGTTTTGACATTTTAAGTTTCAACAT
Source organism: Protopterus annectens (assembly GCF_019279795.1). Lineage (NCBI taxonomy): Eukaryota > Metazoa > Chordata > Ceratodontiformes > Protopteridae > Protopterus > Protopterus annectens. The sequence continues at coordinate 1,282,654,790 of NC_056729.1, forward strand.
TTTGTTTTTTCAGTCAAATGGCATGCAGCCATATATATGTTGTAAATACAATGTGCATTTGTTTTGCAAATTCTCTGCAGTCATTACTTATTTGTCAGCAATGTAATTAACTTCCTACTCTTTTATCCTAACCTCATTTTACTGTACTAGCTTTTATACTTTGAATGTATCATTATCTCTTAGTTGAAACTGAAGTTGACCCACTGAGATCAAAAGTGTACCCCAGTAAACAAATATAAATAAAATAAAATAAACTTATAGTTTCACCTGGATGTGCAGTTTGCTGAATGGAGACCAAAAAAATGTATATATATTTTGGTATTATCCTGTTTTATTTCATATGACTACCATCCAGATTCCCTCCTGAAATTTCATTGACCTAACAATACAGCATCTTGTTATGCAACAAGGTAGACTGATATTCAGGCAAAGGATAATTCATGTTTTTTCATATGCAAGAGCTTATATTATCTCATTACAGAAAGCATAAGGGAACCAGTCTAAGCTTAATTACAAGGGTGGAGCCTCAGGTAGAGTAAATTGTTGTTATGACATTTGTCTTCCATAAGATTATGAGCAAATGGTGTGATATATTCCCCTTTTAAAGATATCTCAAACAGTGTGAAGACAGGTGGTTACTTTCAAAAGTTTCTTCAGAAAGACAGAAGATAGGATTCAATAAAACCTGTGTAGGCTCCGTGTAGACTACATGGAATGTATCTGTGTGCACAGCCACAGTTTTCACCTGACAGTGACCCATACATATTAATTATGGGGTGCTACTGAGAGAGATCAGTGTTACATGGATACTGAATCTGAGCAAGCAGTAGCATAGAGGCTGTCCCGTAGTTGTGGACTGTCCAGAAAATGTCGGGACAGGTGGTAAGCACAAGACAATAAGTATTTTTAAATTTTATGTGCTGTTTGCACAGTTCGGCATGATGCTTAGTGATGCCAAGCTGCGCTTATATCTATGCACCTGACATCTGCTATATATCTAAAATAGAAACTGGATGTAATCAATTGTACTTTTAATTTTACTTTTTTTGTCTCCCCTTGTTTGAATGGAGTGGTGCGGTGCTTAATGATGCTGAGCTGCAATTATACATATTCACCTGACATCTGCTATATATTTATAAATAGAAACCAAAAACAACTTGGCTGACAACTAATAAAACAAAAAACAGGTACAGAAGCAACCAGACAGTCCAAGTAACAAGTTTATTACCAAAGTTTAAAGTTTAAAGTTTTAAGCGCTTTTCGTCAGCTTAATCAGCTGACTTCCTCAGAAACAGTTAAAACCAATGAAAAAGTTTCCTTATATATAAGACTTCGACAATTACGAATCTCATTAACATCTAAATATATATACCTGCATTTCCTTCAATTGAAAATGACAGTAACCAGCTCTTCTCGAGACTTGAAAGTAGCAAAAACTAAACAATAAAAAATAAAAAATATATATAATAATAAGTCATTAACCATGGGTTTTAGGCAACAAAGCCTAGTACAAATTGTTTGAAACTAAAATGCATTAAATAAAAATAAAATAAAGATAGAAATAGAAATAAGTATTAATATGAACCCACTAACAAAAAGTATATTTAATGGGGGTGTATTTAAACCAAGTCACCTCTTAAGGCTATTCAATGTCAGTACACTACCAATAGAACAAGAATCGTTCAGCCCAGGATGACTATAAGCGTTTAACCTCACTTGCCAGGCTAGTTCTAATTCTTCAAGTTTGAGTGGTCTTGGACCACCCCTACAGTCAATATTAACTTGGTCAATAGCCACAAATTTAAAAGTGTGGTTATTGTAAACAGAAATATGCTTTGCTAGGGCGTTTTCATGTTTACACTTCTTTATGGCATATTGATGTTTGTACATTCTGTCCCTTAGTCTTCTCTCTGTTTTTCCTATATAGAAGCCTGGACAGAATGTACACTTAGCCAGGTATATAATAAAGGTAGAATTAGAATTAAATCTACCATTTAATTTATAAGGTGTACCGTTAATCTGAAAACAATTTGTTTCCTCCACATATCTACAGAAATTACAATTGTAACATTTTGACATACCAGGATTTCATATTAGAGGCATGTTGTAATTTTCCAAAAGTGTTTTAAGGTTCTTACCTTTCCTAAATGCCACTCTAGGGCTTTCCCTACTGCTTCATAAACAAGTGGATACTTCTGAAACAGTTCCCAGTTTTTCTGTAAAATGGCTAGACAAGCATAGCTTGATAAAATAGGAACCTTAGACTTTAATCCCCACTACAATTTTTTAACTATAGATGTGAGGGATTTGTATACGTGCATACCACACGAAAAAGCACTTGAATGGGTGGTGTTCATGCTAAAGAAACATAATGCTACCAATAGGGAAATTAATTTAGTGACTGTACCTAGTGATTTAGTACTCACAAATAATTATTTTATATTTCAAAATGAGTTCTTCCTACAAAAAGTAGGGGTTGCAATGGGGTCTCCATGTGGGGGGAGTATAGCCAATTTAGTCATGGCATACTGGGAATCTGAGTTTATTTTTAACAACAACAAGTTTCACAACAGGTTTATTTTTTATACTAGATTCCTGGACGACATCTTCATTTTATTTAATGGAGATGAGGGTGTGAGTGAATTGGTACTGCAATACATCAATAGTACCACCGACTTTCTTCAATTCACCTCCACGTTTAATTCTGATAGTATTGCCTACTTGGAAGTATGTTTAAATAAGAATTATGTTATGAACTGTTTTACAGCAAGGATATTCAGAAAAAAGACTTATTCCAACACGTTCCTCCACTTCACAAGTAGTCACCCTTTTCATCAGAAGAGGTCCGTCGTCAAAGGCCAACTGGTAAGAGCAGCCAGAATGATTAACCTAGATGACTTCTGTGATTAGTGTGAAACACTTAAGAGCATGTTCCTACATTGAGGTTACCCTGAATCACTCTTGGATACACTTATACAAGAAGTGATGGAGAAGAGACGTGATAATGTCTATAAGCCACTTTTACGTGTAAAGAACACTTTGACACCCATGAATTTAGGTACCATGCTAGAAGAAAACCCCACAAATGTAATTGAACCTACTAGTCAGGAGGTAACTGAAATTAAAACTAAAAATACAACAAATTTTGTTACCACCTTTAGTAGTGACAGCTATGCTTGTCTAGCCATTTTACAGAAAAACTGGGAACTGTTTAAGATGTATCCACTTGTTTATGAAGCAGTAGGGGAAAGCCCTAGACTGGCATTTAGGAAAGGCAAGAACCTTAAAACACTTTTGGAAAATTACAACATACCTCTAATACAAAATCCTGGTATGTCAAAATGTTACAATTGTAATTTCTGTAGATATGTGGAGGAAACAAATTGTTTTCAGATTAACGGTACATCTTATAAATTAAATGGTAGATTTAATTGTAATTCTACCTTTATTATATACCTGGCTAAGTGTACATTCTGTCCAGCCTTCTATATAGGAAAAACAGAGAGAAGACTAAGGGACAGAATGTACAAACACCAATATGCCATAAAGAAGTGTAAACATGAAAACGCCCTAGCAAAGCATATTTCTGTTTACAATAACCACGCTTTTAAATTTGTGGCTATTGACCAAGTTAATATTGACTGTAGGGGCGGTCCAAGACCACTCAAACTTGAAGAATTAGAACTAGCCTGGCAAGTGAGGTTAAACGCTTATAGTCATCCTGGGCTGAACGATTCTTGTTCTATTAGTAGTGTTCTGAAATTGAATAGCCTTAAGAGGTGACTTGGTTTAAATACACCCCCATTAAATATATTTTTTGTTAGTGGGTCCATATTAATACTTATTTATATTTCTATCTTTATTTTATTTTTATTTAATGCATTTTAGTTTCAAACAATTTGTACTAGTCTTGGTTGCCTAAAACCCATGGTTAATGACTTATTATTATATATATTTTTTATTTTTTATTGTTTAGTTTATGTTACTTTTAAGTCTCGAGAAGAGCTGGTTACTGTCATTTTAAATTGAAGGAAATGCAGGTATATTTATTTAGATGTTAATGGTATTCCTAATTGTCTAAGTCTTATTTATAAGGTAACTTTTCATTGGTTTTAACTGTTTCTGAGGAAGTCAGCTGATTATGCTGATGAAAAGCACTTAAAACTTTAAACTTTAAACTTTAGTAATAAACTTGTTACTCGGACTGTCTGGTTGCTTCTGTACCTGTTTTTTTTATAAATAGAAACCAGATGTAATCAATGGAATAATTTTTTTTTCTGTCTCTCCCTGTTTGTGCAGAGTGGAGCAGTGCTTAGTAATGCCAACAGATGTGTAAAAATAGAAATCAGATGTATTGAATTATTGTAGTTCTGCAGTGCTTAGCAATGTGAAAACCCATGCAGCAGCACTGATCAATGTGCTCAGGTATCTTAGTAGTATATGTGAAGATATACTGTGTTCATGTACTAACCAAGTGGCTAGATAGGTTGAGTCATGACCTACAGTGTAGTAGGTCCTGGGTTCAAGTACTGAGCACTCATATGTTTTACATTTATTGATGGGAAATGAGTCTGCTGACTGAATCATCACTGTTATTTAAAATGGAAAGATTGCTACATTCAGCAAAGCTGCACAGTGCTAAGCTCTGCTTAAACATGTTCAATGGTCTACTTCATTTGTGCATTGCTAAGCCATACTTAAACATGGCTTGTGTGAGTTTACTCAATGATAAGCGGCGCACCACATTTTTGAAAGTTTTAGTATGATGTGTAAGGGTGGGATTGCAGCCTATATATTGGCAAATAGGCAGGAATTTCACACCATTCTTTGGAGTTCTCACTTGGCTGTTGATATGCATGGTAGTGTTGGTGAGGGAGAGTGCTTTCAGGTGCAGAGATGGGGTGGGCAGGAGTCTAAAGTGTTTGTTGGACTCCTGGTAAAAAAACATGAACCCTGGCTGCTGCAGGGTGATTACCAAGGCTTAGAGTGTAAATCTGAGGCCTGTCATCAGTTGGCTAGGAAACTTACCAGTGCTACTGGTATCCCCTGCACTGGTTAGTGTCATCACCACTATGATGACCTGAAGCATAGCAAGAGAAGAACCTTGGACACCTGGATCCAAGAAGCTCTGGCTGGGCAGACCCCAAAGATATGCACATATATTTGACATTACTTTAGAAATGTTCAAGCTGAATCTGTGCAAAACTAATATGCATAATGTTTTGCTTCTCTTACAACAGCTGCAGAAGAAAGGACTTGCCATGTCCAGTCTCATGCAGGGCATCTGGCCAGAATGAGGCATAAGTGTGTTAAGTAGGGAAACATCAAAACAATAAACTAATGCATAATGTACTGTCAAGATGAATTATTTACAGGGTTTGCAGTCGTAAAAGTCAGGTATGACATACTTGGGAAATGTAATATGTTTAGTAATGTGTCAGTGCCTACCTGAAATGGTAAACCAAGGTAAGGCAAGTAAGCATGCATTACTGCATACTATAGCTTAAAACATCAGTTAATGTTGGGGTCTACCCAGATTAACAATTACTGTGGTGCTCATTGTGTGAAATATGTGGCTGACTGCACTCAAGTAATAACGAGGGTATATGAAATCTGCCACAGCTCTCCATGCTGTACATGCCAGACTTGAAGCCAAGTAATCAATAAGGGTGATGGTGCTGTGATATGTACTGTTTCAAACAAAGAAGTGCTCACTATTCTTTTAGTCAATGGATGTGTACTCTAATCTAACACCAGCCAAACGTGCAAAGGAAATGAATAAAGACTGTAGAAAAAACTGTCAGATAAACGTAGTGCAATACCCACAATAAGGTTTGAGCATGTGTTCTGGTCATTTTGTGTTATATAATGCTGTACATTCCACCCACTCGAAGAACAAGGTGCATGGGTAAGGTAGTTGACATTCTGGCCAGATATCCATGTGTATAAATGTCAGATTTAAGGTACATTATCAACAAAGTTTAAAGCAAGATTGTGCATTGATAAGTAATCTGTTCAAATAAACTGTGCTTTATGGCTGCATTCACTGCATCTGTGTTCTAATCTGACACCAGTCAACTGTAAAAATGAAATGAATAAAGACAGCTGAAAAAAATGTCTGATAAATGTAGTGCAATATCCACAGTAAGGTTAAGCCCTGTGTTATGGCCATGTTTAGTCAAATAATGCTGTATATTCCCCCACTCCAGGAACATGGTATATGGGTAAGATAGCTCATGTTCTATGCAGATATCCATGCGTATAAGTGCCACATATTCAAGAACAATATCAATAAAGTGTAAAGCAGGACTGTGCCTTGATAAATAATCCTTTGCAATAAGTGTGAATTATGCCTCTGTGTACTGCATGTCTTCTGAAATCTGACATCAGTCAACTGTTAAATTAAATGCACATTTTCCCTGGAGTCACAGCTTCTGGGTTCTAATCCCATGGCAGCTGACTAAGAAATCACTGGCAGTCTAGGCTACTTAGTGTACATGAACATACCTCTCAACTGTCATGATTTTTTGGAATGTAATGACTAATGCCCCATGTGCTGGTGCTTGATCAGCAGGTAAATGACACTACTTGAATGCAATATATAGGCAAATCCATTTACAGAATACCTTGGTAGTAATGTATGAGCACACTATGTAAAACAGTTCCCTGTTGTTGTGTACCTGCATTTTTTAGTGCTTGGCCCATACTGTCCCATGCTAACAGGTTGAGAGGTATGTACATACAACATAATCTATATAAGAACTGGAGACACAATACACACAACTGATACTGCACACCTTTATAGGTTCATAGGTTCATAGGTTCGTACTAGGCTATCTGCCCTAGGGCATTTATAAGCCTAGCCAGAGTGTTGTGGCTTTCACCACCCCTTAGGATGAGAATACTATGCCCTTTTAGGGTTTAGTTTACTGTGCCTCTGTCTAGTAGTGACACAGAGATGACCCCCGGGGTAAACCTATGATCTCCCATCCACTCGTCAAGATTTCTCTTGAATAGAGTTAGTGAGGGGCTCTGCCTAACATGGATTGGGATTCTGTTCCAGAGTGTAGGGAGCCTCTGGGTTATGAATCTGTCCCTCCAGCATGTCCTATTTAGTTCAGTGTTGAGGTTTAAGTCTCTTGCTCTCGTGGCTCTGATGGATTTGGATTTTCTGAGGTGGAGCATGTCCATTAATTCTGGATTGGACATGGCCTTGTACGTCAGGCACAGATCACCTCTGAGTAGGCGGTATGCAACTGAATAGAGCTGGAGTTTTTTCAGTCGGTCAGCATATGACATATGTTTAAGACCCTTTATCCTCTTGGTGAGGAACTTTTGGGGTCTTTCCAACTGCTGCAGGTGTCGGGTAAGATACATCCCAAATGGGGCATTGTACTCAATCATTGGCCTGATAAGAGAAGAGTACAGTGGCACAATGACTTCACTTGATCTAGATGTGAAACCCTTCATGATAAGGTGGGCAATATAGGTCTTCCTAACCACTTTGGCAATGTGAGTGTCAAATGAGAGGTTACTGTCAACCTGGGTCCCTAGGTCCCTGATTACCTCTTCCGTACTTAATGGATTACCACCTATGTGGTAATTTGTGGGTACCTTGTTTTTCCCAAAGGGTATGACTATATGTTTTTTGGCGTTCAGCTTAAGGCCATGGCTCTGGCACCAATTATCCATTTCTATGAGGCCTCTCTGAAGGATGTTTGTGTCCGCTGGAGTATCAATTATGGCGCCCAGTTTGCAGTCATCTGCGAACTTTGTCAGCCACAATCCTCCTATGTTTGCCTGTACCTCGGAAAAATAAATGCCGAACAAGAGGGGTCCCAGGACTGAGCCCTGTGGGACACCGCTTGTGACTGGCTTAGAGTCTGACATAGCTCCAGCAACTCTGACCCTGTGGGTTCTGTCCTTGAGCCAGTTTGCAACCCATCTTGTGACATATGGGTTTACATTTAAGCTGGTGAGTTTGTCTATGATGCCCGAGTGGGGTATTGTGTCAAAGGCTTTTGCAAGGTCAAGGTAGGCTGTGTGAACTGCCTTACCCTCATCAATGGCCTTAGTGACTATTTCAAAAAAGTCGACCAAGTTCAAAAGGCAGGATCTGCCCTTGACAAAGCCAAATTGGGTAGGATCCAATGTCTGTAGGTCCCCATTGTCTTTGTTTATGAGTTCCATAATGATCCTCTCCATAGCTTTGCAGACCAGGCTCATCAAGCTTATGGGGCGGTAATTTCCAGGGTCCGTAGAAGCACCGCCTTTGTGAAGAGGGACCACTGTTGCTGTACGCCATTCTTTGGGTACATATCCTGTAGTAAGGCTAAGATTAAACAGCAGCCTTATGTGTGGGTTTAGTTCCTCTTGGAGTTCATGTAGTACACAGCCCGGGACACCGTCCGGTCCCATTGATGCTGTGTTTTTAGCTTTAGAGAGGGCGGCTCTCACCTGGGCATCTGAGATGTTAGGGAGGCTACACTCTGCTGGGATAGTTATTTTTCATTTTGGGGGGGAGGAGAAATTTGCACTGAACCTGTCTGCCAGAATGTTGGCAATGTCAGTGGGTTCAGTGTATTTTGTGTCATTTTGGACTAACTCTGAGCATATCTGGGAGTTTCCACCCAGGTTTCTAACATAGCTAAAGAAGGCCTTGTGATTGTCTTTTGTGTCTTTTGCGATTTTTCTCTCAAAGTTGGCCTTGGATGATTTTATGAGTGATCGTAGTTTTTTGCTAGTACTGATCAGAGATGCCTTCCCTTTTAGGGATTTTGCTCTGTCATGTAGTAGCCTCCTCCTCCTGTTGTAAAGTTTGTTTATGGCTGGGGTCCACCAGACCGGGCGCCTGCCTTTGGGGGAATGGGTCTTGGTTTTATTTGGGATTGCATGATCCATGCATTCCTGAATGTGCCCGTAGAAGGCATTTGCAAAGGATTCAGCAGTGTGGGTTGTGGTTTCCACTGGCCCAGGGGCCTTGAAGGATACCACTTCAGTCTTAAGAAGTGTGAAGTTGGCTTTTGAGAAGTTCTTCACTGTGGTCTTTTGTGCAGGGGGTGGGGGCGGGATGTGGATATCCAGTGAGATTAATTTATGGTCTGATCTTACCAAAGAGGGATATACTTCCGGTGTGGAGCATTTTGTCCCCATGTTTGTGATGATCAGGTCTAGTATATTGTCTCCTCTTGTGGGAATGGTGACTAGTTGTTCCATTGCATTTGAGTTTATGAATTCCAGGAACCTTTGGGCTAGGGTGTTGGGGCTTGAGTAATGTTCCCAGTCTATGTTTGGGTAGTTGAAGTTTCCCAAAATGATGGTATTTGGAGAGACATTCATACTCTCCAGTGTCTTCAGGAAGGCTGTGTGGGGTTCCTGAGTTTGAGAGGGTGGTCTGTAGCATGCTACAAACTGTAAGGCAGTTTTGCCTATGGTTAGTTGCACCTGGATGGTCTCTGATGCTTCGTGCGTTGCCACTAACCTGGAGGTGTGGGTATCTTTGATGAATATGGATACTCCCCCTCCTTTTGTGGTTCGGTCCAAGTTTTGGGGCCGGAAAGCATGATATGAGGTAAAACCTGATAGTGCTGGGGTGCTCTCAAGAGCCATGAACCAGGTTTCAGTCACTGCACAGACATCAATGTTCTCCATACAGAGGAGGGCTTCGAGGGCGTACATCTTGAGGTTTAGACTTCTGGCATTGAGCAGCATTACGCTTAGTTTTTATTATTAGTCTGTGTAGTAATATCACCTGCGAGGTCACTAATGGTATGTTTTTCTCTCTCTCTCCCACCCCTTATTTTCTTTAATTTATTAATGTTATTTATTATTATGGTCTGATATTAATATATTCTGTTAAACTATTTGTTATGGTGCCCTTATGGGTCATTTCATAGTGGTTTGCAGTAACATACTTACTGTTATGTTATTTATTGCTGTGTTCTTCATAATATAATTTAATATGTATTTTGATCAATCAGTATTAGCTTTCTTGATGTTAACACTAACATTTGTTTGGTTATTACTTATCTTATGTTTATATTTAATTTACTACAGCGCAACAAGGTAGGCTGGTTCCAGGTGATCCACCTTCCTTTGCTCCTCCAACCGTGGTCTGGGCTGTAGCCAGGTGGTACCTCCTCTGCTGTCCCTGCACTACCTGTGACATCAAGTAGGTTTACAACACAGGTTGGGGCTGGACCCCCCCTCAGTGAGCAGAGGTGGAGGGGGTGATTTTGTCACCTGTCAAGATTTGTCAGGTGTGCTGTGCAGAGTGCTCCGCTGAAACATTGATACACACTTCATCCCTACCTGACTTTCACTATGGTTTCCCCCCACTTGCATCCCTTTTCACCACTGTCCTATCTCCACATTTTTCTTTTCTTTAACGATTTTTTTGCACTATGGGGCAAGGCACGTCACATCGTTTAGCCATGCAAAAATAGCGCTATACTGGTATATTCTTTTGGAACAATATTAATCACATTCAAAAAGTACACCTGCACCCCATTTTGGATCTACCACCATCACACCTGCAGGGCAGTGGATCATCCCACCAAGCCACACAGCTGCTAATGTCAGCAGATGTTTTAAGCAAAACATACTAATGCTGTAGTTCCCCTTATTAACTGTATTTAAACAGTGTTGTGCGTAGTGCTGCACTGTGCAAATCAGATAAGAGATTGATGCAAAAATAGTGTTGTAAATGGCACTCTAATACACAAATATATTACTATAAAGGTAAACACATAAGCTTAGATGTAATTGAGGTATCTTATAGCAGATAACTCTGCAATTATGTCTACAACATGTAAGGACACACTTGATAAAATGGTAATGGAAAAAAGGATTTTTAACTGGGACTCTGGTATACAAATACAACACTCTAATGTCATAGGTTCATAGATTAGTACTAAGCTAACTGCCCTTGCGAGCCATATTAAGCCTAGCCAATTATCCCTTGTAAGACTCAAACCCTGCACCTTGTGTTTGTAAGGCAAACACCTTAACCATTAGGCCACCCTCCCAACCCTTATTTATAGGTTCATAGATTAGTACTAGGCTAACTGCTCTTGTGGGCTATTTTAAGCTTAGCCAATTACCCTATGTGAGAATCAAGCCCTGCACCTTGTGTTTGTAAGGTAAACACTTTAACCGGTATGCCAACCTCCCACCTCATACGCATTATAATAGAAGTAAGTATGGTATTTAACAGCAGATAACTGTGGAATGATAACTACAACATGTAAAAATTCATCTGCTATAATGTTGATTCTGTAGCTCATTTTGTAAAATGTATTAAAACCATTTGGTACACATGGCCTTGGGCTCAAGTACAGCTGTGTCTACCAATGAAAAAACATGTATGTGACTATCAAGATTAATAAGCGTGATATGTATGTCTATCTCACCACCTATTTATCCACCCAAAACAGTACAGTTGGAATGTCTGCATCTATATAATAGAGGGCAAAGGCCTACAGATAGGACCACTTTCAACTGCTCCTAGTACAACACTACAAAGTGCAGAGAATGTCAGATAATGCAGTAACCTGAATGCCCAGAGGATGTTGAAGTGTGAAGTGAAATTGTGGCCCAGTAATATCACACTGCAGCCCATAATGTTTTGCTGGTTCAATCATAGACAACCACAGCTGTACAAGAAACTACATATACAGAGGTTGAGCTAGATGCAAGAGTTGCCAGCCCACACTCAATAGGGGGCTACCCTGACATAAAACATGACTTGGCAGTTGGCCAACCATGTGACATCATAGTTAATGTACACCTACCTGTTTTCTAGGATACACCAAGCATTTTGCCTTGCATTGTCTTACTGATACCGTTGGCTGACAGACTTACCTGGCATACATACCTTACTTCCCAATGGGGTTGGTACTCTCAATCTGGATCTGTGTCTACAGCAAGGCTGCTACAGGTTGCACACTTACTCTTAAAGCTTGTTGTTTTGCAAAGTGTTCACCTTTTCTGCCTAAGCCTGTTGCCTGCAGCATCACCTTCAGCTTCAGCCTGTAGCATGGACATTTGTATGTAAATAGCAGCTGTCACAGACATTCTCTCTGCCATGATGTAGTATCTGTCCCGCACTATTTTCCAACCCAACACACTAGAAATGTTTTGTAATCTACATTGAGACCTTATATTTTGTTTAGTACTTGCATGAGATTGGCTGATTATACTGCAAATCAGCTGTGGTGGCTGCAACTAGTATTTCAGAAGCACAGACTGGTTAAGAGGCAATCATTTACTAATAGACAACCATGTTAAAAAGGTAAATAGCTAGCTAGGGGAAACATTGGATATGACTGTTACTTTGCACGGTCAACTCATTGGCACAAAATGTATATATCTGTAGCATTCAATACACGAGTATTAAACTCCATCAGGTATATAACTATTTTGTTTCCAACATAATACATATGTGTCCATATACTTAGGGGGAATGGGGATTTCAGCAGTAAGCCTTGCTTGGAACTATACTGATGACATGTCATTGATCTGCACATGTGTTATACCTACAGAGGAACTAGAGTACAGTACGGGTAGAATGTTCTTTGTTAATTAGGTATAGCGGTGTCCTGGAAATTTCCTGTTGATAGCAGTGGTAATATTGTACTGCTATTTGTGTGGCACTGCTGGTTTTAAATATTATAAGGGGGGGTAGCAAATATGGGCCACAACTTAATGGACTGCTGTGTTCATTGTGTGATCACACAAAAGTATCTCTCATGGCAGAAGCAGGAATAGATAACTATTGCTACTATCCTACTCACATCCACACCCTTGCTATGTTTGCATGGCATGGACAATGAGATGTGTAAACAAGCTACTACTGTTAGCCGTCTGTTATTGCTGTATCTCTACATACTATAATCCCGCATATGTGATCCTGACGTATGTTTCTATTTTGTTATCTTTCAGGAAATATGTATGCCGATACGCAGACCTTTTACAGAGCCAGAAAATTACACTATCCTGGATGTCCTGCATCAACATCACCAACTTCTGCTGCCAAGAGGGAGGACAAGCAATGAAAAGAGGGCAGTATTGTGGGCTGACCTGGTTTGCAATGTCAATGCAATTGGTCTCCAGAATAGGACTTATGTGCAGGAGTGACACTGTGCCTCTGATATGATAAATGATGCCCGCAGACGAACAGCTGATGTGGCCAGGGATCATGGTGTCACTGGTGGAGTACCTGCAGTGGAATAAACACTGTCAGCCACTGAGAAATTCCTGGCAAACCTAGGAACAGAGGACAGTTCCCAGGCATCCATCACACAGTATATCATGGATGTGGATGCCACCATTTCCACACAAGAGGAGTGTCCAGGTATGCTTACTTGGATAAAAATTGGAATACTCTAGCATTCAGTGTGTCAGAGTGTACATAGTTTATGTGGGTGGCAGATATTTTTATTAGGGGGATAGGAGGGTAGTTGTAGTTTGAATATCATGCTCAGATTGTGTTGAACATACCAATTAACGTAGTATGTACTGTACATGTGAGATATTTGGACATAGCAGCCTGTCATAGTGTAACATGGGTTGCTGTTTACATTACCGCTCCCTCAAATTTTCACAGGACTGTCAGGAAACAGGTGCAGCTGTGCTCCTGCTCCTGGTAAGCATAATGCTGTTGTGTTACAGATGGAATTAGTGCATTGTATTGGTAAAGTGCCATCCCCGGCCTGCCGGCTGGATTGAGGTACTGTCTGCATGACTGCCAACCTCACAGATTGTTACCAAAGGAACATGGTTTTCAGTCATACCTATGACTTGTAGTTGTGACCACACTGATAGATTTGTAGAATTTGAAGCACAGTACAGATTGCTTTATGTGTCAACTGTGCAGACTTCTGACAATTGTCAACAGTGTGCACCACTGTTGGTCATAAGATTCTTGATTAAGGAGGTTATTCTTTACAAGTACTTTCCACAATAAAAAAGCAAACAACTCGGGAACTGGAAAGATGGTGAGACAAGGAAAACTGCTCGTACAACTAGACAGTAATCACGAAAGTTTATTACACAAAAGCAATTGACATCCGGTTAAGCGCTTTCGACTGTATCACAGTCTTCATCAGAACAAATAAAATGTATTAACCAAAAGTTTAAATACCCTTCTGTTACTCAGCAATAATGTAATTAGTAAAAAAATGCCAAAAATTTAAAGACACATTGCCATAATTCAGTTAAACATTGTTGTTTCTCCTACTACAAAGCCAGGGCACAACAATCAACACTTATACACATGCAATGTCAAATAAATCAAAATGTAAAGTGGTTGAATTTCGTCTATCTAATCTAATCTGATGATGTTGGAAATGTACTTCCCAATACACTAAGCGAAAAATTATTTTTTAAAAACATCCAAATTTAAAAAATTACTTAAAAATTACTTAAAATTGCTAAGCTAGGGGGAACACTCCTAGGATTAATAAAATGCTAAAAAAGGTTTAATACTGATAAAATCATTGAGACCTGGAGATCTCGTAGAATCCGTTAAGATCTGCCATTTGCTTTCGCAAGAAGCCAATTTCGTTTTCCAATCCCCCCCAAAAGGTGAAACTACAACCTGTTCCACTATGGAGAATAAAAAATTGTGATTTTCTCCCTTATCCAATATGTGTCTATAAAGTGCGTTTTTTGTGTCGTGTTTACCTATTTTATACATATGTTCATAAATACGTCTATTCAGCTGTCTCTCTGTCTTGCCTATGTAATGTGCATTACATGAAATACAGACAGCCGAATAGACGACCTGCTTCGTTTTGCAATTACCACTCTTACTTTCAATGGTAGTGTGGCCCAAGTCGTCTAGTACAATAGTTCTGTTGGGGTTAATATATTTACATTGTTTGCAATTTCCACATCTGACCGTACCCTTAGATGTAATATGTGGTTGTGCGGTGTTGTTGGCTTTTTCCAATAACTTTTTTAAGTTTGGGGCTGTTTTATAAACACATTTGGGTTTTGAACCCAGCAGCTGTTCCTTATCCATAACCCTGAGTGTCAACCAATGTCTTTCTAAAATTTCCTTTAAAATGTATGTGCTTGGGGTGTACGTGAGTACACAAACCCTGCCTAATGATTCGTTATGTATTCCTTCGTGTTTGTCCAACTGATACAAACCTAATAGAGGTGGATATTTGCTTCCCCATTCTTCGTGTACATAGTTAATAACTTCCATGACCATCTTTTCAGGATAAGCTCTACTGATAAACATTTCTTTAATAGTATTAAGTTCCTTTTCCAAAATGGACTTGTTGGATGACATTCTAGCCACACGTACACATTGACCTTTAATGACATTTTGAAATACGTGGGGTGCATGGTTACTGCTGAAATGGACGTAATCATTAGAGAATGTGGGTTTCCTGTAAACCCTAGAGGTAAACCCATGATTATCATGACTCAAAAGAACGTCCAAAAATGAGATTTCGTGATGACTGTATTCATAGGTGAATTGCAAAAAATCAACAGTCTTGTTTAAATACTCCATGAATTCTTGTAACCTTTCCTCGGAAGCCTTCCACAAAATAAAAATGTCATCCAGGTATCTAGTATATAATATGATGTCGTTATAGAAAATACTTTTGAACACATACTCAGATTCCCACTCAGCCATGACCAGGTTCGCGAAGATGGGAGCACAAGCTGCTCCCATCGCCACTCCCTTGGTTTGCCTGAAAAATTCCCCTTGGAAGGAGATGTAATTATGGTCTAACACAAGAGACATCATGTCACAAATGAGACTAATCTTCTCCCAAGAGAATTCGGTGTATCTAGTAAGACTTCTTTCGAAGAATTCTAATCCTTGTATCTTGGGAATGCTGGAAAAGAGGTCGACTACATCCACTGTTAAATAAATCAAGTTGGTATCCCATAAGTCGTTGGTGATAGTACCCAAAAATTTCCAAGAGTCTTTGATGATGTGGGGGATGCTGTCATACACTTTCTTGAGCCAGCAGTCTATCTGTTTCCCTATTTTAAACGTTTTCGACCTGGAACCAGATACAATAGGGCGAAAGGGAGGTTGTGCAATGGATTTGTGTAGCTTGGGAATGCCTACCATCTTGGCTAATACAGGATAGTCTTCTTTCAAAAACGAATATGTGTCGTTGGATATCCTGTTATCAATGAGGTATTCTTCAATGATGAGATCTATACATCTATGCCCAATGCTGACCTGGTTCAATGATATATTCTCGTAGTTTCCTGAATGGTGGAGAATGTTGTATATCTCTTTTGAGTCACGATAATCATGGGTTTACCTCTAGGCTTTACAGGAAACCCACATTCTCTAATGATTACGTCCATTTCAGCAGTAACCATCCACCCCACGTATTTCAAAATGTCATTAAAGGTCAATGTGTACGTGTGGCTAGAATGTCATCCAACAAGTCCATTTTGGAAAAGGAACTTAATACTATTAAAGAAATGTTTATCAGTAGAGCTTATCCTGAAAAGATGGTCATGGAAGTTATTAACTATGTACACGAAGAATGGGGAAGCAAATATCCACCTCTATTAGGTTTGTATCAGTTGGACAAACACGAAGGAATACATAACGAATCATTAGGCAGGGTTTGTGTACTCACGTACACCCCAAGCACATACATTTTAAAAGGAAATTTTAGAAAGACATTGGTTGACACTCAGGGTTATGGATAAGGAACAGCTGCTGGGTTCAAAACCCAAATGTGTTTATAAAACAGCCCCAAACTTAAAAAAGTTATTGGAAAAAGCCAACAACACCGCACAACCACATATTACATCTAAGGGTACGGTCAGATGTGGAAATTGCAAACAATGTAAATATATTAACACCAACAGAACTATTGTACTAGACGACTTGGGCCACACTACTATTGAAAGTAAGAGTGGTAATTGCAAAACGAAGCAGGTCGTCTATTTGGCTGTCTGTATTTCATGTAATGCACATTACATAGGCAAGACAGAGAGACAGCTGAATAGATGTATTTATGAACATATGTATAAAATAGGTAAACACGACACAAAAAACGCACTTTATAGACACATATTGGATAAGGGAGAAAATCACAATTTTTTATTCTCCATAGTGGAACAGGTTGTAGTTTCACCTTTTGGGGGGGATTGGAAAACGAAATTGGCTTCTTGCGAAAGCAAATGGCAGATCTTAACGGATTCTACGAGATCTCCAGGTCTCAATGATTTTATCAGTATTAAACCTTTTTTAGCATTGGATTAATCCTAGGAGTGTTCCCCCTAGCTTAGCAATTTTAAGTAATTTTTAAGTAATTTTTTAAGTAATTTTTTAAATTTGGATGTTTTTAAAAAATAATTTTTCGCTTAGTGTATTGGGAAGTACATTTCCAACATCATCAGATTAGATTAGATAGACGAAATTCAACCACTTTACATTTTGATTTATTTGACATCGCATGTGTATAAGTGTTGATTGTTGTGCCCTGGCTTTGTAGTAGGAGAAACAACAATGTTTAACTGAATTATGGCAATGTGTCTTTAAATTTTTGGCGGTTTTTTACTAATTACATTATTGCTGAGTAACAGAAGGGTTTTTAAACTTTTGGTTAATACATTTTATTTGTTCTGATGAAGACTGTGATACAGTCGAAAGCGCTTAACCGGATGTCAATTGCTTTTGTGTAATAAACTTTCGTGATTACTGTCTAGTTGTACGAGCAGTTTTCCTTGTCTCACCATCTTTCCAGTTCCCGAGTTGTTTTATTCTTTACAAGTAGCTACAGAAGTTTTTTTAGAAAATAATGTCATCAGGTCCTAGTATATGAGGTTGGGGGTTAAACAAGTCTGTAATACTGACAGCATTGTATACAGCTTAACACATATTGCAAGATAGTACTGTAGAGCATAGTAGTGCATGTATTAATGTCCTGTTTTTTCCCTTTTTGTCACAGGTAACCAGGGTGGTTGGCCTCTGTCCCCTTCGCAACCTGATGCCAGTGTCTCTTCAGACTCTGATGAAGATGATGGTAGTCAAAATATGGCACAGCTGGGGGTTACAGGGGCTGAATCTGCTACAGAGGTTGACATCCCTCTTCTGCCCTCATTATCACTACACACAGTCAGTATGCTTACGCATACCCAGTTCCCTGAGGCCACAGATATTGGACACTCAGAGGGTGGGGACATTGAACAGGAATGTATGGCTACTATGACTGCAGTGGGTGTTGATACTGGCCATAGCCAAAGAGATGGCAAAGTTCCACACAGGCAGATTGATAGGGGTGCTCGTAGGATGTCTGATGTCCTTCCATCACCTGTTGCAGGTGTCTCATCACTTCACTCGGCATATTTTTAGGGCCATCATCGATGCATAGGCACATTCCAAAAGGACCTCCAGATGAATGCTCAGAGTTATGGATGCAGCACAGTCTGACATCTGTGACTGTCCTCTGGCATGTAGTTGATACCCTGGATCAGTTGATTCATGCAGTGGAAAAACAGTGGTCTGGGAGAGATTACAGAATATCTCTCTTGGAATGGTCATTGTCTGTGATGGAATGTCTGGTTGGAGATTTGCATCAGACTTGTGGCTGTAGGTCAGCAGCTACATCTGCTGAGAGTCCACATGGCCATGCTCAATCATGCTCCTGTAGTGGCAGTACAACCAGTGCCCCAGAGGTGAGTGTGCTGTCCACACCAAGAAGTGGGAGGCCATGGGCTCATGGTACTGGGAGTTCTCGTGAAAGACACAGTCCCAGCAGACAACAGTCACCCTCAAGTAGTAGTGCTGCTTCTGACCTAGAGCATTGAGGTGCCAGTACAACTCCTGGCAGAAGCAGTTTCCGTGTTCATGGTGGAGACGGTGAATGTCAGCTTTACAATGCACAGTTCAAAGCTGTCCAACATACTGTCACATAGGGCTAGCACTGAGCTAGACTGTGTTCATGCAGGCACTCACACACCACTGTCACAATCAGGTCACCTGCAGATACACATGGCACATTCCATGGTCCATCTTGCCTGCTTCCCTTCCTGACTAACGCACATGGTTTCCAACCAATTGGGTCAGCCTAGACCTGCTGCAGCACCACAGTACACCTTGTGCAAGTGATGATAGCTGTGCCACATCCTTGTCATCAATGTAGGGAAATTAAGCTATGTGTCTGATGCATAGGGTGACTACCTAAATTACTATGTATTTCTTTAATCCACTGTTGCCTTTCACATGCCACTTGTACTGGACACTGACAGATATTGTCTGCTGCCAGTTGTAATGAGTAAACCACATTATGTTGCGTACATTCAGTTGGATGATATTGTAATGGCTGTATATTTACTCAATGAAAAGTGTCTCATAGATATGTTTATGTTTCAGATTCAGAATTGTTTGGGACACATCTATGGGTATACTGTTACAATAAACCCATAAACATCAGAGCACAGGAAGGAATGTCAGCACAGAAGCAAAATGTCTTCACAAAGTTTAAGCAGTATAGGTGCATGACTCCATAGGTTCATATGTGTATCACAGCCTAACAGGGACAATGGCTCATGCAGCCTACTCCTGCATCTGTAGTCTCTGACATGGTGTGGTACCCTTGATAAGTGTAAGCAGAGGTCTGGGAGCTGACACATCTGCAAGTTGTGGAGTAGGAGATGAACCATCTATCATTCCCCTGTGTCCATTACAGACATTTGTCGTAAACCAGTTATGATTGCCTTGTTCCACATCCCATTGTGTACCTTGCACATGATTACAGTAGAAACGTGCTTCACATGGATGGGAAGGCTGTTACATGCAGTGTGTAGTATCAGTGTTGCATACCTGTCTCCTATTTGTACCACAGTCAAGGTACAGCTGTGTAGAACAGGTACATCTCATGCTAGTCCTTTTCTGGATGTGTAGATGGTACACAGTAGAGGTTGACACCTCACTGTATGGCAGCCATACACCTTCCCTCCAAAGTTATGTACACTGTGTGTTTGGTTAATGTGGGACCTGTCTGGCTGTTACATGTGTCAGATACGTCTGTGTACTTACATACCAAAGGTAACATTGCACTCAATGATAGGTGTGATGAGTGCCACATACAGTGTACCAATGACATTCTGAGATTTACATGCCATAACTTTCTCTATAGGTTGTGCAACAGTGCATGAAGCCCCACATCTTCCCAACCAGTGAAAGTTAAAGGCTAGATCACTCTCCATGTTCATAAGTCCCTGCCTAAATGAATCAACTGTTGAAGGAGTGTGGACAATATAATATTTTCCAGGGGGTAGATGTCTTCCAAAAGTATAGTATTATGCATTCACTGACGTAGTATTTCTCAATGGCTCTGATAACAACTGAATGTGTGTGCCAGCCCATCCTGGGTAACTTTTGGTTCTGTGTGAGAAACATTGAAAGTTCCTTACTTGCAGTCATCTGCAAATGTAGTCAGTCTGAGGTCACTGACAGTGGGTGTGACCACAGAGAAGAAAATGGCTAGGAGGGGTAGTCCAAGGAATGATGTGTGTGTGTAGTCCACTGGTGACTGGCCTAATCATCCCAGATAATGGCTGTCAGATACTTGGCTATCCAATGGCTGACATACAAGTTTGTAAATAACTTCCGCAGTATGTCCACAATACCTGATGGCCTAATCTTGTCAAATGCCTTCTCAGGCTATGGTAGGTTGGGTGAGTCATTTTCCCCTCATGCATCACATACTGTAACAATCATTTAGGTTCAGTGCTTAAGGTAGGCATGATCTGATCTTGAACAAAACAAACTGGGTTTGGGCAAGTGTCTGCAGGTGTACTATATTGTTACTGATCATTTCCATGATAAGTCTTTTCATGGCAGCAAATGTAGCACTACGGAGACAGCTGGGGACATTGCTTGTCATTGCATGCTACTTGCCCAATGTACAACTATGTATTGACTTTAATTCTATCATGGTTTCAAGAAGGTAGTCAGCAAACTTGTCTGTGTGTTTACAGAGCATAGGCAAGCAGTGTGAGGGGGTGCATCATACATACACCCTGTGAAAGGTAAAGAGGGAGTGGTTACACCAGATGTGTCCAACCTGCGGCCCGTGGGCCGCATGCAGCCCTCAGACCTCTTCCATGTGGCCCCCGACCTCTAACTGCAACATCGATATACGCATGCCCCAAAACACTTTTTTTGTTTTGTGCTTTTCATGCCCATGACCTATAACTCTGTTGGTATGCGCATACACCAAAGCACCATTCTAGTTTTGATTTTTTTGCACCAAAGAAGGATCTGTGTGTTCCCACTGTTATTTCTTGCCAAAGAATCAGTGTGTGTTCTCGCTGAAGAGGGACTCGTGTATGAATTTGCCGTCATTGCCTTTGAAAGTGACAGCATTTACCTGTGTTAATAGGTAAGTACAGAGGGAGTGAATGAGTGAGTACATGCATGAAAGCAGAATGTTTGTGCATGTGAAAGTAGAAGAGTGTGTGCGTGTGTATGTGTGCATGACAGAGACCGAGAGAGACACATGCACAAAGAGGCTAATGATGATCAATCTACCTACTGAACACAAATAAGTTAGCTCACAAATATATCGTACATTAAAAATACACTTTCATTAAATTGTGGCTTTCCTGACGGAGAGAGTGTTGTATTGAATATGAAATCATACCTCTCAACTGTATGGATTTTCACTTCATCTTTCAATTTGTGTCTTTTTCTTAGGAAATAAAATTAGTCATCCAAGGTAATGCAGTTCCAGGGAGTAAGAATGAGACAGCAGCCTAAGGTTAATGGGTCAGTAGTGGATTGACTTTGTGGGATTGTAGCATATAAAGTGGGTCTATATTAGATCACTGAATGCTTAGGTAAGCAAACAGTGATTAATCGACCCCATGTAAGCGAAAGCTTACAAAACCGAACTGACAGGTGGTTACTTCAGGAAGTGAGCTACGCTGTAGCAGTGTGACTGAATGTGAGCCACAGCTGCTTGTGGGTACTGATGTTCCCTTGGTCAGGGTAACTGCAAAGGTAGAGGTGAGTAGTAGTGCCCCCCACACCCCCTCTACTTATATATACCAACTCCGAGACCGCATTACAGTGCCGAAAACGGCAACGTACCGAAGCAGCCAAGCAAATTCTTTCCCAGGGAAAGAATTCACTTACATGCCGCTTTGATATTTTGCAGTTTCAGTTTTGTCAGTTCGACCAAGACGTATTTGAAAATATGCATCTTCGGTCTGCTGATAGGAACCCTATAAAGCTGAATTGTTTTTTTTATGACAAACAAAAAAGCACCCAGTACTGTTTCGTCATTGGTGGGTTCTAAGCAGTGGCAGATTGGACAACAAGTATAGCTTTGGTGGATCATCAATACTGGCAAATCAGGTGGGCACAATGTCATTTTTTAAATGTTGGGGGTGTTAGTGTGTATGTGTGTGTTTGTGTATTGGGAGGGCTGCAACTGTAGATGATTATTAAAGACAGAGACTTATGGACTGTGGAGAATGTTATTTGTTTCAAAACCTGATACTTGGATACTAGGCATGCCAAAAGTAGATTTGTTAAGATATAGCTTCTTGCCATTTGCAGTGGATGGATATTTACATTTAATGGACAATGTTAGCAGTATGAGTGTGGTCCTGTAGGGATCTGGAGGATGCCAAGTCTACCACTGCTAATGTCTTGTAAAGTAACCTGGAAATGGAGATTGGGATGTTACTGAAAAAATACAGTAAGTGGGCTTAGAAATATAGTTTAATTAAACAAAGTGCACTTGCAGTGTGCAGGCCATAATTTAATTTATTTCAGGTAGTCCAGATCCTGGTAGATTGTATCCCATTAGACTTAGGGAGAGCTATCATTCCTGGGGAATAAGCAGCCCTAGTTTTAGTGAAAGGTCTGTGGTTGTTTGCAGGTAGGAAGTTGCAGGATGTGGATGCAATTTGTTTTAGTTATTATTTTTAATGCATTTGTCCTTTCAAAGCATGGTTTTCTTTGTTGCAAAAGAAGGCAGGATTGAATGAGCCATATATATAATGCTTACCTGACAATGATGGGATAGAAAGAGTATAAGTGATGTATAATGTTTGCAGCTACAGTTGTTTCAATGGTGTCTGTGATGCATAACTATTTTTGGGCCTGTGTCCCACTTTTATTTTTCTCTTTCTCCAGATTTCTTGATCTAAGGTTGAGAGGTATGGTTCCATACTAAATCAGAATGTTGTATTTACCTTGGAAGACTTTTCAGCATAATTACGAGAAACAGAGCCTTTTTAATATCTTTGCTTATTACCAATATAAACTGCCATGTAACCTTGCAAATAACTCTTATTAAACTACTTTAATTCTTTTGGTATTGACAAGTATGATTCATTGGTTCAGACGTAAGCATAGAGTGCTAATGTGACAGCTCAGTAAACTTTCAGTCTGTGAATAACTTCTGCACAAATTAAAATGTCTGAATGTCAAATGGCTTTAGATTGGAGGGAAGTTATATGTTTACTCCAGTATGTAGTATGATCTTAGAGAGTTTATAGATTTCTTAGTGATTTACGTTTTGCTGAGCAGTTGTTTGCTAATTTATTGATGGTCCTTTTGGTGGTGGGAAATTAGTTGGATGAGTCCATCTCTAATATGCTTTTTTTTTTTTCAGATATTGTTACTTCCAGGCAATTTCATTCAGTGAGTGTGTGTCATGTGATTACTGAGGTTGCCTAATTTAGAAGTAGGTGCTCCTTTTGTATGTGTGTGTGTGTGTGTGTGTGTGTGTGTGTGTGTGTGTGTGTGTGTGTGTGTGTCTGTGTGTGTAAGAGAGAGAGATTTAATATGTATGAATATATTTTTGCAAATTGAATTCTTAGTTAAATAGGCCCCTCTTCTTGGGCAAGTAGACTTGAGTAACCAATATTGCATCTTAGCCATCCAGCCAGGAAAGTTTAGTATGTGGATTTTCCATCTGGTTTGATGAAGGCAATGCTACTTACTCAAGGAGTACATTTATGGCTATCCATTCATTTGTTGCGTTGCTGAACTACATTGTTTGATAATGAGAAGAACTTTTTACAGAAGTTGAAGTTTTTGTATCAAGAACCTGTCCATACAAAGTGGCTTGTTTATGTTGCAGTGAAGGCTGTGGTCTTTATAGCGAGAGTTTTAAGTATAACCAGTATTTCTGAGGTGGAGGAAGTCTCTTAAGGCAGGATCTTTCATAGCCTGGAAAGCAAGCCAGAGATGAAATGTATAGGGGCCAGTGAGAGGCAGAAGAGAGCAAGAAGCTTTTTAGTTTGTTTGGATAACTAAGTGAACTTAGTCCTTTGACCTTTTTTGTCAGAAATGGTTGTAGTCTTTCTTTTGGCAGGGTGTTTTGCTGAGGCACATGCCAAAAGGGGCTTTGCACTCAGTAATGGCTCTTATAAAGGAAGAATACAGGGATGTTATGACCACCTTGTCCCTGGATGAGATACACTTACTAATGAGGTGGGCCATGTAGAAAGCTTTCTGTACAACGGAGACAACATGGTGGTTAAAAGTTAGGTTTTTATCAACCTGGGTGACCAAGCACCTCACAACTGATTGCGTGCTTACAGCATTGTTATTAATGTGATAATTTGTGGGGACATCACTCTCCCCAAAGGGGATGATGATGCATTTTTGGCATTTAGCTTGAGGCCATGTTTCTGTCACCAGTCATTTGTTTGGGTGAGACCCTCTTGTAGCTTATTTAGAATTGTTTTATTAAGCCAGTAAAGTGAATTCTTTACTTTATTGCAAATGTGTTGGCTTATTTTTGTGGATTATAGTATTGCAGAGCTGCTAATGTTGACATTTTACGTAGCTGGACTGCTGGAGTGGTTTTCCAGTGAGAAATATCTGTTTATTTATAAATATATATATATATATATATATATATATATATATATATATATATATAGATATATATATATATATAGATATATAGATATATATTAACTAAGATAGTAGAGTTAACTGTTAGATTAGAGAATTAGAATTAGAATTTTAAGGCAAATATTAGGCATTTATTACATTTATTCATTGATCGAATGCACCTACAGTACAGCCAGGAGGTCGACTTTGGTCGCCCGCGGCAGCAAAAGCGTTAACTATATGATTTATTTTATATGCGGCCCAAGACAATTTCTGTTCACTCAGTGCGGCCCTGGCAAGCCAAAAGGTTGGACACCCCTGGTTTACAACATATTTACATTTTATTTGTCTTATGCTCTTTAAGCTTTGTTCTCAGAAAATGCTCTGGAATGGAAAATATCTGTAGACCGCTAGAGGTGTGACATCCCATACCACATAGGTGTTAATGAGTTAATGTGTCCAGGATATACTCCCCGATATATAGGGTGTTTCTCCTTTTGACGTATCCTACTCCTCATTTTTCTTTTCTCACTTCTTTGCTGATCACTGCTGTCTTTTTTGGTTGCATTCAAGCCTTGAGGCTCTTTTAAACCTTGCAAAGACTGTCATTATTTCCTCTATTGCCATTTCAGCATTCTCCAAAAAAAAATAAATAAATGAAATGCAAAACAAGGTGGCTAAAAGCAGTAAAATATAATTTTAATACCAGGTAAGCACTTTCACATCAAACAATGCTTCCTCAGACCATTACAAAACACTCATCACATCTCTCTCTCTCTCTCTCTCTCTATATATATATATATATATATATATGAAATAGTTCATCAATTAAACAATCAATTAGAGCAATCAAGATCTTAAAGTCAACTCACATCTCTAACGCCAAGTAATATCTCATATTTACATATCTATACATAAAAAATTGCATATATCCATATAAAAACAGTAATATATATATATATACATATATGTATATATTGGATCACTACTGAATCCCGAACCTGCAAAATAACGAACTTTAAAATACTGAGACCATATAATCGAAAATACATAAGTCTGAAAAGTTAGAAATGCGAATTACACAATACTGACATGTAAGCGCCAAAATATATGTGAAAGTACTTTCCGTGTAGGTATAAAGCACGTACTACCCCTTTAACAGACTGTTCAATAGTAAGCGTCATCACAATGTCTGACGATCATTTTGATGCACCTGGCGTTCTAGGTGAACTCTATCCTAGGATGCAATCGCAAAAGAAGAAACAAGCTTTGATTATTGAAGGTTATGTCTATCACTTGGGGAAAGGGGGAACGGAAAGGCGATATTGGTGTTGTAAGTTGAAGCGGTGTGGGGGTTGCAAAGGGAGAGTAGTAAGCGATTCACTGTCTGAAGGTGAGAAGCTATTAAAAAGTATGCCACACAATCATACAGGGGATCCATTTGAAGTTCAGAAATACTCTGTGTGTGGTACTTTGAGAGATAGGGCAGCGCAGTATCCAGAGACCCACCTTGCATGTTAGTGGATGACGCTATAGCTTCCACTGCAATAGAATGTGCACCAAGTTTACCTAGTAAAAAGGCAATGCTCCAGCAAATTAGAAGAGTGAGATGTAAAACAAACTCAGACAATCATGTTTCCAAATTGACTATAGACACTATAGATATGTCTATGTTTCTGTTTCAGTCTGGCAGTTTTATTGAGAAACGGCTATCAGATTCTACGTCCGGACACACTGTTATAGTGTTTACTACAGTGAATAACCTACATGATATAAGCGTTGCTAGCATATGGCTTATGGATGGCACATTCTTTTGTAAAGGTTCACTATGTCGGCAGTTATATAGTGTACATGGTATTGTGAAATGTGGAGCATATAGCAAATCTGTTCCTTTGCTATACTGTTTAATGTCGAAGAAATCTTTGAGAGCGTATAACATGATGTGGCATTGCGTTTTGTATCTGTTCTCATTGCATGCATTCCGATTGTCATTACAGTTTATTTTGTGTGACTTTGAAGTTGCATCCAATAAAAGTATAAGTTTGAACTTTAGTGATGTAAAGTCAAACGGGTGACTCTTTCACTTCAGTCAAAATGTGTGGCGTAAGGTTCAGCAGCTGGGACTAGCCTCTCTGTACAATTCGTCTCACACATTTCAGTTTGCTGTGAAATGCTTAGTAGCTTTAGCTTTTCTTAAGGAGTGCGACATGCTTCCTACATATAAAATACTGCAAGATACCTTTCCTGATGATGGTAAAGAACTTTTACGGTATTTCACAGACTGGTATCTGTTAGGACGCCCTCGTAAATTTAGTACGAGATCTCATGTGGTGACACGGTTTCCACCCTTATTTCCTATAGAGTTTTGGAATGTGTCTGAATTGAACAGATTATTTTTACCGAGGACTCAGAACTCAGTGGAGGCGTGGCATCGCCATTTGAAATGCATGTTAGGAAGCAAGGGTACTGATTTATCTGTACTTATGAATGCTCTATCCAGAGAACAAAACGGTGTTGATGTATTACGGGAAAAACTTGCTGCAGGTTGTCCTCCATCCCCTAAGCAGAGGAAACTGATTAGTCGACATAATCATTTTCAGTCTATTCTGGAGCATCAGGAAGACTATACGTGTATTCAGCTTGTGAAAGCTATAGCACGTTTACTACGGATTTAATTGTGAAGATGCTATTGAACCAGATTATTTTGATTTACTTTACACTTTTGGGAATGGTATGACTCTTTATGTACACAGATCTTCGGGTATTTCATTATTAATACGTCCTTGACGTAGATAACACATAGTGGTGTAAGGCGTGCTGGGACTTTTGTTGATTTGGTATGGCTGCACAGGTTTATATTTACACATTTGTTTTAATACACCGGTGGTATCTAGGATCGTCAACTAGTAATTTTCGGTATTTTGGCCTTTCGGTATTGTGGTGTTCGCGTTTCTGCCATTTCGGCATTCTATGTCTTCGGTATGTTGGTCTCAGTATTTTAAAGGTTGATATTTTGCAGGTTCGGGATTCAATAGTGATCCTATCCATATATATATATATTATATATATATATATATATATATATATATATATATATATATATATATAAATGCATACTGACTGCATATATAAGAAAAAATGACTAAATAAAGCACATACAATTCATATAATACAGATATAAAACACATATTTCATCTCAAGGGTCTAGCTTTTAATTGTGGTTTAATGGAAGCCCTGTCATTAAGGCCAGGGATTCTATCTGCTTCCAGTTTCAAAATCCACCTTTATTCACGTTGTTCTGTTAAATTCTTTAAATCTCCTAATCTTAGACTAGAACTCAAACATTCTATTACTCTAAAACTGAATCTATGTGTATAATTAAACATGGCTGAGTGTTTAGCAAGTGCACTTCTTTCTGTATCATGGTTCCTTACAGCTGCCAGATGTTCTCTAACTCGATCCCTCAACATCCTATTTGTCATCCCTACATAAAATGAGGTACATAAATTGCAAGTAGCTAAGTAGATTATATTCTTGCTTGCACAATTAGCAGAGACTCTAAACTAATAAACCTTATATTTTGCTGCTTTTAGCAACCTCATTTTGCATTTTATTTATTATTTACTTATTGTTGTGCTATTGAGCTCAACAGTGGCATCGTTGTTTATTGGAATAATCTCCAAAATTAGCATGCAATCACTTGACACAGTAAGAACCCTGACTGTACTGTTCTTCCTTTCAGTTCTGCCAACTTTTTACTCATGTCAGTCACCAGCGCTTCTATGGCTAGTATGAAAAGCTCTAAAGATAGAGAGAGACAGTACCCCTTTCTGGTCCCCCTACCTACTCTTAGTGCCTTTGAAATGCCTTTGTTTATTAGCCCTACTCACAGCTAAGCATGGAATTTAAACTTATCCAGCGATCAGAAAAATGCCCCATAACTTAGCAAGCAAAAGTCACACATTGTCTTAAAGCTATGTGTTTCAATAAAGGATATTCCATTTTTAACTCAGCTGTGGACCACCTACTATTTTATTTAAAGTTAGAATTTGATTAACAAACTAGTTGCATAACATATTTCAAGGAGTGAATTCACACCCTACACCCTGCAAAGTTTCTGCTTGTTTTTTTTTTTTTTTTTTAAGATATGGAACACCATCCCTGCACAAGTAATCCTAGCAGTAACTGTTAAACTCCCAAAGTTCTAGACCCTGCTCAAACCACATCTCAACCACTCCTATTCTTGTTCATGTTAATCACCAAGCATTTCTCTCCTGGACAAGGAGAGTCCTTGTTAGAAAAATCTTGGGTATAGACAAAGTCTCTCATCTAGTATTATCTTGGGACCTAACAGTTAGGCTTGTAAAGACCCTTGGGACAATAGCCTAGTAAAATCCTATGAACCTATGAACCACCCCAAACTCTCTGTGGGACCCCTCTCCATTTTTCTCCCTATCAGTCTGTACTCACCATATACCTCTCCATTTTATTAATTAACAGAAAGTTATGACTAGTCCAAGTCCTTCTGTATAACCTCACTAATTCTTACTTAATATCTCTTGCTATTACAATAATATTTCTTCCTAAACCACTGTCTCTCTCTTTTATTAGCCTTTGTCTCATAATAACAGAAGTGATATAGTCTTCTCCTCCTATCATTTAGACTTCTTGTTTTAACTATCTCTCTTCTCTAACTTCATTGGATACTGTCAATCGATGCATTTACCTCACCAAAGTGTATTACTGGAACTTAATTCCACACAGTATTTTCATAATTTACCTTCATTAGGTTGTGCTTTTGTGCCTATACACATAATATTCTTCATTTCATCCAAACACACATATGCATAATAATGTAACATCACATAAATATTACTGCTGGGACCTTATCTTCACAACTTTACATTGTAGTTTCTCTGTTAACTTCTTATTGCACTATTGTGTGCTTACATGCAGAATCTAATATAACCTCCATAAGATGCTATAAAAGAAATGTAATGTAACTATTCTCCTGGGGTGTACGCAGAAAAAAAAATGTTCTGCCCATTTGGACTTTCTTGGTCAACAAGGAGAAATAAAATAAAATAAAGAAATTCAGTTATCGTTATTTCTATTGCTGCAGCCTTATGGCAAAATGTCTTTATCAGTCCTATAAATTTGTTTCTTGTTTGTCTTCTTTCTGATAACTGTTAGAGGAATTTCCTTCTGATTGTGATGAAAGCATTTTTCAGTCGAAAAAGCCCATCAGATAGACATTCCTCTAGCAGGTAGTAGAAAAAAGGCAAATGAGAAAAAACATAGTATCTGCTGTCATAGCTAGCCTTAGGAATAAGCCAACTAGGCAGCTGCTTATGGTGCCACTTTAGCAGGGGTGCTTGTCTGTTATATACATATAGGTTCATAGGTTCATAGGATGATACTAGGCTATTGGTCCAGAGGCCCTTATAAGCCTAGCCAAGAATTTTGCCCATGTTCACTCAAAGTCAGCACCTGTATTATACTTATACGTATATTTATATCTATATATATATATATATATATATATATATATATATATATATATATATATATATATATTATCTTTTGTAGTAAATAAATTGGTTCTTTATGACAAAAAATAAATAAATATCAAAAAACTGCCCCTGCTAGAGCAGTGAGAGAGGTGCCCTAGGGAGGAAGTCCTGTAGTTTCTCCTACTCCAACCGCCCATCTGCCCATGGCCTCTAAAGATAATGAATTAGGTAGGTCACAGGTGGGACAGAGAAAGAAATTAAAAAATTCAAAAGTGAGAGGCTGGCAATGGTCCAAGGTAAGACTATAGATATATATATATATATATATATATATATATATATATATATATATATATATATATATATATATATATATATCTATATATATATATATATATATATATATATATCTATATATATATATATATATATATATATATATATATATATATATATATATTGATACCGGCAGGCAATCAGATCTTTTGGATGGCTGGGTGCTGGTTAGTTCTCAGCTGTCCCTATTTCCATGGAACATGCCTGTTTTGCCACTTACAGTAACAGGCATTTCAATTTTAGACTCCATATGCTTCAGAAAATACATGCTAACACAAAACTGGTTATAGCAATTTTCTAAGTTTATAAAAACAATATTTAATCTGGCTCTAATTTTCCCCCTCCAATTATTTTTTATGTTATCCAGGTTTCTTGTCCCTCCTATATTTTTTTATCCTGCTAAACCTTTGAGGATAACTATCAGTCAAAAATTCCTGACATTGCAGTTCTGTGCTTCTATCTAGAAAATGTTTGTCAATGCAAAATTTTTTGTTTTACATAAAATGGTGTCCTGTATTTGTGGAAATATGACTGATGGCTGCTTTTTGGTCATTATTCTGAATCTGCAAGATTACCATGATTTGAGTAAGGGAACATGGAATACTTCAATGTGTAGCTACTGTTTCCATGGAACAAACCTGAAATACAGTCTGTGGATATTATGTTTAGTTATAACTGCTGGATGGAGGTGGGACCTGACTGTAGAAAGTAAATGACTCTCCTCTTTACTTGGCCTAGCTTTTCTGGACTGTTGTGCATTTGCAGGACTACTGTCATTTATGTGAAGCAGCTGGTAACACTTTAATGTATGACTATTGTTTCCATGGAAAAAACAGAGCTACAATATATAACTTACTTTCAACATCCCTCACCTTTTTCTTGCAGGTTTGGGAGTGGCTCTAAATGACTAATGGCAAAAGTAGAATGCTAGTATGCAGCCAGGGAACTTCTGCCCCCCCGCCATACACACAGCAGCCCCACCATGTATACAGCATCAACTGTTACTAATGCACCCGTTTAAACATTATGGTCCTGTGGTGGGAGGAGTAGGAGTGACAGCAGCCACCTGATGGACATTATACCACCTGTATTTATACAAAAATAATGGAAAGTGTGACTGACTAGAGGGCGGAGGTGGACTTTGCTACCACACAACCTGCGGGTTGTTTAAAGTAAGTTTTGCCAAATGCAATACACGGCTATGATTTTTAGCTATAACTGCAGATGAGGGGCTGTCTACAGAAAATAATGTACCCTATAGTTTCCTCATTTTATACAGTCACTATCTACTTTTGCAGAACTATTGTGCATTTGCAGAGTTAACATGCTTTCTGGAATACAATATATGGCAGTCATTTATCAGAAACACCTGAAGTGTGCATAGAAGTAGTTATAACTACTGAGGGGGATTGAAGTTGGCTGTTGAAAGAAATTGATCTCTTGTTCTTGTTCTTTAGATTAAATAGTCACTATCTGGATTTTGGGACTAGTGTGTAGTTGTGTGAAGTAAAATAGTTTACTGAACTGGATGGTGCAGTGCTATAGTGGTTAATGTTGATGCCTTGCAGTAAGAGGTTCTCTGGTTCAATTTTCGGCTGGGTTGCCTTCTGTGCAAAATCTGCATGTCATTCTTGTGTTTGTGTGGGTTTCCTCTGGGTGCTCTGGTTTCCTCCTGCATTACAAGGAGATGTATCTGGAATGTTTCTCCCCAGTCCTCTGCTGAAAAGTGACTGGTTCCATGTTGGACTTTCCCGATAAACAAGTGTTAAATGAAACTGGACATCTGACATATATACTGAACTAGCTGCTATATTTGTTAGGGCTGTTTGTAGAGCTAAATGACTAGCTGTTGCTTGCTCATGATGTTGGCTTTGCAGTACTAATGTGAAGTAGTTTGGAATACTTTTAATGTATTCTTGTGCGAGCTACATTGCACAGCCATTCTCTTCTCTCCCAATTAAATGTCTGAAGTGTACACAGAAATGGCTATAACTGCATTCTGGGGTGGGGGGAATTATGGCTGAAAGTAAATGACCCTTTTGTGATTTGCCCAGCTTAAGTTCTCTACAAAACATTAAGACATAAAATGCATCACAGAATATCCAGATGTTTCTGGGGGATTGTGGTCCACAAGCACAGATGCTGTATAAGTAAATTTTGACTAAGGGTTAGTGGTGTCTGCCCTGGGCCCTACCTAATATAAAACCAGCCCTGCTGTATAATGTATACAGAAGGTCACTGTAGCTTGTGTGGGAAGCTGAGGATGATGCCATTAAATATCCACCTTTATCAGATTCTAGCTAAGTGAATGTCCTCATTCATTTATAATAATTTGCCAACACATTTGCCTCTGTTTCCTGACTCAGATTTTTGTTTGATGTTTTCTTTGCTGGGATTTATGTGATATTCCTTTAACACTTTATTTCTTTAACCATCCTCACAAACCTATTCTTGTGTCTGCTGGGGATAGTGTGGTCATGTTTTCTTTTAACTTTCCTCACAAACTTTAGAAGGGTGCACAGAGGGCCAACTAGGCTTTTACAGTAGCAGTGTACTGTCTGAAAGTAACAAGTTGGAAACATAATTATAATTATTTTGTTTTCATTTTTCCTCACAATCAAGGAGTCAGATGCATATATAGGTGTCTATCTTTTGTGGGAGTTTAAAGAAGCATTCCAGTTATGTTTGCTTGACAGTAAATATGTTTTATTTGTTTTTTAGTTTTGTATGGGTCTGACATTAGAGAAGCACACAGAATGTGGCTGTCCTTTGCAGGGAGGGAAGAGGAGACATGTTGTGTACATGTGTGTGTGTGTGTGTGTGTGTGTGTGTGTGTGTGTGTGTGTGTGTGTGTGTGTGTGTGTGTGTGTGTGTGTGTGTGTGTGTGTGTGTGTGTGTGTGTGTGTGTGTTTAGCAACTTGAAATATATGATTTTGTCCATTTGTCCCTTAATTTTCACACCAATTTAACATCAGATGGGGATACACAGAAAGATATTACCATTTTTAAGGGCAGTAAATACTATTTCCTGCTATGATTTATATACCACCACATGCATTTGTTTTCTCTGTTTATTGTGCACTGCTGTTTGGTTAACTTTGAGCATCAGTCTTTGGCTACAACTCATTTCCTCCTTAAAGTAAGTATGATTGAATTTCTTTCCTTATGGATGATTTTTGTTTACGCTTTCAATTAATCAAAAAGTTGGAAAAAACACATTAAAATATACATTGGAGCATTTATAACTCCATGCCTATTAGTTGACTAGAGGTTGAGTAGAGGCCAGTAGACCACCAGCTTAATTTAGTTATTACAGTGTACTTTAGGTCAGTAAGGGGTGATAAATGATTCTGGGAAACTATGGATGAAGAATAAGACAGATTTTTTTCACTTAATCATGAATTTTGCTCAGGCCATCATTGGTTGAAAATTTTGTTAAAAAAAAAAAAAACTGTACACCTCAGAGCATCTAGCACCCCCTGCTTAATGTAATCATTTCCACTGTAGTTATTCCAGTGTAGTTTTGGTTAGTCAATGCGTATTAAAATGATTCGGGGAAAACCAAAGTTGATGAGCAGGATTAAAACTTTCCCTTAATCATGATTTTTATTCAGGCCATTATTGGCTGAAAAAGTTGTTTAAAAATGTAAAATGCAACACAGAGTATCTAGAAGCCCAGCTAAATGCAGTCATGTTATACATAGTTAACTAGAACAGTCTTGTCTAGTTAAAATGTGTTGAATGAAAACAGGAAAAACTGAAGAGTAAGATAAACTGTGAGAAAAAGGAATTAAAAAAGTAATCTGGATGGTGCAGGTAGACCAAGATGGGTGGTGTAGGAAGAGGTGCTTGCTCTTCTCTGTCTTAAACTCTGTTAGAGGCCACCGGTTCTTCCTTTCACAAAATCATCCTGCCCATTCTATATTAGCCGCAGCAAAATCTCACCCAGTCTCATTCTGGCACTTTTGCCATTCCTGTGATGTCTGCATTCATTATGGAGATTGGTCTGCAATCCCGTACATCCAGCCTGTCACCATATGACCTTATTTTGTGATAACAATCACACTGTTTCCTTTCATTGTATCTATTATTTCACCTGTTTCACTGATTCTTTCATAATCATCCTTCATAGAGGTCTGTATTGCCTGTCTGCCCCACTTGTAGAACTCTACTGGGTATCC
This sequence comes from Protopterus annectens, assembly GCF_019279795.1. Taxonomy (NCBI): domain Eukaryota; kingdom Metazoa; phylum Chordata; order Ceratodontiformes; family Protopteridae; genus Protopterus; species Protopterus annectens. Next base: position 1,282,689,679 of record NC_056729.1, read on the forward strand.
ATCTGGTCCCCTCTGGTTTTCATTGCCATCACTGGCACTTTGATGTCCTCTATCATGATTTTTGTGATTCAAGATCATTTATAAACAATATATCCCTGATGGATAACAGCACAAAACATATCATTATAATCACTCACTCTTTTCCCCCAAGTGTTTGGTACTTCATTTTCACGTTTTCCTATTTTATTCTTCCTTTCTACATGTTTTGTCGTGTTCCTCTGATGTTATCCATCAGTAGTCCTTCTGGTACCCTTGTTTTACTTCCACTGCTTTTGTTGCTTTTCTTTGTACTTCCTTCTAGTTCTGTTTCTATTATTGCTTCATTTGTCCTCTCCTCTTATTGCTTGGCTGATTATACTAGTTTCCCATATTTCCCTTTACATCTTGCACAGTTATCCTTGTTTTAGTTCCTCCTCATTTGACTCCTTTTCTCCATCCTTTTTTTTTTAATATTTCCCCAACCACTGCTTTCTTTCCATCCCTACAGTGTTCTTCATATTCATCTTTGTCTTTAGAGTTCTCCTCCCTTCTCTCCTCAATTAGTTTTTGTGAATTTTTAGCCTTTTCTTGATCTTTCCCAGTCTTATGACTTGTAGCTTGCCCATCTCTAACCTAGCCCCTCCCCTTGTTCCACCCCTGATCTTATTTGTCATGGCTTCCACTACATGATCCAATAGATAGATAGATAGATAGATAGAATATTTCTACCTTCTCCACCATTTTCAGAGTTTCTTATCTTGACCTGTCTATTGGCTTGAATCAAGAACTTTCTTGTAAATGTCTACTCCTTCTTCTCATGGTGTTATTCCTGCCATATATTCTTCCATTCTCTTTCTTTCATCTTACTTCCTAAATCTGTTTTCACCTTTATACTGTGCTTTATAGGTTCATAGGTTGGTACTAGGCTCTCGGCCCTAGGGCCTATACAAGCCTAGCCATAACAATTCCCTGGCTATTTCTTCCCACACTATTTACTTCCCTGGACCCCTGTCTAGCAGGGTGACTGATGTGATCCCTGGGGTGAATTTCCTGTCTCCCATCTAATCATCAAGGCTCCTTTTGAAGATGGCCAAAGAGGCACTCTGCTTGACATGTATGGGCAGTCTATTCCAGAGTCTGGGGAGTCTCTGGGTCAGGAACCTATCCCTTCAGCATGTTTTGTTTATTGTGATGACAAGATTTAGATCCCTGGAGCATGTGGCTCTGAGGGATTGGGATTTCTTTAAGTGTAGCATGTCTAACAGCTCTGGGTTTGACATGGCCTTGTATATTAAGAAGATATTGCCTCAGAGTAGTCGATATGCAACAGAGTATAGCTGGAGTTTTTTAAGGTGGTCAGCATAGGGCATCTGCTTTAGGCTTGTGATTCTTTTAGTGAGGTATTTCTTCTGCCTTTCCAGTTGTTGCAGATGTCTTGAGAGGTACATACCAAATGGGGCATTGTATTCTATAATGGGTCTAATGAGGGATGAGTACAGTGGGATAATGACCTCCTTTTTTCTGGATGAAAAGCCCTTAGTGATGAGGTGTGCCACATAGAAGGATTTCCTGGCTGTTGTGGCGATGTGGTTATTGAAGGTGAGACCACTGTCCACTTGTGTTCCTAAGTCTCTTGTCACACTTTCATGTTTAGTGTACTGCCACTTACGTGATAATTCACAGGTACATGTTTTTTCCCAAAGGGGATGATATACATTTCTTGGGATTGAGCTTGAGCCCATGCCTCTGGCACCAAGCATCTGTTTCTGTAAGGCCCTTTTGTAGAGCTTCCACATCATTTAGGGATTCAATAATGGCTCCCAGTTTGCAGCCATCTGCGAACTTTGTTAGCCAGAGTCCCTTAGTGTTGGCCTGTACATCAGAGAAGTAGATACCAAACAAGAGAGGTCCCAGGACTGAACCCAGAGGTACTCCACTTGTCACTTGTCTGGAGCTGGATTTGGAGTCAGCTACTTTTACAGTCCGGGTTCTGTCAGTAAGCCAGCTGTCAACCCATCGCGTGATGTAGGGATTAATGCCCAGCTTAGTAAGTTTATCTATGATTCGGGAGTGGGGGATGGTGTCAAAGGCCTTGGTGAGGTCCAGATAGGCTGTGTCGACTGTCTTACCCTCATCCACGGCTCTGGAGACTGATTCGAAGAAGTCAATAAGGTTCAGGAGACAAGATCGGCCCTTCATGAACAGAAACTGGGTGGGGGTTCAGTGTTTTAAGGTTGCCAATGTCTTTGTTTATAAGTTCCATGATAATATGTTCCATGGCCTTGCAGATCAGGCTCGTCAGACTGATGGGGCGGTAGTTCCCAAGGTCCAAGGTGGATCCCCCCTTGTGGAGTGGGATAACTGTAGCTGTGTGCCAATCAGTGGGCATGAAGCCTGAGGTGAGGGTATGATTAAACATGACACTTAGGTGAGGTGTCAGTTAATTTTGTAGTTCATGTAGTACACAGCCCGGGATGTCATCTGGTCCTATGGATGCTGTATTCTTAGCTTTGGAGAGTGCGTGTTTTACCTGTGTGGCCATTATTACCAGAATTTGGCAATCTTTCAGTATTGAGATGGGCCATTTAGGGGGTGAGAGGGGGTGAAGTTGGCACTGAATCGATCTGCCAGGATATTGGCAATATACTTGGGATCAGTATATTTAATGCCATTCTGCTGTAGCTCAGAGCAGATCTGAGCATTGCCATTTAGATTCTTGACATGGTTATAGAATGCCTTGTGGTTGTCTTTGGCAATTTTATTTTCGTAACTAGCTTTGGAGGATTTTATGAGGGATCTCAGCTACTTACTGAGGCTGGTAAGGGAGTTTTTTTCATCCTGGGATTTTCCTCTTTTCTGCAACAGTTTTTTCTTTTTGTTGTAAAATTTGTTTATGGCAGGGGACCACCAAATTGGCTTCCTTTTTATGGAGGAGAGCATCTTGGTTCTATTTGGGATGGCATGATTCGTGCATGAGTGGATGTGCTTGTAGAGTGCCTTAGTGTAGGGCTCAGCAGTCAAACTTTCAGTTCCCATCTGCATAGGTGTCATGAAGTTTGTAACTTCTGACTTGAGTAGCATGAAGTTGGCCTTGGAGAAGTTTTTTATGGAGGTTTCCTTACTGGGGGTGGGGGGTGGGGGTGGGATGTGGATGTTAAGGGTGATTAGCTTATGATCTGACCTCACCAAAGAGGGGGGGTTAACCATATGTGTGTAGCATCAATTTCCCATGTTGGTAATGACCAGGTCTAGGATATTGGAGCCCCTAGTGGGACTATGGATTAGTTGATCCTGGGCATTGGAATTTTTGAATTCCAAGAACCGTTGGGCAAATGTGTTGGTGCACGAGTAGTTTTCCCAGTTAATGGCAGGGTAGTTGAAATCACCCAGTATTAGGGTGTTTGGTTGTATATTAATATTTTCCAGTATGTTTAGAAAGGTGTAGTGAGAATCTTGGGGCATGGTGGGGGATCTGTAGCAAGCTATAATTTGGATTGCAGTCTTACCTAGTGTTAGTTGCACTTGAAGAATTTCAGATGCATTGTGTTGGGCAACTAACCTGGTGGTGTGAATATCCTTGGTGAATTTGGACACTCCTCCACCTTTAGTGTTTTGATCCTGGTTTGGTAGCCAAAAGGTTTGGTAAGAGTTGTAGCCTTTTATTGCAGGGGTGCTCTCTGGAGCCTTTTTCCAATGTCTTTTTTGGGATCTAAAATGATACTGAAGTTGCCGCCAATTATTTCCTTGCCATACTCTTTTATTTGATTCTATTCTACAATGAACCTGCAATAAAAGTCCTCAGTTTCCTTGTCTGAGGCATATAGTTTCACTGTTGTGCATCAGCTTCTATATAGTCTTCTTTGTGAAATGACTCTTCTCCCCTTCTCACTTTTCTTCAACCTTTCAATCTCAATATGTATTCCCTTTCTGCAAATGATGGTCTTTCCTGTCTTCCACTCTTACCATCCCTTCTTTAATACCTATTTCTCCCATAGAGTATTGTGGGCTCATGAACGTTCCTCCCTCTTTTTTCTTTAATTTGGTTTTCTGGAGCAGTACCACATCTCCTTGCATCCTACTTATTCTGCAGAGTTTTGACTTTTAGTGGCTCTACTCTCCTGGGTTGTCCTGAGGAACTGGACCTTTTGTCCTTTGGCCTTTCCCTATGCTTGGCTCCCTCTTCCCATCATAGAGTTGGATTTGTGTTCCTTCAGCCTGTGATATGAGTGTCTCAGGACACAAATAATTCACCTTGCACTTTTTTCCCTAGTTCTGTTTTGGCTCTCTTTCTTCTTTTATCTCTCTCCTTTGTCATATTTGCTACTTGTTTCCTTCTATTTGATTATTGTGGCAGTTTTATATACACTTTATCACTCTACTCTAATACTTTGCATTTAAACCTAAATTTATAATTATTGCATTTGGCACGTGCCCCCATTTTTCATTCAGGTGCCATAATGTCTTTGTCCATTGCTTCAAAGAGAAATTTTTCATGTAGGATCATGGATGTAGTATTTTTTTTTCTTGCACAGCAACACCTATTGTGTCATACTTTTTCACCTCTACTAACTTCAAATGGACAGATGGGCCTTGTTAAGGAATAAGTAGTAGCTATACAGACTGGTGTTGGTCGTAAAGCATTTTTTGACTGAAGTATTGGCTATTTGGTCATTTTGTTTGACTTCACTGTATGGAGTAATTTTAGTCTCAAGTTTAGACTCTAATGTGGACCTGTCACTTCACATTTGTCTCTCAAGTATTAATAGTCAAGGACTAATGCCAGTGGCCCAGGATGTTGTAGGTTGATATGCCACAAGTGCTCTGGGAGGATCAGATTGTCTTAGCATCTTGCTAACTGTTTGTACTGATGTCTCAGATTCACCATCTGATTGCAAACATTGAGGACTTGATCTAGTTCCTAGGTTCCTAGGTTGTTACTAGGCTAGTAACAGCTGAACTCTTACAAGCCTAGCCAATCACCCCCAACCCGTTTAGATTCTGAGTATCATGGGTGTCTATACTGAAGATAACTAAGGGATTTGTGTGGAGGGTTGATTGTTAGGATAATATTTTTCTTATTGGCAGTCTCTGTCCCTAAGGGACATAGTGGACAGACCAGGGGTAAATTTATGAGTTCTCATCCATTTGTTAAGGTTTCATTTGAGTAGGGTAAGGGATGAATTCTATTTTGCATGGATGTGGAGCCTATTCCATAGCACAAGGATCCTTTGGGTTATAAAGCTGTCTCTCCAGCATGTTCTGTTTATGTGACTAGCAAAGTTTAGGTCTCTATATCTAAGTGTTTCTAGTGCTGTTTGGTTTGTGCATCTGCAACAGATCCATTAGGGTTGGAACCGAGGAAGCCCTGTAAGCCAGGCATAGATCCCATCTCAGCAGCCTGTAGGAGACTCAATACAGTGACAAGGCCTTTAGATGATCAGAGTAGGACAGTGTATTCATGCCCTGAATTCTTCTGATTAAAAACCTTTGTGGTTGTTCCAACTGTTGCAGGTTTCTGGTCAGGTACATACCAATGGGGGCATTGTACTCACTGATAGGTTTAACAAGGGCTGAGTAGAGGGCAGTATAATTTCTTCGGACCTGGATGTCATGCCCTTAGCTATAAGTTGGGTGACATAGAATGATTTTCTTATTGTCTTAGTTATGTGTTGGTCAGAGGACAGATTGCTGTCAGCATATGTTTCCACGTCCCTTTCTATTGGATCAATTCTTAGTGGTACTTTATCAGTGGAGTAATTAACTTAGGTTGACAGTTTCAAAAGAGCATTATATTTAGACCACCACTTTGGCACCAGTCATTTCCATTTTTCAAGATGTTGGTGTCTTGGAGGAATCTATCAAAGCTCCCAATTTACAGTCATCTGCAAATCTGCTGAGCCACAGGCCTAGAATGTTAGCCTTAACTTCTGAGAAGTAGATGCTAAACAGGAGCGGGCCCAGCACAGAGCCCTTGGGGGTAATCCACTGGTGACCAGTCTCTAGGTGGAAACGGTATGTCCACTCCTAACTTCTTAGGACCTGTATGTCAGTCAGCTGGCAATCCAGTGAATTATGTAGGGATTTTATACCCAGCTCAAAGAGCCTGTTAACAATGCCTGAGTGGGTTATTGCATAGGTTCATAGGTTCATAGGTTGGTACTGGGCTATCTGCCTTAAGGCATATATTAGCCCAGCCATGTTGTGCGGTATTCACCGCCCCTTTAGTAGTTCCCTAGACCCTTGTACTAGCAGTTAGTACCCTTGCCCCCTGTCTAGTAGTGCTGTTGGTGTGATCCCTGGTATGAACTTTCTGTTACCCATCCACTCATCAAGGTTCCTCTTGAAGAGTGATAGTGAGGGGCTCTGTCTTATGTAGATCGGGACCCTGTTCCATAGTAAGGGAAGTCTCTGCGAAGGGAATCTATCCCTCCAGCATGTTCTATTCATTGTTGTGTTGAGGTTTATATCCCTAGAGCGTGTAGCTCGAGTAGATTTGGTTTTGCTAAGATGGAGCATGTTCAACAATTCTGGGTTGGACTTGGCTCTGTACGTTAGACAGAGATTGCCTCTGAGAAAGCGGTATGTAACAGAGAACAGTCTTAGCTTTTTCAATCGTGCTGCATAGGGCAACTGTTTGAGGCCAGTAATCCTCTTGGTTAGGTACCTTTGTGGTCTCTCCAGCTGCTGGAGATGTCTAGCCAGGTACATTCCAATTGGTGCATTGTACTCAATAATGGGTTTGATGAGGGAAGAGTAGAGGGACACCATTACATCCTTAGATCTTGATGCGAACCATTTTGTGATCAGATGGGTCACATAGAAGGATTTTCTAACCACTTTGGCAACATGGTTATCAAAGGAAAGCTGACTATCTACTTGGGTCCCTAGATCCCTTATTTCTTCTTCAGATTTCAGGGGATTACCTCCTATGTTGTAGTTTGCGGGTACTCTGTTTTTTCCAAAGGGGATTACTATGCATTTTTTTGCATTTAGCTTGAGACCATGGCTTTGACACCATACATCAGTCTCATTTAGGCCCTTCTGGAGGATCTCCATGTCGGCCGGAGATTCTATTATAGCACCCAGTTTGCAGTCATCCGCAAACTTATTCAGCCACAGCCCTTCCGTGCTTGCCTGTACTTCTGAGAAGTATATGCCAAGCAGGAGGGGCCCCAGGACAGAGCCCTGAGGCACACCACTCATTACTGGCCTGGATTTGGACATAGATCCCGCTACTCTTACTTTATGGGATCTGTCTGAGAGCCAGTTTGCGATCCATCTTGTGACATAAGGGTTTATGCCCAGGCTAGTGAGCTTATCAATAATACCTGAATGGGGAATGGTGTCAAATGCTTTAGCAAGGTCAAGGTAAGCCGTGTGTACCTCCTTTCCCTTATCTATAGCCTGAGTAACTGTCTCAAAGAAATCCACTGGGTTCAGGAGGCATGATCTGCCCTTGATGAAGCCGAACTGTGTGGGGTCCAGCAACTGGAGGTTCCCAATCTCTCCATTTATAAGTTCCATAATGATTCGCTCCATAGCCTTACAGATCAGACTGGTCAGGTTTATTGGTCGGTAGTTCCCAGGGTCAGTTGTGGCCCCACCCTTGGGTAGCGGGACCACCATTGCCGTGCACCATTCTATGGGCACATATCCTGTGGAGAGGCTGAGACTGAACAGGGTATTAAGATGCGGGGTTAATTCCTTTTGGAGCTCACGTATGACACAGCCTGGGACACCATCTGGTCCCATGGAAGCAGTGTTTTTAGCTTTAGATAGAGCCTTGTTAACCAACGTATCAGTAATACTTGGACTTACACAATCCCCTAGAATGGTAATAGGCCCTGTAGGTGGTGGGGGGGGGGATTTTCACTGACCCTGTCAGCCAAGATGTTGGCAATGTCAGAAGGGTCAGTGTATTTTGTTCCATTTTGTACTAGCTCAGAACAGACCTGAGCATTGCCATTTAGGTTTTTGATGTAGCCATAGAAGGCCTTATGGTTATCCTTGGCATTCTTGGCAACTTTCTTTTCAAAATTAGCTTTATTTGACTTGATGAGGGCCCTCAATTTCTTACTAATGCTGATCAGGGATGATTTTTCTACTTGAGATTTGGCCTTTTTTTGTATAAGTCTCCTCCTTTTATTGTAAAGTTTGCTTATGGCCAGGGTCCACCAGACTGGTTTCTTCTTGCTTGAGGAAGGAGTCTTGGTTTTATTTGGGATAGCATGGTCCATGCAATCCTGAAAATGCATATAGAGTGCCTTGGTGTAGGATTCCGCATCCTGGATATCATTATCCTTCTGCAAGGGAATAGTGAAGCTTTCCACTTTGGATGCAAGTAGTTTGAAGTTTGCTTTGGAAAGGATTTTGACTATGGTTTCTTTGATTGGGGAAGGTGGAGGAGTGAGGATGTCCAGGGTTATCAGTTTGTGGTCGGATTTGACCAAGGAGGGGGTGATAACGGATGTAGTACAATGGGCACCCATATTTGTGATGATTAAATCCAATATGTTGTCCCCTCTAGTGGGGGAACATACTAGTTGTTCAAGGGCATTTGAATTTATAAATTCTATGAATCGCTGAGCATAGGAGTTGGAACATTGGTAGTTCACCCAGTCTATACCAGGGTAGTTGAAATCACCCAAGATTATGGTGTTGGGTAGGACCTTTATATTTTCCAATGTCTCAAGTAATGCAGAGTGAGCATCTTGGGACATGGTGGGCGATCTATAACTGGCTACGACTTGAAATGTGGTTTTGCCTGCTGATAGTTGCACATGGATGATCTCTAGGGCATCATGCTGCGCTACTAACCTGGAGATATGGGTATCCTTGATGAATATGGATACACCTCCGCCCTTTGTACTGTGATCCGGTAACTGAGGCCGGAAGGTATGATATGAATTGTAACCTGGCAGTGCTGGGTTGCTCTCTTGAGCCTTGAACCAGGTTTCCGTCACTGCACAAACATCAATTTTCTCCATGCTGAGGAGAGCCTCGAGTGTGTGCATTTTGAGGTTGAGACTTCTGGCGTTGAGTAGCATTACTCTTAGTTTTTGGTTACCTGTGCTGGTTACGGTGGTTGGTTTGTCCTTTGAGCCTTGCCTAAAAAAGGCACTATGGGGACGGCAAGAGCCTTGGCCAGAATTCGAAAACCTAGGAGTGACAGGTGCAACCCATCTCTGGCAAAACAGCTTGGCTTGTCTATCATGTCATCCCAGGCAGACAGACACTGGATCCCCTTAGAATGACACCAGAAGCTTAGCCAATTGTTGAAATTGATCATTTTGTCTTTGTATTGTGGTATCATTCTAGGTGAAGGTAGTATGCTACTCAAGGTCAGGGTCATACCAACTTGGGCTACATGATCAGAGAGCTCCTCAATGTCTCTTTTCATGTAGTCCAGGGAGGTACGTCTTAGATCATTCACACCAACATGTACAATGACAGCATCATACTTGTACTTGTTCTGGAGTTACCTAAGTGCTTGTGTTATGTGGTGGATCCGAGCACCCGACAGACAGCTGACAGTAACCTTCTCCTTGTTCAGCCTGGTGAGTGGAACATCCGTGTGCCTTACTATAGAGTCTCCTATTACTAGCGTGCTAGGTATGGTGTTTTGCCTTAAGGGCTGTTGTGAGGCACACTGCTGAGGTGAATTATGTGTTTTCTGCCTTGTGTTTGGGGGTGCAGGTTGCTTGCCTGTCTGCTTTGGAGGGCACTGTTTCATTTTCAGATTGGTACCTAGTGCCTCCGAATACATTTTTGTGTATTTATGCGTATGTTTTGCCAGTGCTTGTTTTGTAGATTCATGTGTGACAGGTGGTGTGATGCAAGTGTGTCCCTTATCCTCTTGACTGTCTGTTACAGTCATGGGTTGAGAGTGCTTAGCCACCAGTCTGACTGTGTATTTGCATCTTTCACAAGTGTTTGTGTCTAGAGGTAAGAGGAGAGGGTTGTCTGTATACATGAGGCAGTTGTGACACTGCCTCAGGATGCCCAATTCCACCAGATAAACTGGAGAGTACACCTGAAGCTGACCTCTGGACATGCTTTGAAGAGTAAATTGAACTTAAGTCCTGCGGACGATCGGGGGTCTTATGCTATATTATAATAGTGCTGTCTAGGAAATTTGGAGAATAATAGTGCTGTCTAGGAGATTAGGACAAGTGCTGATTTCTGTTTTGCAAGTGCTGCAATAAGAGCAGCTGATCTGAAGCACTTGAGTTGAGGCTTGTCTAGTTCTAAGGGAAAATTTACAGTGCAGACTTTGTGGGGCCGGGAATAGTATACCCCAGCTAACCGGTGCTGCCTGACACTGCTCTGTGTGCAAGACCACGCAAAAAGAGAGTTGCAGGGTTTTTCCTCTAGATAAGTGTGGAAAGTGAGTACAAGAGCTGTTTTTCCTCTAAGCAAGTGAGAAAAGTAAGTGCAAAAACTGTTTTCCTCTAGGTAATGAGGAAGATAGAGTGCTATAGTATGAAATGCTTTGGCAAGGTCAAGATACATAGTATGCACTGTTTTACCCTCATCCATTGCCTTGGTAACCCTCTCAAAGAATTCTACTAGGTTAAGTAGGAACAACTTTTTCTTAACAATGCCAAATTGGGATGGGTCCAGTGTCTGTAGGTCGGCAATGTCCTTGTTTATCATTTCCATTATACATTGTTCCATGGCTTTGCATATTAGGCAAGTGTGACTGATGGGTCTGTAGTTTCTGGGTCAGTTAATAGCCCACCACTGTGAAGGGGGATGCCTTTTGCAGTCCTCCATTCATTTGGGATGTAGCCTTTTTCAAGGTTGCAGTTGAAGAGTGCCTCAAGTGATTCTGATAGGTCATGTTTAGACTGCTTAGGAGGCAACCAGGGATGTTGTTGGGACTCATAGAGGTGATGCTTTTGGCTTTAGCAAATTCTGCCAGTAAATGGTCCCTGCTAGCAAGTTCGGCCAGTACCTGGTCCCTGCTAACAGTTGGGTGAAGTATGCTGTAGGGGATTTCTCCTATAGGACCTGGGGGGGGGGGGCTAGGGGTGAAGTTTGAGCAAAAGTTATAGTTAAACAGATTTGCTACATCACCATAATCAGTGAAGATGATACAATTCACCACCAGTTTGGCACATTGCCAGGTGTTACCTTTATGTTTCCGGACATACAGTAGTTGAAGAAGGCCATGTGATTGTCCTTAACCAGTGAGACTATCCTGACCTAATAGTTGGCTTTTCTGGGCTTAATTAGACCTATTAGTTTCTTGTTTCGTTGGATAAAAGAGCACTTGTGTTTGAGTTGCTGCTTCTGGTTTTGGCCATATGATTTTTTTTTTTCTTTTATTATATGGTCTGTTTAGGTGAGGATTCCACCAGTGGGGTTCATTTTTAGTTTTTGTTTTGTGTTTCCTTCCTGTTGGTAAGGCTGACTCTAAGCAGTCATTCACATGCTTGTACAGGAAATCTGTGAATAATTCTACATAGGTAGCTGTGGTGTCGGGGTTAGGGTGAGCACTGAATTTTGATGAACCATCACTTAATAGGATATAGTTTGCCACAGAATAGTTGCTAACTGTTACTGGTTAGCTTTGTTTTCCAGGTTGATTGTTACCACAAAGGAAACAGCTTTGCGATCTGACCTCGGCAGTGAGGATGTGACATGGGGGGGTTCTATCCCATGTCATTGAGTATCAGATCCCATATGTCTGATCATCAGGTTGGAGCCTGCATTATCTGTTCCAGGTAGTATAGGTAAAACCATAGTCAGTAATAAACTGTTGGAACTCACGTGACATAAACTGCATACTATTGTCTGTAAGTAGTTTAATAAATAAATAATGCCTTGAAAAGACTGACTTTAGCATGGCTATGTTTTGTTGGTTAGTCATGGCTGGTACATAGATTATTTTGATGTTATGTGATTAACAGTATGTAGCAATAATTTAATTTCTGTCTCCACATTCACACAAGTCAGCAGTTATCTTTTGCCTTGGATCGTATTGTTAGGGTTTTGGCATTAGTGACTCTCGTCTCTGTAATGATTTTTAGCACAATACAAAATTAACAAGTGGACACTAGATTTATGTTTTCTTGCTTGATGTCAGCCACCACACTGACATTTTGATTCTTTCTTTGCATTTTATGAAACCTTATTGACTTTCGTGTACTTAGAGTAGCACTTCTTCTCACTAAGAAGAGGGTGCAATGATTCTGCCTTGATATAACAAAAGGCCATTATTGGTTCATAGGTGTTTACTAGGCTAATGAACATAACAGCCTTTTTAAGCCTAGCCACGCATCCCAAATCTCTGGCAAGTTCTGATAACTGCTCTGATAACTGCACTCTGACTGATTAGTACTGAAGCATGCATTGTTTGGTTTATGTCCAACAGTTTGGCCATCTATTTTGCACATTATGGATAACAGCATGCATCACTTAGTCATTCTGAGGAGCTTGCTTAGTCTTGCCTAGTCTTTTACTAATTACTCGTATATTCATCCTTATGCTCCCCATATAGGTAGCAACATATTTTTTTCTGTGTCAGATAATCACAGATCACATATAGGAGCTCTGGGCCAAAGATCATCAACAACTAGCTCTTTTCTAGGCACATGGATTATTCTGGCATTGAAACTTCTTCATCTCATTGTTAGTCCTTGGCACCTCAGTAGCACTTACCCAAGTTCTATGAGCTGAATAGTAGAACTCATGGTTAGTAGCGAACACTTTTTTGATTTGGAAGTATCTCTGTTTGGTATCAACTAACATTTTGAAACATTAGTTAACAAGACATAACAGTTATTGCACTAAAGCTAGAGCTACTTGCATCTGCATGCAATATTGTCGGTTTAGCAACATTATAATATGCTAGCACTGCAGCTGTTACTAGTATCTCTCTTTTACTTTGCTGAATGTTTGGGCTTAACGATGTCCCCATAACCAAGATATACTTTTCTTTAAGAAGTCTGTTGAAGGACACTGTACAGTTGAAAGGTCTGGTACTAACTTATCCAAGTAGTTCATCATGCTAATGGCTTTTCTCAACTCAGTTACACAAGATAGATTTTAGAACTCACCTATTGCTCTGACCATCCTTGCATCTGATTTGATTCCACTATTGCATATGCTTTGAGACACTGAGGTTTAACTATACTCTTAAGGCCATACTGTTTTTTTATAGATCATTTCAAGTTGAAGTGGGACCATTGTCTGCCCATTTACTATCTGAATGCAGATAGATACCCAAAAGTCATAGGTTTATTACCATTTGGTTTACTTTAAGGGCACAGGGTAAAGGGAACCCATATTTAACTTGAGATGGACAGGATAGTGAATGACATTCTCACAAGTAGTCTGTATTACAGTATCTCTTACATTATAGCACATGGGTTACAGTGCTAATGGAACTGGAACAGAAGCACCTAGTGCAATCACAGCTGCAACAGAAGGTCTGGTATGCCCAGACAGCAGAGCTGAACAATAGGTGATGGTGTTCATCTCTTTGAAATAGAATTATCGACAGGTTCCCTTCATTATTATCCAAGTATCATTTAAGGGAGAGAAATATCCAGCAGTGCATCTATGACAAATGAGAACTCATGTGCACCTGTTTTAGAAGAATATTTGGGGAATCTTTGGGCTCCCTAATTGTTTCAACCATACCTAAATGGTGGACATTTCACTGTGGTTACAAATCACAACAGTGACTAAACAACGAAAATCACATGCTAACATTGGATTACAGTCTCAGGACATCATAATACAACAAAGGAGAGGTACTACTAAGTCAAATAGAGTTGTTTCAAGTCAAGGAATTCTGAACTATAACTAATAGGATGATTCACTCAGCCCAAGCTATGTTTCTTTTGAGTATTTCATGACAGCTACTTTGAGTTCCGGAAAGGGGAGGAATGTGAAAAACTATAATTGTAAACATGGGGAAAAAAGTACACAGAATCTATATGTTTTTCAGTAAAGTTTTTTTTTTTTCTTTGAGAAATGCAGCAGTTCTGTGAAAAGTGAAACCTACTCACACACACTCACAAATACATACACACACTCACACACGCAAGCACCTATACATTAACATAGCTTTTTGACTGATAGACTGTCACTTCTGTTCAGACTCTAAATTCCATTATTTGAACTGAAACTTTCTAGTTAAATATGAATCATTGATTTCAGTGATATTATTTGGATTCAGAATTTTGACCAGCTGGAACTTTTAAAAGTTAGGGCTTTTTTACCATTTGCAGAAAGCGTGGGATTGCCTGAATGGACAGTGCTAACTGAATATTTCTGAATACAGAAGTACAAATATAGTGCAGCAGTACATTTCACTAGCCTTTTTCACTCAGAGTGTTCAATGAACTCTATAAAATGGGAGAAGCGAAAAAAAAATATGGTCTACAGATGACAAGACATATAGGCTGTTGCCCAGAGTCAGTGAGTTTATCTCTATAAATTTTGCCTGTAAGTATTTTGCAGCTAATTGTCCTTAAAACCTAAAAATATATTATAGGTATCATCTACAAATGGTACACCAGGAACAGGCTAGCTGGAAGTAATTTTTCTTATGCAGGTGATCTGTTCAATACCTTTTTTCCATTTCATTATGCTTGAAAATGTCTGCATATTTACATTTCTAAGGTTTTGATGAATTTCATTAGGTAAAGAATTGGCAAATGCATTTTGAAAGAGATACAACTTAGCCATTGCTACCGTAACTTAATAGAGTTGCAAGTTTATTTAAAAAGTGTAGAGACATTGGGCCGGATTCACGAAGGCTTGCACGGAGTCTAAGAGTAGAGTAAGACTCCAGCCAGCCAACATGTCTGCCGAGCAATCCAGGAACAGCTGGCAGGGGCGTGCAAGAGAGCTCCTACAACGACTCTTGCACGGACAGTGTTAGTTTATGTAAATTACCTCATTTGCTGCTGAAAGCTATGCAAATGAGGTAAATTTGTGATCCAGGAAACACTAACCTGTCCGAGTAAGAGTAGTGTTATTTGCAGAAATGTACTCGGTTGGCAACTGAGTACTGTTCTGCAAATAGCAAAACGGAGCTATGACAGCTCTAAATAAAGGATGCATCCAGTTGAGGAAGCATGCCAATGGCCAAATATACAGCCATTGGCATTTTTATCCATTGCAAAATAATAAAAAAAAAATTTTTTTCCTCAATCTCCGATGTTTAAGCATAGCGCAGTGCCGTGCAAACATGTGGTGCTCTAAAAACCAGAAAAACAAAAAATAAAAGCCACAAATAGGGATTTTATTCAAAATATTCATCTGCCATGCAGGTGAATGGCAGGCTGAAGATAACATGGCTACTGAGTAGTGGTTGCTAAGGGGGGAAGCTCAGTCTGAGAGATGTAACCAAGCATTAGTAGGCAATCCTATGCAAATGAGTATAAGGATAGTGAATCCCAATTTTCCCTGCCATGTGAACCATGTCCCTAGAGTGTAAGAGTAGGATTAGGGGAGTAACAGAGTAGAAGATAGGTGACATCATGAGGGGGTATCTATCAAAAAGACTGTAAGCTTATTGGAGCAGAGTGACATGTGTTTGCTGTGAGTTACTCAGGACTGGAAGAGGCATGTCTACAGTTGTCTAAACTGAAACCCATAAACCAAAGGTGTATGTCATGGCTATCACTAAAGTTTCTTGCAAAGCTGCATATACTGTGTGCGCACGTGTGCGTGCCTGTAAACTGGTCTAAGCCTGTGTGAGCATGTGTGCACCCGTGTAAGCCTGTGTAAGGCCGTCTAAGCCTGTATGCACGAATGTGCACCCGCCTAAGCCTGTGTAAGCTTGTGTAAGCCTGTGTGCACGCGTGTTTGCACTTGTTTGCGCGGCGCTGCCCCCTTTGGAAACAGAAATGGGAAAAGGAAGGAAAAGAAGTAGTAGGAAGTTAACCAAGGAGAACTAGCAGAGCTGCCAGGTGAAATCAATCTGAATCAGGCAATTACACAGGCAGTACACTAGCCCAGCCCAGCCCAGCACTTTAAACTCTGCAAACAACATTCCCCCATGTTTTTCTCAGAAACACTGCAACACTGCAGTCTACAAAGAGAAGTGAAAATTTAAAAAGCTTAACTGAGACAAAACAATGTTAGGGGCTGCCATTGCTATTATAAGGCAACATGTGCAAGATGCTGAGGGTGATGCCATTATAAATGCTGCTGAGCAACCCACAGTGAGGAGACGGAGAAGAGTGTACAGACCCAGGGTAACCTACCAGGGGCTACATGAGCTGGAGATAGTGGAGCGCTATAGAGTGGACAGAGATCTCCTGCAGCAAATTGTTTGGCTGTGCAGGCCACACCTCACACACAGAACCAACAGAGGGGAACCCATCCCAGTGGAAACCAAGGTATGTGTTGGCCTAAGAATACTAGCAACAGGTACCTTCCAGAGACCAACTGGTGATATGATGGAGATTTCACAGGCATCAGCATCCAGGGTACTGCACCAGTTCCTGAATGCCATGTCAGCACATGCCGGTGATCATGTATATTTCCCCAATTTCCGTGAGGTATTGGCCAGCCATATGCATCTCTTCCAGCAAATAGCGGAATACCCTGAGGTAGTGGGTGCAATTGACTGCACGCACATACACATCAAAGCACCAGCCGGTGAGCAGGGTAGGGCCTACATCAACCGCAAGGGCTTCCACTCCAGCAACTGCCAGGTCATGTGCAATGCCCAGGGCATAATACTGAATATGTGTGCTGGCTGCCCTGGAAGCTACCACAATTCCCATATCTGGCATCTGATGCAGCTGTACCAGACATTTGCCAATGGGGACATCCCTGACGGTCACCTAGTGGGGGATGCTGGATATGCACTGGAACTATGACTGATGACACCCATCAGAAATGCACACACACCTGAACAAGAAGTCCATAATGAGGCACACGCACAAACATGAAATGTAATCGAGCGTGTGTTTGGGATGCTCAAGTCATGGTTCCGGTGCCTGGACACATCTGGTGGATCCTTGCAGTACTCACCCACTACATGTACCAAATTGTCATGGTATGTGCCATGCTACACAATATGATCCTGCAAAAACAGCTGCAGCAGGAACAGCATGGGGCAGGGCCAAACAGCCCCCCACCATTGCCAAGGCCTGCACAGGCACAGCGTGACTCGGAGGAGGAACTACCTGAGCCTGCCCCAATAGGCAGAAGGAGGTGTGCCCAGTATGCCTTGGCCTTGGCAAAGAGGCAACGCATAGCACATACACTGGCTCAGTAGGAACCCTGGAAATTATACCTCTGTCTGACTCGCACATAATATAAAAGGGGTGCCTAACTTGACACTACCTGTTTCCAAACATGTATAGGGAGTGTAGTATGTGCATCTGACATAGGCAGCCCTGCAGCACCACCCAAGGCATGATTGCCATGTTAAACAATATAAAGCAGTGCTAAGCAGCATTTACCAGTATTTAGTATATGTAAACAAAATTGCCCGTGTTAACTAGCGCAATGTTGGGCAACATTGAGCAATGTTGGGCAAGGTTGGGCAAAGTTGAGCAAAGTCAGTTAAACATGCTCATATCTGCTTTACTGTTCCTTAAGCAGTCTGGTCTGCCCAGCATGAAAATAAAAAGCAATGACAGCGCTTAAACCCAGGATACTATGCACTATAGTCACAGTACTGCGCCACTAAGCCATGATAGCAGTCCAGTGGCACAGACACAGCAGGACAATTATACTGTAATGCAAACACAAAGAAATGCTGTGTCATGCCCCTAAAGAGGCAAATGGGTAACCTCCCCCACATGTCTATGCAGACAGAGAACATCAGGCCAGGCGGTGTGATGTGGGTTGTGTAGGCTATGAAGTCGCAATCTAATATACGTGACATTGGATGCTAAGATCTTTAGTACAGTAGTATGCCTCAAGCCAGTATGATAGGCAACAGTACAGACTGAAATGGTGTCCTGTATATAACAGTGCAGGCATAGCAAATGTGTATAAGTGTTAGGTGAAACCGACAACCTATGTACACCCACAGTAACAATCAAGTGCAAACGTGCGGCACTCTAAAAACCAGAAAAACAAAAAATAAAAGCCACAAATAGGGATTTTATTCAAAATATTCATCTGCCATGCAGATGAATGGCAGGCTGAAGACAACATGGCTACTGAGTAGTGGTTGCTAAGGGGGGAAGCTCAGTCTGAGAGATGTAACCAAGCATTAGTAGGCAATCCTATGCAAATGAGTATAAGGATAGTGAATCCCAATTTTAACTGCCATGTGAACCATGTCCCTAGAGTGTAAGAGTAGGATTAGGGGAGTAACAGAATAGAAGATAGGTGACATCATGAGGGGGTATCTATCAAAAAGACAGTAAGCTTATTGGAGCAGAGTGACACGTGTTTGCTGTGAGTTACTCAGGACTGGAAGAGGTGTGTCTACAGTTGTCTAAACTGAAACCCAGAAACCAAAGGTGTATGTCGTGGCTATCACTAACGTTTCTTGCAAAGCTGCTTACATTGTGTGCGCACGTGTGCGCGCCTGTAAACCGGTCTAAGCCTGTGTAAGCATGTGTGTGCCCGTGTAAGCCTGTGTAAGGCTGTCTAAGCCTGTATGCATGAATGTGCACCCACCTAAGCCTGTGTAAACTTGTGTAAGCCTGTGTGCACGCGTGTTTGCGCTTCTTTGCGTGGCGCTGCCCCCTGTGGAAACAGAAATGTGAAAAGGAAGGAAAAGAAGTAGTAGGAAGTTAACCAAGGAGAACTAGCAGAGCTACCAGGTGAAATCAATCTGAATCAGGCAATTACACAGGCAGTACACTAGCCCAGCCCAGCCCAGCACTTTAAACTCTGCAAACAACATCCCCCCATGTTTTTCTCAGAACCACTGCAACACTGCAGTCTACAAAGAGAAGTGAAAACTTAAAAAGCTTAACTAAGACAAAAAAATGTTAGGGGCTGCCATTGCTATTATACGGCAACATGGGCAAGATGCTGAAGGTGATGCCATTGTAAATGCTGCTGAGCAACCCACAGTGAGGAGACGGAGAAGACTGTACAGACCCAGGGCAATCTACCAGGGGCTACATGAGCTGGAGATAGTGGAGCGCTATAGAGTGGACAGAGATCTCCTGCAGCAAATTGTTGAGCTGTGCAGGCCACATCTCACACACATAATCAACAGAGGGGAACCCATCCCAGTGGAAACCAAGGTATGTCTTGGCCTACGAATACTAGCAACAGGTACGTTCCAGAGACCAACTGGTGATATGATGGGGATTTCTCAGGCATCAGCATCCAGGGTACTGCACCAGTTCCTGAATGCCATGTCAGCACATGTCGGTGATCATGTATATTTCCCCAATTCCTGTGAGGTATTGGCCAGCCATATGCATCTCTTCCAGCAAATAGCGGAATACACTGAGGTAGTGGGTGCAATTGACTGCACGCACATACACATCAAAGCACCAGCCAGTGAGCGGGGTAGGGCCTACATCAACCGCAAGGGCTTCCACTCCATCAACTGCCAGGTCGTGTGCGATGTCCAGGGCATAATACTGAATGTGTGTGCTGGCTGCCCTGGAAGCTACCACGATTCCCATATCTGGCATCTGATGCAGCTGTACCAGACATTTGCCAGTGGGGACATCCCTGACGGTCACCTAGTGGGGGATGCTGGATATGGACTGGAGCTGTGGCTGATGACACCCATCAGAAATGCACACACACCTGAACAAGAACTCCATAATGAGGCACACGCGCAAACACGAAATGTAATCGAGCGTGTGTTTGGGATGCTCAAGTCATGGTTCCGGTGCCTGGACACATCTGGTGGTGCCTTGCAGTACTCACCAACTACATGTACCAAATTGTCATGGCATGTGCCATGCTACACAATATGATCCTGCTAAAACAGCTGCAGCAGGAACAGCATGGGGCAGGGCCAAACAGTCCCCCTCCATTGCCAAGGCCTGCACAGACACAGCGTGACTCGGAGGAGGAACAACCTGAGCCTGCCCCAGTAGGCAGAAGGAGGCGTGCCCAGTATGCCTTGGCCTTGGCAAAGAGGCAACACATAGCACATACACTGGCTCAGTAGGAACCCTGGAAATGATACCTCTGTCTGACTCGCACATAAAATAAAAGGGATGCCTAACTTGACACTACCTGTTTCCAAACATGTATAGGGAGTGTAGTATGTGCATCTGACATAGGCAGCCCTGCAGCACCACCTGAGACATGATTGCCATGTTAAGCAATATAAAGCAGTGCTAAGCAGCATTTACCAATATTTAGTATATGTAAACAAAATTGCCTATGTTAACTAGCACAATGTTGGGCAACGTTGAGCAATGTTGGGCAAGGTTGGGCAAAGTTGAGCAAAGTCAGTTAAACATGCTCATATCTGCTTTACTGTTCCTTAAGCAGTCTGATCTGCCCAGCATGAAAATAAAAAGCAGTGACAGCGCTCAAACCCAGGATACTATGCACTATAGTCACAGTACTGAGCCACTAAGCCATGATAGCAGTTCAGTGGCAGAGACACAGCAGGACAATTATACTGTAATGCAAACACAAAGAAATGCTGTATCATGCCCCTAAAGAGGCAAATGGGTAACCTCCCCCACACACCTATGCAGACAGAGAACATCAGGCCAGGCGGTGTGATGTGGGTTGTGTAGGCTATGAAGTCGCAATCTAATATACGTGACATTGGATGCTAAGATCTTTAGTACAGTAGTATGCCTCAAGCCAGTATGATAGGCAACAGTACTGACTGAAATGGTGTCCTGTACATAGCAGTGCAGGCATAGCAAATGTGTATAAGTGTCAGGTGAAACCCACATCCTATGTACACCCACAGTAACAATCAAGTGTACCCCTGGGTAGAAACATACAAAGAATAGCTGTCCCCCCTGTATGGCTTAAAATGGCCCACAAGGGCATTTAGCCTAGTACTAACCTATACACCTATGTAGAAATGTTGATAAGTCTATGCAATGTGTCGCATGGAAGCCCTGCAGGCACAGCATGATCCCTGTTGATCTATGACACAAAGGTGAGCCCTGCTGTAAAAATACATCTTGATTTTCCATTCACATATAGTATAAATGTCAATACCGGGCGTGCTCACACACTCCAACAAATGCAGTGGATTTCATTCAGCATCACACTGAAAGGTCATACTCGGCATGCTCACACACTTAAAGAAACGAAGCAAATGTCAGGCAGCTACATACTGAAAGGTCATGCTCACACACTTAGGCTAAATACGGATGTGATAATAAGGAATCTATGGACAAATGTGGATAGTCATCTCTACTTCCAGAAACACATTCACAAAGTGGTCGGAAAATCATGCTATGTGTTCACACAAACTGCCAAGGTCTGTGCATGTAGGTCAAAGGAGGTTCCCACTACTCAGCAGTCATCAGACTTGTCAGAGAGTACCACAACACACTTGCGATGAATCTGACTAGGCACGTTCAGCAGCTAGAAAGACCAATGAAGTACCTTAACAAGAGGATTACTGGCCTCAAATAGTTGCCCCATGCAACAAGACTGAATGTAACCCAATCTGTACTCTGTTGCATACTGTCTACTCAGGAGATCTCTGCCCAACAGAGAGGTCCATGTCATGGTTACACTCAGATCTGTTCTGAGTTACAGCTCAATGGCATTAAATGTACAGAGCCAACTGATATTGCCAACATCCTGGCAGATAGGATCAGTGTTAACTTTACCCCTCTCTCACTCATGAAAGAGCACATCTCTATAATGGAAGACTGCAAAGTTGCTGTCATCACGGCTGCACAGGTAAAAAACACTCTCCAAAGCCAGTATCACAGCAGCCATGGGACCAGATAACTTCCCAGGCTGTGTAGTATCTACTTCCCTGAAGTAAACATTAACATGGCAGGTCTGTGGCTGCTGAGGTTTCCAGAGGATTGCAACCTAGGAGCCATAATTGCAAACACTAAAGATGTGGACATCCTACAAAAAGGCTTCACTGAGACAGATGGCTGTTGTCAAAGCCATGGGCTCTAGCTCAATGCCAAAAGGTGCATTGTCATCCCCTTTGTTAAAAACTCTGTAGCCAAGAACTACAACATAGGTGGTAGTATACTTCACACTGAAAGTGTGACAAGAGACCTTGGGTCACAGGTGGACAGTGGATAAAACTGTGATAATCACATTCCCACAGTAGTCAGTAAACCCTCCTATGTGGCACACCTCATCACAAAATGTGTCTCATGCAGAATAGAAGAGGACAATGTTCCCCTCTACTCATCACTCACTAGAACTATAATAGAGTACAACGCCACTATTGCTATGTACCTCACAAGACAACTGCAACAACTGGAAAGCCAGCAGCAATACCTCACAAAGATCATCAGTGGACTGAAATACATGCCATACCCAGACCATCTCAAAATGCTCCATCCGTACTCCCTTGCATATCGCCTACTCAGAGGTGTTCACTGCCTAACATACAAAGCTATGTCAAACACAGAGCTGTTGGATATGCTCCACGTAAAACACTCACAATCCCTCCGACCTTCGGACCCAAAACCACGAGTGAAATACAAAAGGAAGGGGTGTATCCATTTACCTTATTGATACCCACACCTTCAGGTTAGTGGCACAGCATGAGGCCTCGGAGACCATGCAAGTGCAACTAACATTGGGCAAAGCTGCCCATCAGATTGTAGCCTGCTACAGATCATGTACCTTGTCTCAGGAACCTCACTCAGTATTCCAGAGAACAGTGGAAAATATAAAGGTCCTATCAAACATCATTATATGAGGAGATTAAAATTACCCAAACAGTGAGCGGTGGAATTAGTCGTGTACAACGTCCTTTGCCCAATGTTTCCTAGAGTTTAAAAACCCTAACACCCTGGAACAGCTGGTCACCACGCCCACTAGAGGTGACAACATACTGGACATGATCATCACCAACATGGGGTACCAGTGTTCCACTACAGAGATAAACCCCTCACTGGTAATATCAGATCATTAAGTAATCACACTGGACATCCACATCCCGCACCCCCACCCAGTCAATGAAACCACTGTGAAGACATTTGCAAAAGCAAACTGCACACTTCCCAAGACCAAAGTGGAACGTTCCAAAGACCTCTTGCTATAGGATAATGGTATACAATCTGCAGAATCATTTACAAGTGCATCCTATGAGCATCTACAGGGATGCATGGAATGAGACATCACAAATAAAACCAAGATGCACTCCTCCAAAAATAGGACAACAATCAGGTGGTTGTTGCCCATAAATAAGCTAGACAACAGAAGGAGGAAACTAACACATGATAGAGCCAACTTCACTAAAGGAAAGGCATCACTGATCATTATCAGGAAGAAACAATGATTGCTCATTAAATAATCCAAGGACAGTTTCTAAAGACAAATAGCCAAGGAATGTAAGAATAACAACCACAAAGCCTTCGGTAGCTATACCAGACATGTAGATGTCAACTTCCAAATATGCTGTCAGCTACTGAAAAAAGGAAAGAAATACACCAAACCAAATTTCATTCCCCACATCCAGGGGGACAAGTTCAGTGTAAACTCCCCCCCATCACCCCCAAAAGGGCCTGTGTCATCACAGAAGGATGCAGAGCCCCAGACGCCATGGACATGCAGGTGAAGACAGCCCGCGCCAAAGCTAAGAACACAGCATCATTTTGACTGGATGGTGTCCCAGGCTGCGTCTTACACTAAGCCCATAAGGAACTACACCCTCACCTACATTCACTGTCCAGACACAAACGTACCACAGGCTATGTACCCAAAGAATGGCATACACAAACAGTTATCCAGCTCCACAAAGGGGGTGCCACAACAGAACATGGAAACCATTTCCCAATATGTCTACTCAGCCTGGTCTACAGAGATATTGAGCAAATTGTCATGGAACCCATAAACTGAGACATTGGAGACCTCCAGACACTGGACTCTACACAACTTTGCCTTGTTAAAGTCATTTCCTGGCTCCTAAACCTAGTTGACTTATTTCAAACTGTTACCAAGGACATAGATGGAGGTGAAAGTAGTCCACACAGCCCACCTGGACCTCATGAAGGACTTTCTACACCATTCCCCCTATGTCATCATGGACAAGCGTACCAGCTTGAACATTAACAGCTATGTCACAGGATGGGTGGCCAAGTGGCTCACAGATCAAACACACGTGTTCAGATTTGCAGGTGCCATATCCAACTCTAAGCCAGTCACAAATGGCATCCCACAGGTCTTGGTCCTGGGACCCCACCTGTTCAGTAGATACTGCTCAGAGGTACAGGCAATCATGGGAGGTGTATGGCTGAACATGTTTGCAGATGAATGGTAACTGTGGACCATAGTCGACTGTACGGCTGACACAGACATCCTCCAGAAGTGTCTTACAGAGACAGATACCCGGTGTCAAAACAATGCCCTCAAGCTGAATGCCAAAGAATGCATAGTCATCCCCTTTGGGTACAACAAAGTGCACACAAATTACCACATAGGTGGTAATCCAGTATGTACGGAGAAAGTCCTTATGGCCCTGGGGACACAGGTAGATAGTAAACTCCCCTTTGATGATCACATGGCCAAAGTGTTTAGACATTCCTTCAATGTAGCCCACCTAATGTCACCTAATGTAACTCACTCTGTACAGTCTGATGATGTCACCATCCTACAGATATACCTGTGGAAAGGATAACTCATAGTAATGTGTATAGCATGGCATGTAAATGCGTACTTCTGTAGTATCATAAATTAGTTAGGTAGTGGTTTGAATCCTGCACTTGACAAGTGTGTGTGTTTGTGTGTGGTCTCCTTGGGAAAGAGCAAACATTTTGGAGAGTAGTAAAACACCTTAAAAGTGGTAAACTGATGTCTGTCAAGTCTGATGATGTCACCATCCTACAAATATACCTGTGAAAAAAAGAACTCCAAGTAATGTGTATAGCACGTCATGTTAATGCGTACTTCTCAGGTATCATGAAGTAGTTAGGTAGGGCTTTGAATCCTGCACTTAACAACTGTGTGTGTGTGTGTTCATGTGTGGCATCCTTGGGAAGGAGCAATCTTTTTGGAGAGTAGTAAAACACCTTAAAAGTGGTATACTAATCATTGTCAAGTCTGATGATGTTACCATCCTACAAATATACCTATGGAAAAGAGACTTCCCAGTAATGTGTATAGCACGACATGTTGATACATACTCCTCTAGTATCATGAAGTAGTTAGGTAGGGATTTGAATCCTGCACTTGGTGAGTGTGTGTGCTCTTTATGTGTGACAGTGTTGGTCGATGTGTTGGGGGTTTTGCTTTTACTACAATATGACATATCAGTAAGCATTGCACATGTGAGGTAGCTGTGAGGCAAATACATATACATACATGTTACCTCAATTATTGCATGTGTGAGAACCCTGCTTTATCCAAGAACACAGCTCTCATCTTTGCCAAACTGTGCTGCTGCTTCCCAGACCTTAGGTCACATCTGTATGCTTGTGACAAGGCCAGTCACTGCAGTGATGCCTGGCCTAGGACATCCATGTCACACACACTCATTACGGTTTCTATTGAATTGTGTGAGTGAGGGTTTATGGCCGAGGTATATGTCAGACCTGTTCAAATGCAGCAGAGTCTGTCAATGATGACTACTCATTATAGGTGTACAACAACCTTTGTGGACATGCATGCAGACCCCTTATTGCTTATGTGATCCACCGAGGGATTTCAAAATACTTTAGGGAATGTGATTATCATAGGAGAGATGACGTAACACTAGGTTGCATGTACACATCGGTACCTGTTCATCATGTTGGTGGCTACTACCTGTGGTACTGCGGGGATACTATGTTCTGTAAAGGTGGATGACTATGCTTAGTGTGGCCTATAGCTTTACAGCATGGGTTTGACAACAGGTATCTGTCTGTATGATACCCTTGTGGAGGATGTGTGTGTCACCTGGAGAATGCAGTATAGGCCACAGTATGCATTAGCACACGTGGACAGACATATCCCTACTGTGATTGCTTGTACCTAAGAGAGCCATATGCCAAACAGGAGTGGTCTCAGTAATGGGTGCAGGTGAATACCACTGGTTACTGGCATAGTATAGTACCTGAAGGATCCAGATGTTGCTGTGTGTCCTATATCTGTGTGTCAGCTGTCAAGACATCATCTAACAATTGGTTATGGTCAGGCTGTTGAAGTCATGTATTCTACCAGAATGCAAAACAATGACAGATAGTAACAGCATCACCCACAGCACAGTGTCAAACCATGTCATACACACCTGTGTAGTCAAGTTCCGAAATGTGTGTAATACAATGTATACTGGTCACCAATAGAAACTATGGAGTGTTACTGTGTAATACAGAGCATGTCACCCTGCCCATGTGTCCACTATGCACGTACATGCAGACAGTGCACCTCCACCATTTTCACAACTGTACACCTGCAAATCTGTGCTACACACATCCCACACATACAGTCCACTCTCTAACACATGCTGCCAATACTGCACACATCAGCCAAGTGGCACGTGGGCGGACAATGTACAATTGGAACTAACACTGGTGTAAACACTACAATGACAATCATAGCTTTACTGCATCATGCCTGCTCAGCTACACCATCAAGCATATCATTACACTCTATGGATGACAACATACTAAAATTGCTATACTGCTATAAAGACACCCTGTGCATCAGCACCATGGTAGCCTGTTCCTGCATCGATGTTACAGATGACAGGAGGTGGCACTGGTTTCATCATATGCACAGGGTGTGTTGTTGGTTTGCCAGAGACCTACAGTGAGCCATCCAATTGACATGTATGTATGTGTGTGTGTGAGGGGCAAGAATACTGGTATGGGCCAATGTTGATGTAATGTGTGTGGGTATGTGTAAGCCCTAGGTGTCTGGATCATGTGTGTGTGTGTCTGCATGCACACAGTTCCACCATGTGGCTGCCATATACAGGTATTTGTGGGACAGCCACAGACTGTACCTGCGAGGCTTTACAGATCACCGTCTCTGGCCACGGATGCGGTACCTGTGTCTGGCAGGGGTGCTACTGACACTATCAGGTACTAAGCCAGACTGGGTACTATCCCCAGCGGTAGATGGATGTACACTGGACCCAGGTCCCTGCTGGGACTGTCAAGAGCCACGTGCACATGGTCTTCTAGGACATTCTATGGACAGCCCGTCCCCAACATTGCTAGGGCTAGTACTGGCACTACGGGAGCAGCCGTGGCTTGATGGACGTCTGTGGTGACTGCCAGCTGCTGATGTTGCCGGCATACATCCACGTCGACGACTCAACCGTCCCGCACTGTCCTGACACATAGACATGACATTGCGGAGGACATCTAATGTCTCTCCCCAACGTCTATCGGTGACCTCAATGTAATTACGGATGGCACAAGCTAGGTCACGGATACTGTCTATTACGGCGCTGTTATGTGCCCTCTGGATGGATGTATTGGCAGTATGACTGTGTGCATGGATGGGGTGGACATTTGTGTACTGTCGACTGGTGGCCCAACGACCGACCCTGGCAAACATGCCTGTGCCTCACCACACCTATCATCATTATCACTATTATGCTCAGTGACATCAGTTTCCCGGCTGCATTGAACCAGCCCAAAATCAGCACCTGTAAAAGGAAGACAGTAAACACACTTTACTACCTGTACACGATGTTGGCACACATGCACAGATGCACACATGCATACATGCACACATGCACACATGAACACATGCACACATGAACACATGAACACATGGACACATGAACACATGCACACATGCACACATGAACACATGGACACATGAACACATGCACACATGCACACATGAACACATGCACACATGAACACATGGACACATGAACACATGCACACATGAACACATGCACATATGAACACCTGAACACATGCACACATGCACACATGACCACATGCACACATGAACACATGGACACATGAACATATGCACACATGAATACATGCACACATGCACATAAATACACTCCTCACTAAAACAGACACACACACACCACCAGCAATCCTGAACATACTCAATAGCATGTGATGGTGGGGTACAGTATCACAAGCCAAACATTTATATCAAACGTGACAGCATGCAGGATGTGTGTTGCTCAACAGCATGCAGTGTGAGTGTAGACAGCCCTTGCTAATAACAGTATACATGGCTTTGATGCATGTGTGTTTTGTTCAGTGAATAGCCTCACCCTGGAACGCAATGTGTACATGGACACAACATTGCTGTGCAGGTATTAAAAGCCCTGCAATGTCCTGTGCACCATCAGTCACAGGTATACATACCATGGCTGGATGTGTATCAGTGTGTCACATAGATATCCATTTCTGATTAGAGCATCTGTGTCTTTAGCAGATAATTGTGGACACAGGTTTAGCACATGCATGCTTTGTATACACACAGGATGAGTGGTGCATGTATACCTGATGGAATACCATTGCTCAACATAGCCATTGTACAATGGTTATGGTGAGTGTAGGACATATTGTGGACATGCCAGTGCCAGCCATGACATGGCATGCTACCACACAACTGCAACATGAAACATCACACATACACACTGTGTGTCATGTGACCTATACACTCTATAGCATTACAAGACATATGTGTGTCACTTTGTACAAATGGTGATTGCTATGCATATTGTGTATAGGTGCATATATCTGCACACACACAACATTGAGGTGCATAGCAATTCATGATATGTGTAGTACTGTGGACACTGTAACTGGATGGCATGTAGTACCATGAGCCATCATCGTGCAGCATCATGTGGTCACTCAAGGCTACTAATGTGTGCCAGACCAGCACATAGCATGCTGTACCTGAACTACAGTACCATGGCTACATTCACCATTTCACAGCCAGTTGTTACATGGCTTTGTAAGGTGCCCAATAGGGGGCATTGCCTAACATGAATGTGTTATGTGTTAAAGAGTGTCGCACAGCCACATGTGAGGCATCTACCCCTCAGGTATATTATGTGTGCTGTGTGGATGACGTTTGGGATACTGTAGTGTGACCTTACAGCGGGTGTCTGAATGTGCCATGTGTAGCATGTTAACGTGTACTGCGTATGACAAAGTTGTGTATGTCATGTGCATGTGTATCGACTCTGCCTATCCAATGTCCACTACAGTGTTGCCACAATTGTGTGGGATGCTCTGTGTATTGTATGTGTTTTAGCCAGGTACCCATATTACTAGGATGTGCATAGTCTCACAGCAAACATGCACCGCATGCATTATGCATAGATGTGTTATGTGTTCATGGCCTACACCTCACCTATGGCATGCACATTTAATTAGCAATATCAAAGGTAGAACACACTCACCAGCATGGGTCTGCTGCCTTGCTGTCACACTAGAGGGACCTACAAGGATATGAGACACTTTGTCAGTGGCAACAACTGTGGCATTGCTACTGTGTGTTTGCAATCTTACAGTAGTACAATGGTTGACAGTCACAGGCCTACAGATTATATTCCTAATTATTAGTATTGCACAACACTATGCACCACATTGTCTAACTACACAGTACACATCTCACAGAAGCATGCTCTACCAATAGAGGTAACAGTAGTCTACAGCTATGCCATGTTACTTGCACACTCCATGTCAACTTGCTGGGTGGCTCCGGCCTCCATGATGATGCATGTTACTTGTTGTGGTTGTTGTTGGCCAGGAGCCACCTGGCTCAGGAGCAGCTCCTCCACTCTGGTGAGGGGGGGGGATGGATGGCTAACCCCCACCTGTGGCAAGCTGTTGTCTGCGGATATCAGATGCACGCTGCTGGACATGTCTAATTAAATCACTGCAGTGATGGCGTACCTGCTCATATGTCCGGTTATGCATGCCTATGTCATTTACCCTACGGACAAGATATTGCCACAGCACAGTCCACTCATGCTGGTCCTGGCTGGTTCTGGAGAACAGCAGGGCATAGTGCTGCACCAGGCTTGCTCTGATCTGTTCTTCCTTTGCCGTGCTATATGCGGGATTACGATGGTGGGACATTACCCTGGAAGACAATGAAACAATATGTGTGAGCAAGTCATGTGGCACACGTAACATTCTAAAGTACAGATATCAATTAACTGCCTATATAGCAACCTATTGGCTGTCAAAAGATACACATTTTCAATACCACATATCAGTTCTCAACCCACAAATGCCTGACAGTACCTGGCACACTCTATATATCAAACCATGTTTTGCACAGCAACAAAGTTAAAACAGTATGTAAGACTATACAACAGTACATGGCACACTGTATGCGACACAATGCACCACCTAGCCACAGGAGGTATATATCATGCTAATGCATCATGAAATATGTAATCCATTGCAATTATTGTAAAGTCCAGTGACAGTATTACCAGTATACCACACTAGTCGTTGATGGCAGACCCCTGCCTAACATATGTGCACATTCATTAATATAGGTGGCATACTGCTGTACTAGACTATACATGTTGCTAGATATGCAGTTATATCCTGTAACGCAGATATGACCGAGGCCATGGTACAGGCATACCCACACACTCATCAGACATACATACCAGACACAAAGGTATGGCAACCCAGATGACCTTTACCTGTGTACCTTACAGTACTGTGTGTCAGTAGTTACAAGACTGTATGCCTGAGGTATGTAATCTGTGAGGACTACAGGGAACACACATAACAGTGGTTCCAATAAATGTGGACGTACACCATACTGTGCTGTTTAGGTATACAGCTTCAGGTAGTACTACAGTTCATACAGGAGTTGGATTCACTAGCAGTAACACTCAATAAGCATACATGTATTGCTTTAGCCTACAATGGGAGACCCCAGTCAACAACAAGGGACTACGTCAGACCATATGGCATACTGCTTTTTCTGCCTAGCAATTACATACACATCTTTTGCTGGGATCACAGCTAGGACACATAATACCATGATAGAAACAGTTTCCCACTAAGCTATCACACATATAATGAACTCTGACACATTCACTAACACATTCACCATCACACTCAGTCAAACTCACATAGCAATTATTGCAACAATTACATGTGTGTGTGTATCACTTCATAGGTAGGTAAGAGGCTATTGGCCCTAGGGCCTATTGAAGTCTAGCCATACGCTACCCTGGCCTTTGACACACAGGTAATTACATTTCACGTGGCTCTGTCAAACAGAGACACCGAGGTGATTGCCTGGGTGTATTCACTATCTCCCATACAATCTTCAGGATTATTTATGATGACTGCTAATTAGGAGCTTTGTTTTCTATGGATATTTGGTTTGTTCCAGAGTATGGGATGTCTCTGAGATAGGAATCTATTCCTCCAGCATGTGCTGTTTATTGTGGTCAAAGGGTTTGGGTCCCTAGAGCATGTAGCTCGTAGAGATTGTGATCTGTTTACGTGGAGCATGTCCAACAGATCTGGGTTTGACATCACTTAGTATGTTAGGCAGAGGTCACCCTGGGTAGGCGGTATGCAACACAGTCTAGTTGTGTGTTTGTGAGACGGTCTGCATAGGGCATCTGTTTGAGGCCGGTATTACTCTTTGTGAGGTATGTCTGTGTCCTTTCCAGTTGCTGTAGATGTCTTGTGAGGTACATAGCACATGGGGCATTGTACTCTATACTGGGTTTTATGTGTGTGGAGTAGAGAGGAACACTGACCTATATTTCCCTGGATGACACACCTTTTGTGATGACGTGTGCCACGTAGACGGATTACATGACTAGTGTGGCACTGTGACTATCGAAGGAGAGACTACAGTCCACCTGTGTCCCATGGTCTCTTATCACACCTTCGGTGTTAAGTAGACTACCACCTATGTGGTAGTTAATGGGTATTGAGTTTTTGCAAGGAGGGATGCCAATGCAGTGTCAACATTGAGCTTGAGTCCATGGCTTTGTCTCCAGGCATCTGTTGCAGTAATTATGACCCTGTCTCTCTCTCTCTCTCTCTCTCTCTCTCTATATATATATATATATATATATATATATACACACATACATATAAACATCCATTGGTGTACATATAGATATACATATAGGCACATATGCAGTCCGCCTTTCTTGGTGGGAATATCAAATATGGGAAGGTTGTGAGGTATACAGTTATGTCATAATATTACACAGTGTTGTGCGGAATGCATTGAAGGTGTTCTCAGCCCATGTAGCTTTAGCAGGCCTCACTGGCTGCAACACTGCAAACCTGACAAATCATACCCACAGTGTTTAACCACCACATGTCATATACCAGCACTGTATGCTGTCTGGTCTGCCACACACTACAGCCTACATAGAAATATGCACACAACAACCTTCAACAACATATATATATATATCCACCTTTCACAAACAGTTGCAGTATGTCCCTTGCTCAATGCACGTGTAGAGATGCTAATATATCTGACACAGACATATCTTGCCATATGTGTGTGCCATACACACACAAGGACCACACTGTTGTAAGTCCATGTACCTC
The DNA here is from genome assembly GCF_019279795.1 of Protopterus annectens. Classification (NCBI taxonomy): domain Eukaryota; kingdom Metazoa; phylum Chordata; order Ceratodontiformes; family Protopteridae; genus Protopterus; species Protopterus annectens. The sequence goes on from NC_056729.1 coordinate 1,282,722,216, forward strand.
ATGGCTGACCTGTTGGGCCTTGCTGCAACATGAACAGGTGTCACATGTGAGCACACAGTAATATTACAGGGTGTATATATAGCTGCTGATGCCAAATTAGCATACTAGCCTGGTACAGCTGTTGCCAATGCTAAGCTACATGTTAATATGACTATCGTGCATTTGTTACTCTGTCACATCCATGTTTACATAACCATATGGGCTACTCCCCCAAACAGACATTGTACACACTACTGTACAGAACACAGATAACATGGTTCAGATGTTTGACATTTAATGCTGAACTACATATGTCACAGTCACATCCCACTGCACACAGCTACACACTCATTTCTCCATGCAAGTAGTTATGCAGGGCATCTGTGCATTGATATGTACTGCTGCCACATATGGATGATTCAAACTATGTAGAGTACTCTTCATAAACATCTATTACATTCCAGTAAATACATAGCTGTTACAAACCTTTCCTTTGTATGTGTTCGTATTTGTTGTTGTATATCCTGAATTAATTTTTCAAGGTATGTTTGTTTTTCAATATACATTTTCTTTTCAATATGTTATTTACTTTTCAAGATATTTCTTTATTTCAATATATTTTTTATTTCAATGTATATTGTTTTCAATATATTTTTATTTCAATATATTTTTTTCAATATATATTTTTTCAGTATATTATTTTGTTTTCAATATATTCTTTTTGTTATCTTTTTTTTTCAATATATTACTTTTGCTTTCAATATATATTTTTTGGATCTCTTTTCTTTATTTCTGCTGCAGCTGTTGTCTGCCTCTGCGTGTCTCTCTCTCTCTCTCAATCTCTCTCTCCCTCCGTACCTGCAATGAAATGATTGCATGTGTGGACAGCAAGTACAGACTGCTTTTATAGGTATCTGCACATGTGCATGTGATGGCCTCTGTACCAGTTGGTGGCCACCATTTGGCAATTGCATGCAGCCTGCTGTGTGGCACTTGCAGTACTCACTGTCATAGCAACCCAGTGCTATAAATTGCTAAGTCAGGTAGGTGTAGCCCTTTCAGATTTCCAAAGTGGGGACCATGCTTGTTTGCTGTGGACACCGTTGTGTAAGTCAGAAGGTTGGTACACTTCTTCTAACTGTTGCTATGGCTGTAGCCAGTGATTTGAATGTTGTACTCAGACCTGAATGCTGCCACTTCCAGTACACAGTTGACAGTGTAGAATTGTACTCACTCCTAGAAATGCTAACACAAGATACATGGGAATATGTAGTTTATTTTCTACTTATACAATTAGCTGCCATACATATGTAGTTATTGAGATGTTTTCATTTTGCACATGAACTGTTTGGGAACTGCTATACTGTGGATATTAATGTACTCACTTCTGCACAGTTTCTGCTTTTTATTTTGTTGACATTATCACAGGATGCTCATGAAAACTGGACATTTCCAGTACTGAGTATGCCTATCTACATCTTTGCTGGACCCGAATCACACAGGTATTTTGTATGTTTGGGTGGGGAGTGTCCTGCTATGATACTGTGTGGGGGTTGTAAAGTGCTGCTGTAACATTATTTACTGCTTGAATGGCTGGTTCTGTTATCACAGTCATGTAATGCAATTCCACAACAACTGCTGGTAAAGTTCCACAGAACAGGTTTTGTGTTATGACATTCCTATCTTTCCTTTACATTCACTCATTCTGATGCATGATATATATATATCAGCAACAACCTGCTATACATCTACTGTGGCTTAGTGGTACTTCATGCAGTCTAGTGTGTCCAAGGTCCAGGGTTCAAGACTGACAGTGGTGTTTTATTTTGATGCTGAGGAGAACAAGGCCCCTCATATGCAGGGTGACTAAGGCACTTTTAAGTAGTTGTAAGCAGATTTGCTCGGGTTTGCGCGATACTTAGCAATACTAAGCTAAGTGCACACATGCGCACACTCGCTCAAACCTGCTTACTACTGCTTAAAAGTGCTTACTCACGCTAACCCCCGTGCTCATTTCTTTGAAAGAAAAGAAAATGGGGAGATAGGAAAGTGGTGAAAAAGGGGCACAAAGAGGAAAAGACAGTAGGGAAAATAGCTCGGGATGTGCAGGACAGATTTAAGGAAGGTCCATAGCTGCCCATTTCTTTAACAGAAACAGCTCTGCATATACTAGTAATTTGTATGGAAATTTGAAACCTTCCACCCCTGAGAGAGTGGTGAGGACAACGAAGTATGTTGTACTCCCAATTAAATTTCAGTTTCTGTGTCCAGCGGACATTTGTGCAAAATGGTCAGCTATTTATCAGGCGTAATTTTTTTGTGGGAGCAGATTGCCCTTTTTTTTTCAGGTGAGAATGGAATGTGAGGTAGGGGAAGTAGGTATATTTTGGGAGGTAGGTTGGGAAGGTAAACAGACAAGACAAACAAGATGCATACAGGGGCAGAATATGACACATGTGGTGGATGAACACCATTGACGGGGAAGGATGCTTGGAAATCGCAAGCCCATGAGCCCACAGATGGCAACAGTGGAACTGAGATCCCCACCCATGGGCAGTCACCACTGCACCTTCACAGCCTGGAGGGTGGCTGTGCTGGGGGCTGCGTAGGAGGGGAGGCTCACCCATGAGTCATGCCACTCTTGCCTCGAGCTGGCATAGGGGATCAGTGACTGAATGCTCGATCTCCCTACGCACCACAGCCTGGACCATTTGGAGGGTGATAGGGGGCCCTCCTCCAGCCACACTTGCAGGGGGGGGTTGAGCCCCATTCCCCTGCAGCGCTTCCACCCAAAGATGGCACAGGGCCAATGGAGGAGGAAGTCCCAGGCTGGGCACTGGACCTGCTGGTGCCAGGTGCCATCGCCAGCTGAGATGGGACAGGTGGGTCCGTTGGGACCGGCCTTCCCATACGTTCTGTGTTTAGGTGAATTTAATGATGATATGGGTTGGTAACAGCCAACAGCATTCCAGATTAGTTGTAACAGCATGTAGTAATATTCCCATTAACCCAACACACCAGAGTTCCAACAGTTGAACAGCAAGCATAACACATGCATATATAGAACAACAGTGGATATTCTAACAGCATGCAGGATTTATTGGTGGCAACAGGCCACCAATATTGTGGTGTTTGAACAGGGCACATGCATCAAAGTAAATGCAGATATTTATAAACCAATAGGACATAAGTCCCAGCAAATGTTTTGATATTACACATACCCATTGATGTGTGGAATTGCATTGCTTATGCACATACAGTAGGGTGCAAACAGATACCTCCATTAACAACTTATATGAACTTATAGTTGACACTTCATTCCTATTGACTGCAGGCATATATCCCCTACATGTATTATTACACTAGGCAATGTCCATTACATTGAGGGATGTGTTTTGCTAGTTCCTTATATACCTGACCTGTATCTAATATACAAACTGTCCAGGATGCAGATGTTACTGCTACATATTTATATATTTTATTTATATTCATATGTCTACATATCTGGATGTGTTCAGGTGACATTATCAGTTATATTTTAGCAGCCCCCTACATTTCTAGCAGCACATTGACATTTCCGGTGAACACAATAACAAGCTACTCATATACCAGATTTACCTATACATGCCAGCCTTGAAACTACGGTTGAGGACTGTATATATGCTTAAGAGATACTGGTACTCCCTTCATCCTGTTTCACCCAAGTGTGAGTTGACAGCGCTTAATACAACACTACTATTTCTATACTGCAAGACTACATCAACATTTCGAAGAAAGTGACACGGACACACTACATGAGTTATACCTTTATTAATTACATTATACACTTTTCTAGTTGCTCTCTCATTTATTTGTTATTACAGTGCATGCAGGCATCTTATTTAAGATGTATTATACCTTCATTTATGGCTTACAACACTCTTTTCTAGGCTCTCTCACTTATTTTATATAACAATACATGCAGAGAAATAATTCAGGACTTATACCTTTATTAATGGGTTACAACACTCTTTTTCAGGCTCTCTCACTTATTTTACATAACAATACATGCAGAGTGGTTATTCAAGCCTTATTATACCTTTATTATTGGGCTACGACACTTTTTGTCAGGCTCTCTCACTTATTTTATATAACAGTACATGCAGAATAATTACTAACCTGCCTGGTGGCACAGCCTTAGCAGCCTATCTGCATAGGCTTGCTGATTCGCAGCATGGACACCTGCAGCTGTGAAGTAAATGAAGTGATATTGAGACATATACCTATCCATACTATCGACTACACTAGCAATTTTTACATACTTCAGTCCATGGCTACCTACACAGTAGTGGGGCATTTTGCATCCCACGAACCTCCTGTATCCATTGGTTCAGTTGGTCCTGCTTGCGTCTCTTCAGGTCTGCATGGTGATGTCTAACCTGCTCTCCAGTCTGAGGGACGGCTGTGGCACTGGTGAGTTCATGTGCGAGACGGTTCCAGGCTTCTGCTTTGTATTCCGTGCCCTGGAACTGGCCCTGCAGGAGTCCAGCATCATGATGATGGACGAGGAGCCAAACCATCACTTTTGACTCCTCAATGCCCCACCGTTGTGCTCGGAAGTGAGAGCCCTCTCCGACTCCAGCCATTGCTGCCTGCAGATGGGAGCTACAACCAGTTATATCGAGTATTCCCACCTATGCAGCTTAAATATGCCTCATTTCCCGCACTTATTTCTGATTGGCCGGATTTGCAAATTCTCAGCTGAGTGCACACCTGCTTAGCACTGGGTAAACTTTGATTAATATGTATATGTGTGTTGACAGTCCATGAACATCAAATGCTGTCATGGCTTAGTGGATCATTACTGTGATTATGGTGCACACTATCCCGGGTTTGAGACCTGTCATTGCTTTTCTATTTTACTACTGGCCTGACCGGTAGAGGGTGTGGCTGTGTTTAGCCAACTTTGCTCAACTTTGCCCAATGTTGCTCTACATTTACTGACATTGCCTGATGTTGCGCTAGTTAGTGTGGTGCACAGCTTCACACAAACATGTTTGGTTTGCGCTATTTGGCGTGATGCGCAGCTCCGCGCAAAGCTATTGCGCTAGTTAAACCAGTGCTTAGCTAAGGGCAATTCTTCTTAAATGTGCTTAATACTGGTAAACATTGCTTAGCAGTGCTTCGCATTGCTTAAGATAGGTTACTTATGCATTCATTAGTATGCATGACCGTTTCACCTTTTTATATATATTTAAATTGTTGTTCACTACTACATAGGCCTTTTCGATGCATTTTAATATAATTTAAAAGGTAGATGTCAGGAATTATTTTTATGCACAGATTTCCTACAGAAAATGGAAAGGGGAGTGGTGGGACTCAAACCAGGAATGCCTCCTCTTTGTGCGAGGGCTCTACCACTACACTATTGCTATTTGGCTTAATTTGCATATAAGTGGTTTATTATCCTCTTCGATGTCTAAACTGCTAACTGTAGCTATGCAATGGGCACACCTATGCCCATATGTGCAAATACGGGCAGCTATATCTGGAATAATAAAAAAAAATGTTTAACATTTTATTTCACTTGCACAGGGGTTCTGACTGTGGGGGAGTGTAGTGTTGGGGGTATACACATTTGAGCAGACTCGCTCATATCTGCTGACATTTGCTGATTTAGGCACTTGCAGGGGCATGGATATTTGGACTGCTTGGCAGTCTGACATGTCCCCTGCACTCCTACATGCTCCGTGTTAGCCTTGGAGTTGAGTCAGCACGCCCTCATGCATATGCATGACACGCTGACGTCATACTCTTAGACGGCAGTCTCTGAGTAGGACTTAGTTCGTCTTACACGGAGGATTACTGAATCCCCCCCATTGTGTCCTCCATGGACCAGAATAGGCAGGCTGGTATAGGAATGTCACCACAAAAACAGAAAGGAGTAGCACACAAAATGTATTATTTGGCAAATTGTATTACTTGACAGAGAATGAGCTTTATGAGATCTTGAAAAGCCAGTAGTTCTACCTTGGCCCTCCAGATGTACAACATGAACTGTATTCGACTATGGCACATATTGGTCATACTACAAGGGAGCAGTCTTCATGTGCCATATGTTCTAAATGTCAAGTATGTTTTTGTTGGTGGTAGGGTTTAAAGGACCATACCTGCCAATATTAGCTCCTTCTTTCTTACCAATTTCCTTCTATTTGCTTTTGTTTCCATAAAGCCTATTATATTTTGTAATGTTGATTTGAGGAGTCTTTCCTTGACTTCAAGAAAACCTTTTTCTTCCAACCAGGTATACTATAAAACTAATTTCTAAGTGGACCATAATCCCTGCTTCAGTGGTTCTCAGTATACTTAGTTTATTTGTTCTTTTCTTGTATTTACCAAGTAGAACAAGTTTTCTGTTGATAACATTAACTTATTTTTTTAACAAATGTCAAACAAGAAAAAAAAATCATTTTATTAAAAACAGAGTTTTATTTTTTGAGTGGTTGTTTGCTTCCTGAATTTTTCCTGACAACTTTTTTATTGTGGAAGCATCATTAGTCACTTTCAAATTTTGATTAGATATTTATATCTAATATCATGAATTTGTATCTTTCCATAAAAGACAACACAGCTAATACATTGCAGATTTTGCTTTTCTTTATATAATACATCTGACATCAGATTCCAAACATTATAAGTTATTTCTTGATTTCTATGTACTGTATACATAAAGTTCTTCAGTTATTGATTAATTAGAATCAACGTGTAATTTTTATTTGTCCCGATCCACTTCAATAAAACACAGCACACCAAATGACATTTGACAACTTTTAATAAAAAGTTCTTCAGGCACAACTTTATTGAACAGCATTCTTAATTTATTAATCAAACCATGAACATGCATGAAACTATTTACCAGGCCAGTGTATCCCCACTCACCCTGCCCAACATAAGCAGTTGCACCACTGCTCACTTACTCTCATTTATCAAAGCAGTGACCCACTGGTCACTTTCACCAACCAACTCCCTAAATCCAACACCCAGTACCCGAGGGGAAACAGAAGAGGGAAAAGGCTGACCCTCTTCTCTGTCTAAGCACCCAAACCAGAACCAGTAACAACCGGCCCCTTAATTACATAAAATAAGGAGGGAGGGTGGTCAGCAAGTTCATGCCTAAATTTGACTCTCTTGCTCAACTACACTCACATAAAACTCCTTTAAGCCCCTCCTCACTACTATCTCACTTCTTTCCCAGCCCTCCTCCCTCCTTATTTAACCCTTCTTTATCCACATTCCTACCTGCACTCCTGCCACTTCCTTCCTAACCCTAAGCTTCATATCTCCCACCCCATTTGACCATCTCCCATTAGCTTCTAAACTCTAAAGTTATCCTGGAGAAATTGTTTTTTTTTTTTACCCCCAAACTTCATTTATCCTAATGTTCATTGTATTCTCCCATATGCATGCACCATTTTGTGTATGTAAACATTATATATTATAGGTACTTTTTTGAAAGTTTCTTTGCCTTGAGCTTTTCCTTCTGGGTGAACAATGTAAACAGGTTCTGCCCACTTAAGCCTCCTATTCAACAAAATGAAGGAATATATGAATGAATGATCAAAGGGTGAATGCCTAATCATGTTATTGTACTTTTTTGTAAGAATGAATTTTCTTCATCGCATTACTTTCCACTCCCTTTGCCTCAGTGTTTAGCTATGGAGTTGGCTCATATTTACAAATTAATTTCTTTTAATAATTCAGCATATACTTTCCTTAGTCCCGCTGTGAGTCATCTGACCTTCTTTTCATGCATCCATATGTTTATCTATTAACTTTCTGATTATAGCCCAATTTACCCTTTTGTGATAACCCACTCTGCCATTTCCAGAGCCATAGGCATGCTGGAGCTTATTTCAGTTCTAATGTACACAAGGTATTGAAACTCTTCTGGACAGTGCACCAGTGTATTACAGAGTGCACACTTTTATACTAATTTGTATACTAAATGCATAAACTGAGAGATTTGAAGAAAACTCTTCAAATGTCCTTAATTCTTTTGAACTCTATAATGTTATTAAAAACTGTTCATCATAGCATGCTGAAGTCTACCCATAATTCCAAATTTGTCTGCTTATTCCAAATGCTAAAGGTATTTCAGGAGCATTGAAACACTTTATGTGTTACTACTGTTGCTGAGTTCCTCTTCACCTATATTAACATTTACTTAACTATCTTGGTAAAGAGCAGAAGAAATATATTTCTGTTTTTCACTGCAATTCTCAATTTTCATTGAATTCAAGTTTGTCTAAAACTTCTATTTTACAAATCATCCATCCTCACTTCAAAATAGTTACAAGTGATCAATGATGCTTTATTCAAAACCATAAAACAACATTTGAGATTCCTGAAAATGTGATCTTCCTCAAGGTGCTAAAGTTTTGGCCTTTGTTGCAGAATATACAGTATGGTTTCAGCACCAATTTACTTTCAGGACAATAAGAATCAATTTCATTCAAGAAGAAAATCAGAAATTGGATGTGAAAGTAGAATAAAAAGATGGTCAACAGTAGGTCCTTTTCTCTTTTTCTGTATCACTAATCAGTATAATCAACTCTTAGGGAAAATAGTAATCATTTATATAGATACATTGGTGGAATTAGCCTTTTGCAGTATGTCTACCTCATTAGTTGTTCGGCAATATCCAATTTCACAATAGCTGGGCTTTGTTATACTCTAAATGGGTTTTCTGCTAGGAAAACACAAACATATTGACAAGGCACGCAGACCAATTATAACTAAATAAGTGTCTGTTTCACAAATAGTCTAATAAAGTACCTCAAAGCATGAGGGCAGTCATCTTGGAACTTGGGTGAAGTGCAGCAGATTTTATTTTCTTTTTCTTGGGTACTGATTTTCAAATTCTGTGCCATTTGGCCGATGGAACTTTCAGTAACCATTCAGGTGAGTTAACCTTGAAAAACTATTTATTGTTCTTCCTTAAGTATAAAGTCAAATATGTTGTAAGGCATCTGAATGTTATTTTGTTAAAGCCATTTATGTGCTGCATATATAAAAAATGTATGATATGAACTGAGCTTCTACAAAGACTCAACAAATAGAAACTTCTACAGGAACCAACTTGCCAAGAAAAACTGCTCTGGAATTCACTAAGACAAAATGCTAAAATTGTAAGGTCAAATTTCAATAAAATGTAGTTTTTTTAGACAAAAATACAGTATTCTCTTTGTGTAACACTAGAAATGCCACCATATTAAAGCAGGCTTTCATTTTCTGTGCAGTTTCAGTGAACGCACTTTCAGTCAGTGAAAATAACCTTCGGGCAAGAATACTGATAAGAATAAAATGTGTTAACAAAATGTGCAGTAAATTGAGTACAAATAGATCTTGTTTAGCTGGTACAAGGCTTGTGAACCAAGGTTAAAGAAGTATGTAGAAATGTACAGGACTACAGTATTATTAGGAGATACTTCAGACCCAGTTAATTAGTTTGTTTGGACTGATATGCAGAAAGTCATTGCAGCACAGTCCTCAGAAGTTTGGTACAGGCACTCAAACGTGAGTGCAGAAGTTAGATAAAATATTCAGCATCCCAGAATATTAATTATATTATTCAGGAGGAAAGGAATATGAGTGCAGAAGATACCGACATAATTATCAGTACTGTTATTTGAGACAGTAAGATTTGAAATTCTGAGTACAGAATTTATAGACAGTATAATGAGTAAAGATTTGATGAGATATCATTGACATCTACCTCTACTGTACATAAGGAAATATTCTTAACCAAACTACAGTGTATGCAGACTTTTATTCTGACAGGTAGAAGAAAATTTGGCAAGTAAAGGAGATACTGACATCTATTCAGCACAATTCTGGGTAATTAAAAGATAGACACACATTCCAGTCTCATTCAAATTTCTTCAATTTATTTCTCGTTTATTTCACTATTTTACAGTCCTATCAATTCTTACAATGGCAAGCCACCATCAATGGGGGCAACATTTCTGCAGTTAAAGTGAGTCCTAAAACCCCACAGCAACCTATAAATCTATCAGCAGTCAGACTGTCTGTATTTTACAGACCAGTAGTGCTATTACTTCAAAAAATCTACAGTAAAGTATCAAAACACTTCAGAAGCTCTTAGATACTAGTGTAAAGGACATTATCTAGTTAACAACAATGTATCAGAAAACTTCACTATCTCCAAAGCACAGAGCAGACTTTTAGGTTTCTAGTGATGCATCACAGAGCCAAGAAAATCCTTAAAAGAGTGAGTTTAAAAATGTTGAGACATTTGGCAACTTTCTTAAAGCAACTTCAATTTTCCTTATGTTAGCATCCATTTTTGTCATAATGCATTTTCTAGCTAACTCAGACAGTAAATCTCAGAAAGGTTTAGAATACATGAGTAAATGTAAATGTTATAAATATGTCAAACAGCACTTCTACAGTTAAAACACCAGCAAATGTGTTATTTTAAGTTAAACATTTGGGTAAAGCAGTCTAAAAATTGTGTTCTGGACATGTTCATTTAAATTACAATGTTATTAGTTCAGGAATGTTAAATCTTTCTTGATACAAAGGGCTTAAAACACAGAAACCCACTTTAATAAGTAAGGTAACTGACCCACTTTCTCATGATATGCAGTATGATTCAGTTTTTAATATCAGTATGGTTTCAGACTTAAATACAAATTCTAGTTTATAGTGTTCTGAAATCAATGTAAATGCAGCACATGTAGTTCAAAATATAGAGTTAGTTCACAGTATTTCAAATACAGATGTAAACAGAGTTAGTGTACATTACATTCACATTTCCAGAAAAAAAACACAAACATTTGCAATGTCTCAAGTTTACGTTATTTCAAATACAGATGTTCAGAATGAAATAAACTCTAGTTCGTTGTTTTCAGAAGCCAGTGCAAATATTGCACTGGGGGGATAAGAGGGATCAGACTTCAGATTTCTATCAATTTAATAAAGTAATTACCGGCATATATGATGCACAGACTTCAGGGCAAAATAAAGAAGAAATACATACCATAGCTCGTCAATGTTATTACTAATGTTTCAGGGCAAAATAAAGAAAAAATGCATACCACAGCTCAAATTAATATTCTTGCTATCTCCATAGAAAATAGGATTTTCAGCTTATCTGTAAAGGGTGTGGCAGTCCAACATCAAACCAGATTATTTATCTGTCATTGTTTAAGACGAGTGAAATTACAGTATTTCATTGTTTACAGATGTACTGATTACTGCAGACACATGAATTTCAGTTACAAATAGACCTCTACTAGAGGATTCAAGTGCAGTTATGTTAGGATTTGAAGGGTCAAAGGTTACAGAAGTGAGCAGTTCTGAGTGTAACAGTATTGAACTAGGTATGGAGATGTCTTAATAATTTAATGTTGTTATAGACTTCGGTAACAAGATTTTATGGAAAAATTAAAATGCTACAGAACGTTCAGTAGTGTGCACAAATAACACTTGTAAGAATTTGTGTGCAGTAAATTGTGCAAATTATATACAGAATTTGACAAATTGGTTACAATAGCAGCACTTAAATTTATGGGTAAAAGGTAAAATAAAATCCAGTTCAGTCGCTACAGCTGAAGTACAGACAGTTAAGTTACCACATTTTCAGAAAAAGTATCTTATTCTCAGAAAAGCAAAGACAGATGAGAAAGGAAATTTCAATTCACCTTTATGTCCAGTAAGAAAAAAGCTAATAGTTTTCGGCTGGCACTAGATTTAACATTAATATGGTTCTCTGGTTCGATCCTCGACTGGGGTGCCTTCTGTGCAGAGTCTGCATGTCCTCCATGTGGTCGCGTGGGTTTCCTCCAGGTGCTCTGGTTTCCTCCCACATCCCAAAACCATGCTGTAGGTGGATTGGACACTCTAAATTGGCCCTAGGTGTGAGTGCGTGCCACTGCCAATCATGAGCGGACAGATGATCCTCTGTGGTGATCCCTAACCAGGAAAAGCTGAAAGAGGAAGTAAATACTTATTTACCATTTGGGAAGCACATTATATGTGGTATACAAGAAATGACAGTCAAGTTAATTCACAGAAAATATGGTTTACAGTTACAGATCTGGAAAATTTATTTTATGTGTTATCATTTTGTTTTATCAG